>NC_089749.1:16190161-16287661 GCF_040412425.1 Macrobrachium rosenbergii | reverse complement strand
GAATTAAAAAAGAAAAGTTTAAAAAAAGACGTCTGAAAATAAATACTGCCAAACAATCACAGAATTGAAAGGGATTGCCATCTTTTTAGGTCCTCGTCCAAAAAGATAATTTGAAGATTATTATTATTATTATTATTATTATTATTATTATTATTATTATTATTATTATTATTATTATTATTGGTTTTGTTAAACAGAATGGCAGTTTCAACAGCATTTATTTTATATAGTAAACGCTCGTTCTGTCTTATCAACGCTTTTCTTGCGCTGGAATGGTTAAAAGCAATTGACCGATATTCATATCCGGTGGTTAAGTGATGTAGGAGTGAAGTTCTCGTGGGTGTCGACTAGGGCGGATGCGTAGGTGGTAGTCCTCGTGGGGTGTCAGACCAGAGTTAAGTGATGTGTAGGAGGTGGTTCTCGTGGGGTGTCGACTAGAGTTATGATGTGTGATCGATCAGAGTTAAGTGAGTGTAGTAGTTTCGTGGGGTGTCGACTAGGTTAAGTGATGTAGGAGGTAGTTTGGGGTGTCGACTAGGTTATGATGCGTAGGAGTAGTCCTGTCGTGGGGTGATCAGGTACGTCGACTAGAGTTTGATGATCGACTAGGAGTTGAGGTAGATTAGTTCGGGGTGTCGACTAGAGTTAAGTGATGTCGACTAGAGTTAAGTGAGAGGTAGTTCGTGGGGGTGCTCATTCTTCGACTAGGGTTAAGTAGATGGGGGTGTCGTAGGAGGTAGTCCCCGTGGGGTGTCGACAGAGTTAAGTGGATGTAGAGGTAGTTTGAAACATCAGAGTTATGGATGTAGGAGGTAGTTGTCTAGTTAAGTGATGTGTAGGAGGGTGTCGACTAGGAGTTATGATGTGTAGTGAGGTAGTTCTCGTGGGGGTGTCGACTCAGAGGTTACTAGGGTTGATGTGTAGGAGTAGTTCCTGGGCAGTCGACCAGAGGTGACGTGTAGGATCAGAGTTAAGGGCTATGCGTAGGAGGTGTCGACTAGAGTTACGGATGGTGAGGTAGTTCGAGGTCCAGAGTTATGATGTAGGAGGTAGTTTTCGTGGGGTGTCGACTAGGAGTTAAGATGCTAGGGTTAAGAGGTAGTTCCGTGGGGTGTCGACAGAGGTTAAGTTCTCGTGGTGGATAGGAGTGTAGGAGGTAGTTTGGGGGTGTCGACTCAGAGTTAAGTGATGTGTAGGAGGTAGTTCTCGTGGGGTGTCGACTAGAGTTAAGTGATGTAGGAGGTAGTTCTCGTGGGGTGTCGATCACGTGGGGGTTGCATTTTGAGTTAAGGATGTGTACAGTTCTCGGGTTCCAGCGCAAAAGCAATTGATAAGACGATGTGTGAGCGTGTCGATAACTTTCAACCATTAGACTGATAAATGCAAAAATGTTGAAACTGCCATTTTGTTTAACAAAACCTGTATAAAGAAGTCTTTTCCTAATATTATTATTATTATTATTAAAACAGATGGCTACATAACGGAGTTAATTTTATATTAGGCAGCCATCCTATTTAAAAGGACTTGTTTAAGATTGGGTCTACCTTCATCTTCTTCCTCCTCTTATTCTTCTTCTCATTATTATTATTATTATTATTATTATTATTATTATTATTATTATTATTATTATTATTATTATTATTATTATTATTTTTGTGTGTATGTGTGTGCGCTTACACGTTTGAAGGGAACCTCTAAGCGCATAATACCTCATCTATTTTCTTCAATTTAGTTTATCACATTTTCCGAATTCCGGGAAGCTACCTGTAATTAGAAGCATCAGGTGATGAGACTTCCAGTAATTAGGCGTAAGGTCGCCGCCAACAAGGGTTCCCCGGAGTCTTTGAGTGAGGTCGCTCCTTGGTAACCAGGAGCGGAGGCGGAGCAACCGAGTTTGGGCGTATTAAGGAATGGGACGAAGAGGAAGTGGGTGGACGGAATGTATGTTAAGGTTGACTGATTTATAGAATACTTGTTTTTAAAGGGTCGCCTAAGCCGTCACCTTCCAACAAAGGGTCCCCTCCCCCAGGAAAAAATTTGAGGTCGAATTAGGATCTGAACCCATCACAAAATTTATCTACTTCAAACCCGAATGGTTTCAAATTAGGATCAGTCCATCTCAAAATCAGATGTAATTCCCCAAACCGTCGCCGTCCCTCAAAAAAAATGTGCTAACCAGGATCTGAACCCAGCTCAGTTTGATCAAAGGCTCTCCCCCCTCCCGCCCACCCTTCCCCCTCAGAAAAAGAATGGATCTGAAGAACCTGAATCCACCTTTAAAATATTATCAACCACCCCTAAGTCCATCCCTTCCCCTCATACAAAAAAGAAAATGGATTCGAATTAGGATCTGAACCCATCCCAAAATTCGATTGAATGCTCCGTGGACCATGATCCGCCTCTTCG
The DNA here is from genome assembly GCF_040412425.1 of Macrobrachium rosenbergii. Lineage (NCBI taxonomy): Eukaryota > Metazoa > Arthropoda > Malacostraca > Decapoda > Palaemonidae > Macrobrachium > Macrobrachium rosenbergii. The sequence goes on along the minus strand of NC_089749.1, from coordinate 16,285,255 downwards.
TAAAATTTTGTATAAATTCATCAATAACTGTTTTGTATATCTTGAGCCAGAAAGACAGACAGACAGACAGAAAAAAAAAAAACAATCGCACAGACTGTGGTAGATACATAACTAACGTTGAACTACCCAGGTGAAGCTGATTATTTAAGCATCCCCTATCTTCACTAGCCGGAAGAAATTTGCTTTCTTTACAAATTCGTTATTTACGATTTTACAATATCTTGAAGATGTTTAAAAAGTATCATGAAGATTTTTAGGTATTTTGAAGATATTTAAAAAATTTTGAAGATATTTAATATATATCATAAAGATGTTAAGATATTTTGAAGATATTTAAAATATTTTGAAGGTGCTTAAAATATTATGAAGATATTTAAGAAATATAAAGATTTCAAAATATTTGAAGATATTTAAAAAATATAAAGATTAAAATATTTTGAAAATATTTAAGAAATATAAAGATTTTAAGATATCTGAAGATATTTAAAATATATAAAGATTTTAAAATATTTTTAAGATTTTTGAAATATTATGAAAGTATTTAAGAATTATAAAGACTTTAAAATGTTTTGAAGATATTTAAAAAATATAAAGATTTTAAAATATTTTGAAGATATTTAAAATATCATGAAGATTTTTAAGAAATATAAAGATTTTAAAATACTTGGAGGTATTTAAAAAATATAAAGATTTTAAAATATTTTGAAAATATTTAAAATATGAAGATTTTAGGAAATATAAAGATTTACAAATATTTTTAAGATATTTAAAAAATATAAAGATTTTAAATATTTTGAAGATATTGAAAAATATTATGAAGATATTTCAGAAATATAAAGATTTTAAAATATTTGAAGATATTTTTTTAAGAATATAAAGATTTCAAAATCTTTTGAAGATATTTAAAATATGAAAATATTTAAGAAGTAGAAAGATTTTAAAATATTTTGAAGATATTTAAATTATTATGAAGATACTTAAGAAATACAAAGATTTTAAAATATTTGAAGATATTTAAATATATAAGGTATTTAAAATATTTTGAAGATATTTAAAAAATATGAAAATTTAAAAATATTTTGAAGATATTTTAAATATTCTGAAGGTATTTTAAATATTTTGAAGATATTTTAAATATTTTGAAGATATTTGAAAAACATAAAGATTTTGAAATATTTTGTAGTTAAAAAATATCATAAAGATTTAAGAATATCTTGAACGCGACTCTCTTTGTGTGGATTTGCAACGACGGGACTTCTGTTTCAAAACTTTTCTCTCATAACACCTTTTTTGTATAATGATTATGCAACTTGCAATATCGCTTTTAAACCACCAATCACCGCTGATGCGGTTCTGACAACATCGCACATAATTTTTACAGATGTTTGGCTCTAGATGTATTGGGGAAAATCCATCCGGGTTTCGTCAGTTTTCGAAAAAGTTGTCGTGAGATGATTTGGTCCTGTAGGAGGAATGGAAGACAAGGGGCCTTAGGAAAAAATTGATAAGTTTAAAGTGTTGGGAGGGAAGAGAATGATGAGATAGAGACTTAGAAAGTGCTTGATAGATGGTGTAAAAGAGGCGCTGGAAAGGAGGGCCCTCGATATATTCAGGAAATACGAGAGTACGTGGAAAATATAGGAGAATGATGTAGTGTGTGCAAGGCGATTCGATGTGCTGTTGGTTAGCCTTCTGTATACTGTAGGTGTTTGAAGCGTCTCGTGTTGGGGAAGTTTTCCGAATGAGGTTCATCTGTGATTCAGTAGGTGAAGTATAGACGCGGCTGTTACTTTTATATTGATTTTCTTTTCCTTCTTGTTAATTGGAGCGTCTGAATAATAATAATAATAATAATAATAATAATAATAATAATAATAATAATAATAATAATAATAATAATATAGATGCCCTAGGAAGTAGTCAGTGTTACCGAATTGTACATATTCACCATTTGTTGCAACCTTATGAAAGGAGACATTATCTTACAGCGTGTCGTTTCATTTCCTTGATAAGTGTTCATTTATCTTTGTACTTTGTATAGACAGCCTATGTGTTTGAATGAAAAAAAAAATGATGTGTTTAAACCAGCTGATTCAGCCAAAACTTACGTAATGGTATTGCATGAGATGAGATTTCAATGTCAGTATTTACTTCGGCGTCATATATTTGTTTGAAGAACTTTCCAGTCGTGTTCTCCATTGTTTTATTCGATAACCATTTTTGTTGTGACGCCGACGCCAGTACACCAGAACTTTCTCTATTTTACTTACGTAAGTAAGAAATTCTTTGTTGAAATTCACTGAACAAAAATGAAATCATTATAATAAACTTTGTAAGTTCCTTTGCGATTGCTACGTGCAGCATCGTATTAGGCTTGCAACATACCGTATGTTCCATTCGTTTAGAGTCGATGCGTCTGGTTTGGAAAATACTTTTGAATCATTAAGTGCGGTTTCGTTCTTTGATAATCGTCTCTATAGTTTGTTTCAGTCACGAATTTCTCTTAGATTTTGTCATATTTTGTTAAAGATGAAACGAGATATTTTGCCAGGGTGGAAAAAAATCATCAAATGCTTGTGAAACAGGTATTATATTGAAGGCTAAAATCACTAGTAAGTCGTAATTTGGGATCTAATCAAGTTCTCTCTCTCTCTCTCAAAAAAAAAAAAAAATAAATAAATCATATGGAAAGCACCATTCGATAACTATCCACCAAGCTACAGCTTATTCTGATTCGTTGCATTTTAGAAATATTTGTCAATGTTGAATATCAAAAATGTCAAACCCTTAAGTTGCTTACAAAACCTTGCACTTTGACAATTATTCTTACAAGCTTCAAGACTATTTTTGTACTGATGATTTGCTGCAAAAATATTATTTGAAAGAACAGAATCTGTTATTTATTTTTCAAGGACCGATTTCTCAGTTTCCATCGGAAAGACCCTGATATTTTAAAAGGAAATATACCATGAGAAAGACCATTCATCTTTCTTTTTCTTTTTTTGCGAAAATTAACCCAATAGCCCTTGAGCTGCCAAGTCAAATATTTTATCACTCATCTATTTATGTATTCATTTATTCATCATGAATCAGGAATGCCACTCGGATCCCCTCGTAAGGCTTGGCACAATTGAAAAGAGGGAGAATTAATATCGCCGATTGGGATTTAAGTTTTTATTATCCTAAAGAAGCTTATTATTATTATTATTATTATTATTATTATTATTATTATATCTGTTATTCCATTATCTGCTGTTTACCAAGACTGAATTTGCAGATGTTTCGTAACTGTGAAGAATGACACTGGAGCAACATGAAGTACTGACTGAACACACGGGAAATAGAAAACTATCGTATGTAAACGGGCGGCAGAGGTCGTTCGTACATGCCGTAGGCCATAGATATGCCGTAGGCCTATTAAATCCCACAGCCTAATGTGGCTTTTAAATGTTAAAAGTTTTTCTACTTGTGCAACCTCTCCCACATTTTTGCTTCACTGGGCAGCTTTGTGAATGATAGGATTCGCTCGGTTCGTTCACGTTTTGTTTTCGAGTCTAGGATATCACACGTCAGTGGGCTACTTACCTTTTATTGTTGGTATATTGTCATTTCACCAAAGGCCAATTTGTAGGTTATTTATCGGTTTTTGCCCTAATTTTCTTCAGCAGGGACTTGAATAAGAAAAAGTCCAGTCCCTTTAAGTTTTATTTTATTTCCTCTTCAGTTGTATTTTCTTTCGAATGTTTAGGGATCGTATAGTCTCAACATCAGCCATGGAATGAATAGAAATATTTCTTGTTATTGAGACAGCCACAGAGCCCTTGTTCCTCAGAGCAGCCGGTTAAAATATGGTATATAAATGGCTAAGCTATATTTATACAAATCCGATTGGTACATGAATGCTTGTATCGAAGGTTGGTAGATAAATGCAGGACGTTTGATTTAATTTTTGCATATTGGAGGTTTATTGAGAGATATTCCTCCTTGACCATAAGGGTTTTTAATAGATACAACCATGGTTAGCCTCATAGTACAAAATCTAAGTCTTAGCTACAAGAAATTCTCTTGTAATGCTTAGTCTACGTTGTTCTCTGTGTGTGCATGTTGATGGTGCCATCTTGGAGATGTGGTGAGGCACTAACAGCCACCTTGGTATCCTGGAATACGAGGTTTTACACTGCCCACTACCCTCACGTTGGAAAGTGTACCTATTCACCAAGTTGGCCCTTATGATTTTGGCTGGTCGAGGGGAGCTGTTGTTTCTTAGATAAAGATCTCGCATCATCTCGGTTTGATAGTAGGCTACAGCACATGAAGGTTTTATCACCATTGTTACCAGTGGCATTGCTTTTGTTGGAGATGGTCTTTTTCGTAATCTCATTTTTACAGAAGAGGGTTACATGATTACTGCCGCTGGTCAGGTCATCATTCTTACCGTACCCTTTATGTAGATTCTTCCCAGGACCCTCTCCAACGTAATGGTACATTCTCATGATACATGAATGTGGTGAAACAACGCAAAAGGACTAGGCACTTTTACTTAACACTACTTTCGTGGTGGAATTTACCCACTGCTTGGTCTCAAGTCCAAGGTCTGCAGGTAGTCATGGTTTCCTTGACTGCTTTAGCATTTCTCCATATGTTGCAATTGATTGTTTATTGAGTTTTAATAAATACTCCTTTTATTATACAAATCCCATGAATCATAATTAGCCTTATTCCATGTGAAACGGATCAGGCAACATCGATTTGAAAAGCTGAAAGGTTCTGCACATGCTCAGCTTGCAGGCCACCATCCATCTACATTTCTCGTTTTTGTGTGTAGCGTCAGAGTTCTTCGTCAGTTGTGCTTTTTAGCCATTTGTTATTATGCGCATTTTCAGGTTCTTATTTCATGCTGAGTTTACATATGCTTTCTTCTTCCCACCTCAAAGGGTTGAAGGGTTTGGCCGTTTGTTTTCTTTTGTGCGTCTTTTTGTTCAAGTCGGTGTTGTCTTCAAGTTGCTACTGTGTTCCAGTAATTACGTGCTATTTTTCATAGTATTCATAAGGTTTATCGATGATATACTATTACATTCCGTTCTTGACAATTTTTCGTTTTCTTACTGAATGTCATGTAAATTGAAGTTCCACATTAACTGAAACTTCCACATTACACATTGTTCCATCTTGTAGGATACCACAATTTTCTGGTGCAGGGGATACATTTTAGACTTGCAAGTCAACAAGATCTGAAATGCATCCAAGCAGGTACTTATACTTTATCACCATAATATCCTCATCAATAATCAGGTCAAAGATTTAACTTATACAGGGTTGGCCTACTGTTTAAAGATTTAACTCTGCAGGTTTGGTCTACTGTTTAAACATTTAACTCTGGAGGGTTGGCCTACTGTTTACAGATTTAACTCTGCAGGATTGACCTACTGTTTTCAAATGATAGTGTAATGTGGGCTAAATTAATCGATTAGCAAAACCCTTTGATTACTGTCACTTATAGTGACACCAAGCACTTAGATCTTACACAAGTAGGCCATTTAAAAAGTCAAATTTAACCATGGATACTTGAAATGTACTCAAAATGAGAAATTCAAATATGGGTATTCCATATGCCAAGTCTTGTCCTTTTGAGTCCTTATTGACCTGCATAAAACATCTGAATATGAAAAACCACTTCAGCTACTTTCATAAAACCTTCCCACAAATGCTGTATCAAAAAGGAATAAAAAAAATCTTCCAATTTTCCTTCTTTTTTACTGAATGTCAACCATGAATAACACGAGAAAAATATTCACTAGTTTGTATGAAAGATCAAGACATCACATGTAATACTTATACTAAGATGTGTAACATTTCTAAGAAACCACTACTGTGGTTTTGATTACACAAACCTAAAACATCATACAGTATAAATAAATAAATTTATTCTTTTTTTTTATATCTAATGGAAATACATCCCTGAAATTAATATGTACACCATCCCTAAATAAATACTGACTTTCGAAACATCTAATCAATAATAAAATCCCAGGTTCCATTTAAAGTTAAAGAACTCCTCTGAAGTCATCACCTGCGAGTGATGACGTAGATATGCTTAAGACATCACTTTCAGTGAAGTGATGAAGATGATGATGATGATGACAATGACAATGATACAGTTATAATCGCTAATCAGGCAATAATAATTAAGTGATCTTGAGTGAACATCCTCTTATCTGAGAAAAATAACAGCCCAGTGCAACTGGTAAAATTCATTATACAGTAAATACAAGGGCTCCATACAAAAAAAAAAAACCTACTGGAACAACTAAACAATTTAGGATAAGGTTATATAGATATTCTATTCAACAAATATAAAAAAATTCCCTAAACGCTCAACTCGAGACTTATGTATAAAGATATATTGATTGAAAAATAATATGCTGTGCTATGAAATATCTTACAGACTTCTAAAACAAGGCAGTCATGCAGTGGTGTGCTGCACTCAACAGGACATTACAGAACCGAGTAGCTATATAACTCTACAACAGACCCACCACATCCACACTTAACTTTGGTCAAATCAAAAACTATGCTACACTTATTCAGCACTAACATCTGAATAATTTCAAACATAAAGCTATCATATAATACCCTGCATGTTGGGAATACCTGAACATCTTAACTGAATTTTACCTAGGTCATTCTTTTTTCAGTTTTCTCAGAGACATTGATGATTATCCGTGCAACATTGAGTGTTGAACATCAGTATGAAACAGAAAAGGTTGCAAGATATTGATACAATGTCCTGTGCACACTTTCCTTCGAAAAATATGTGGCAGTAACAAAGCAGTGAATACAAAAAGATTATTTCACTCGAAGAACCTGGCATTTGGGCTTTGCCATTTGTTACTCATTAGTTGACACTGAAGATTCATTACCTGTTAAGAGTGAGCTTTTACTTAAAAAAAAATATTACTTTCTCCAAGTAAAAAACTTCAAGATCATTAAGATAAAATAACAGCATTCCCCATAGCATTTCCTTCCAGTGCTATTTTTTAGCAAGTATTTTTATCAGTAAGTGACCTCATCTAACTGTCTATGCAATAACTAATAGTATTGCACAAGGAGACAGCGCTTTAAATAGATCAGGTATGATGGATGAAATGAAAAATAGCATGAAGGAAAGGCTTTAATTTTCCTTCCTGGTTATGTAAGATATGACTGCAGATTTCTTAGGGGTTGATACCAACAAACAAGGAATATAAGGATTATACTCTCCACCAATTCCAAATGTTAAAGAACTGGTCTTTCCAGCTGGGGAGGCAATGCATGTAATAGGTGACAATAAATTTTGAACAGCAATGGGAATGTTTGCAAGCAACTAAATTAAACTGAAACAAGATGAGTGCTTGCGTCCCTTAGCCTTCAAAATATTTAAACAGCAAAAAAAGCTACTCACTTATTACATTCCATTCATTTCACCAGTTGTCTTGCTATACAAAATTCACAAATAAAAATAAAGATTTTACCAGAAAAATAGTATATTAGAAATGAGCAATTTTATTCATTGGGCAATACAGTGCTGTACTGTAAATGACACAACTGAAACAAAAAGACTCGTCCATGTTTGAAAATTATATAAACATCAGACGATGCATAAAATGTCTGTAACTTTCCAAGTTGGTGTAAATTTACCAATTGCTGTGTCTGGGAACTTTGTACCATTAATAAAAGGTAAGCCACAAACACAGAGACCTGAACTTAATGGAAAGTAGACAGCATAGAAATATATGAGAATTTACTTCCTGATGGAAACTAAAGGAAAAAACATGAAATGTTAGAACAATTTCCTTTCAGAATGTTTTCTAAATACTCAAGCATATTTTAAGATTAAAAAGTACATTTTTTTTATCTAAGATTTGGAAGAAATACTTCCAAAGCTACTTAATGAACCAGATCTTTTTGCTGCCTATTGCAACAGACAATAAAGTACCCATTGAAAAAGTCACTATAAAAGAAAGACTACTTTCATAAAATGTTAATAATGAAATCAAGTTTATAATATAGCAGTTACTGTTGTAAAATAAAAATTTAATTCTATACTATTTTTAAAGAAAATTAAACATAAAACTGTATCTCAGCTGAAAATAAACTATCAATACAAATCATCCCAACAAATTTCCACTAAAACTAAAAGATTTTTCACCAAAAAGAACTGATCATTATTAAAAATAATTAATAGTTACAGAAAGGTCACTCAGTGATATGCGGCAAATGCTGTTGAAAGCAAATGGGTCTCTGGGAATATTAGGAAAAAATCCTTTCTGTATTACTTACATGAATTTTTCATGGGAATGTAAGCTTCAAAAATTTATCCACTACAATTACACATATCAGTATCCTTTGACATAATTATTAAAAATAAGGAGTCCATTCCTTCAAAACTCTCTTTCAGCATTTCTTTACTTTAGAACACTGATAAAATATCTGCCATCTTTGGTTTCTTCGTCATTAATAATATTCAAATCAATGCTACCAACAAACCAATATTTATAATTATTTTTGTATGAGTCAACAAAACTACTCTCATGATAATCACATTAACAGCAATAATTACAACTTTATAATACTGAAGCGTACAACTTTGACAGTAAACACAGAAGAAAAACTACATAATTAAGTTACATTAAGAAATCTATTTTTTGGTGGTATTAATAGACCTACATGATTGAGACTGCATGGTATGGCAAAGGACTCAAATACAGTATATGATGTGCTGATGTCACATTCTGCCCTGTAGTTTTGTTTGCATGTTGGCAGCCATTCCTATGTTTTCCACGTCACAGTATTAACGAAACGTCGCAGTGAGGTTTTGCTTTGCCGAACAAGGAACGAATCTATCAGATGACTAGTTTTTACTACCATCAGGAGAACCAAGTCTGTTTCCCACAAGAATTTCTTCAGCACCTAGCTCATATTACATGCCTTAACAGTGTAAAATGTTTATCATTGAATAAAAGAAACAACCCTGTCTTGTGCAATGAAAAAAAGCTTTGATATAAATATATATGGCAGTGTTTTGCAGAATATTATCCCTAACCTCATTTATACCAAGACGCTGCACATTTATGTTAGCACCATATCCAGAAATTTACCAGTGAACTGCTTATTCAAAAAGATTTTTTCTTTTACCAATTTATCAATTCATCTACACTGTTGGCACTACAATGACCTAAAAAGTTTGGCAATATTGGAGAGCCACACCAGAAAAGAAAAAAGGCTATCCTAAAATTATCTTATCACAGAAGCGTGACTTGCCTGGATAATCTATATAAAAATAACTGTGAGCCAGTAAACAGTTACAATGCTCTAATCCATACAAAGTTCACAGGGGTCTGTGCTAGACTTGACATAAATTGTAGTTGGTTCTGACATTAACCTATGGTATTAAGGTAACTAAAATAAATTCCATAAATGAGAATACACAAGTGCTGCACCATTTCACAAGTCAGAAGCTTCAGCATTTGCCCGTCTTTATCAAATACGTTTACATACAAATAAAACCCCAAAGTAGACACGTCACATTATAAGCTGTCTCACAGTGGAGTTCATCTGAACAATTCCATCAATAACACAAAAGTACACAGTGAGTGACAGATTGTGAGGGAAATGTCATCATCAGGATTTAACACAATCACAGCATGTTTTGTATGGTTAAAAAGTATAAAGGAGAAGAGGAGAATCACAAGAATATTTTTGTCCCCTAACAGATCACTGTAACTCTCCTCACAATGATTGTCAGTTCTCTTTTAATGAAGGTTTATGATTGACAGCCTAAGCCACTGAAAACTACTCTATACAAAAACATCTGAAGATTTGAAACATGCATAATTTTTCCTAGCCAAACTTAAAATAACATAATTCTCAGGAATTACCTTCTGAGTAATTTGGATATAGGTCCTTAATTTATGCTGTCAAACAATGCTTGCTAAGAACCAATATAAATTTGCAAAATATTTAACATACTGAGAAATGCTGTGCAACAAATAATACTGCTTATTCTGGAAAAGCACACACATTTTTTAAAAAATACACTGCAATGAAATAAATTTTGATACATCCATCCAGAGTGCATCAGACACTGGCATACACTAAATGTTATCTCTATTTTAACTGTTTTCCATCCGTTAACAGTACTGCGAACATATAATTCTAGTCACAAAATTACAAATATTTTTAAAGACAAACATGCTAATTGACACAGTCTTCTGGTGAAATAAAAACCAAGCAAAAAAGTAAATGATTTTTAACTATATAAGTATATCAAGCTACCTTAAATTCTGAAGGCAATTGAAATGTTAAACTACTTATGAATTAGAATTTGTGATGTAAATTACTGACAAAGATTTACTGCTATTATACGCAGCTGAAAAAAAATGCAAAAACTAGGCACAGCAACTCAACAAACTACACTAAAACTACCATCACAAACTGGTCTGTTCCGAAAAAAGGTTCAACATCTTTATGTGTGACACAACTCATTTACAGTTATCTACTAACTTTCATGACAGGCAAATGCTCAAGTTTCTGCTCAAAATAATCACTCTAAGTCACGAAGATTTATAGTCGACTGTGGATCATTGGTTGGGTCTGTCAACAATTCATGTCCCATTAAAGCTTCTTGGTACAACTCGCTCCCAACGCAATCATCCTAAAAGAAATCCAACCATTGTTAACGGCAAGTAATGTTCATTTATAATGTAATCACTGTATTACATATTGTTCTACAAGAATTTTCAAAATTACTATTTCATCCAAAGCCATGTGTATTCAACAGTGAATAACCAAAAAGTGTACTTAACCAATGAATATTATAAAAACAACTATGTAGCTACAACCACATGCAAAAATAATTTATTGCAGTAAAGACAATTCAAAATAGAAAATGGAAACTAAAAGAATAATTGTCATTGCATGGCTTATCCTGGAAATGTTTACAAGGAAGAGCAAGACTTATTTAGGTCTCTCAAAAAAAAAAAAAAAAAAAAAAAAAAAAAAAAAAAAAAACTCTGAAATCTTCAACACAAAAGTTGAAACAAATTACAGCACTGTTACATACTTGCAAGAGAGCTGACTGAAGGTGAGAAACGGAAGAAAGAGTTACGGCTGATGCTGACAAAACCACATCGTTGGTAAAATTTACAACTTCACCACCTGAAAAAGTCAAATTAATACAATATAAAATGTGTTTATTTTTCACAATTCTGTGATCTTTGCAAATTATTTCAACAAAAGTTAATGGTATACATTTGCCTTATGGCTACTGTCACTGATGTAGACCACTTTTAAAAATTATTCAAATAAAATTTATGTACTACCCATTACTTTTTTACTAGATCCTATTACTTCAGTTGTTAGATACAGTACTAACCATTGCTTTTTTTTTTTTACTATATAACATTACTTCAAAATACAACCCTGTCAGGGAAAGGGGGTTACTGTTGATAGTGGGCCTTGTGCAGCATTCTATAGGCAATAAAAGTTTTTGCATTGGAATTGCTTTTAGCCTTGTTGACAATTACTGATTTGAACTAGTGTTCCCTACTGCATTGCCTTTTCCTTTGTGTATTATCACTGTCATGTTGTTTCCCACTCTTCTGGTCCTACTTCTTCCTTTTTCAGAATTTCCTATGTTCCATTTATCTTAATGATCAGCTCTCAAGTAGCCGTTAGTGAATTCCTTGTTGTTTCTGATGATTCTGTGACTTTTACACCTTTCACATTTTCACAGGCTCTTTTAACACCTTCAACACAATTATACTCTAATGTTCCCTATTCTCTGCAAACAGAAGGGTTTCAAAACAACACTTCAAGTGTTCCTTTACCCAGCACTTGCCAATAATGGTTTTTAACATAGTACTGATCTACTTCTCTGTAGTGCAAGGCATTGAGTTATATACCAGCTTCCACTGTATATCATCCTCAACAGTTGCAAACCTTACCTATGATCTTAAAATGTGAATGACCAGGACATAGTGCCCATGATGATATAACTCAACTTCTTCCCAGGGTGATGACCCATATACCTTTATTGTGTTGTGCTGTTAACAAACCATCACCAGTTAATAACAAGTAAAAAATGCACCGAAGTTTCTTCAGCGCAATCAAGTTTTCTGTACAGTGTATAAAGCTGTATGAAACTCTCAGCCATGGCCCATGAAATTTTCAGTTGCGGCCTGGTGGTGGTCTGTGTTGTTGGCACCTATAGCAGTGCCAGATGCACGATCATGGCTAACTTTAACCTTAAATAAAATAAAAACTATTGAGGCTAGAGGGCTGCAATTAGACATGTTTGATGATTGGAGGGTGGATGATAAACATATAAATTAGCAGCCCTCAAGGCTCAGTAGTTTTTAAGATCTGAGGGCAGACAGAAAAGTGCAGACGGACAGACAAATAGTTTTACAGAAAACTAAAAACCCTGTTTTAGCCTTACATTGGTAAAAAGCCTTTGCTTAAAATACAGTGCAGGTATCTGTTGCAGGTTTCAAACATATATACGTTTTTTAAAACAATTCCTATACTATCTTTCTCATTTACTAGAATATGAAAAAAAAATCAATCTGAATTCAACCCAGTGTTAGGCAGCAACGTACGATACAAACACCTTAGGCTTCTTTAACACTATTCAGTACTTACTTGAATGAGTTGCATGACAACCAAGTTCTGCCATCTTCTTCGCTAGATTTAACTGTTGCCTTTTCTTAGCTCGTTGTGACTGAATAAAATTCCCTAATGCATCTGTACGTGCCGAGCCTCCATTATCACTTGACACAGACTGCAGATCTAGAGTCTCTACATCTGTTGCAACTGTGCCTGCGGTGCTACTTATGAGAGACTCGGGTATTCCAACATCCATGCTCTCTATGCCATCACTGGAACCTCTACCCTCCATCACAATGATTGGAGCAATATTATTGGCATCTGTAAAATAAAACCTATGCTTACTAGACTACCTCATTAAGCAACTCTATAGTTTTTGAGACAAAAAATTTTCCTTCCAAGTCTAAACGAGGTCCAGTACAATATTTACACAATAATTACCTAAATGTGTAAATTAATGTACTACATTACTGTGTTAACTAACATTTTTCGTCAAAACGTACAATATGGCAATGTTTACAGACCCACTGCCATATCTGTAAATTATGATACAGTATTTTATCAATTTCCCACTTCTATTTATTATTTATTATAAGTATATTTGATGTTAACATTTATTTGGAGAGAGAGAGAGAGAGTGTATAGGGTTTGGCTGATGCTATGACTACTGATAGTATTAAGGTATTCATACTACATCTAACAAAGGTTACCACAATCACATCTCCCCCTTTCACTACTAAAGCATTTAGTTAATACACAAAAGCAAAATCACAAAAATTCCCTTTGTTATTTTCTTATACTTGCCATTATTAACCAAACATAAAGATGATTTCTGAAATTTAATTGCTGGAAGACTGTAATTTCTATAGGCAATACAGACAGTTATCAGCAGAAGAAGAAAGTTCACTCACCAGTACTAATGTCACCATTAATAAGCTCAATACTAGAAAGAAGAGCAGTGTGGGGATCAGACGAATGAGAAGTTGATGCAAACGTTGAAGACGGTATGTGTGGATCCAGTGTCGATGAAGTTGATGACGACGTGCCACCCGCAGTTAGTGGGAGGAGCGGATCCATCATTAAATCCTTATCACCTAATAACGTTATGTAATCTAATTGATTCGAGTCAGCTGCAGCTGTTGAAGAAAAGATATATAATTTTAAATGGTCACATCACTACTGTGCATATTATTATCATTGTTGTTGTTAAGACCAATAATGATATTACTCAAGTTAAGTATATCTTAGTTTAACCAGACCACTGAGCTGATTAACAGCTCTCCAGGGCTGCCGAAAGGATAGATTTATTTTTACGTGGCTAACAACCAGTGGTTACCTAGCAACGGACCTACAGCTTATTGTGAATCCAAACCACATTATATCAAGAAATGAATTTCTATCACCATAAACAAATTCCTCTTGTTCTTCACTGGCAGGGTCAGAGATTCGAACTCGTGACCAACAGAGTGGTAGCTGAGAACGGAACCCGCTCACCCAACGAGGAACATGATATCACTCAAGCAACTTTTTTACTCTCTCATGGGACACAACTAAGGATCCATATTTCTATGGAGACAAATCTTCAATTTTTTATTGACACACACTGTTTTTCTTTGTCATAAATCTGAATAAGTATCAGTGACCGTGAACCTGACGCTAATATATCAGAGTTTATGACAATCCATGACACAAATAATTCAATTACTTGAAAAGTACTTACCCAATATAGTATGGTTCTTGACCATGTGCTGACGCAGATTAAACTTTGAGTTATAACTTCTATCACAGCAGTCAATAGGACAATGGTATGTAACCTTAGTGCTACTTTCTTTAGACTTCCCTTCATGTTTCTTCAAGTGAACATACAAACTACTCTTTGCTGTAAACTTTGCATTACAATCTGCAATTCAAAAGATTAATTAAAAACCATATAACTACAAAAAGAAAAAATAAGCCATATACAAGAGTTAAGTATTGCACCATACCTATGCTAACTCTAAGAGTGTGTTAAATTAGCACCTTCAGCTACCACTACTAATTACGAACAAAAATCTTTAAAACTGTAGACAAGTAAATAGTATAATTCACTAAATTTATTTATTGCATAATTGCATATTCTGCAGATGCATAAGATTAAAATGAACTGAAAGGGTCCTTCTTTTATATGTCAACTCTTAAAAGTGTTCAGAATCCAAGTTATTATAGTTGCTGTCAAGTATTTAACTACTCAAGCACTATCTTTAGCAAGAATTTTATTTTGTAAACATGTCTTGTAATTACAGCTGGATTGATGAGAATGATGACACATACCATGAGTAGCATTTTAACTTTTTCCACAAAAATTTTAGCATTTTAACTTTTTCCACAAAAATTTTTGTCTTAAGACACTCTTTCTAAGTCCTACTGCAAAACTCTCTTTGCCCTTTTCCCAGCTTTCAATATTCACTTCCAAATAAAAAAAAGGGATCTAAAATTTTCAACTTCCATGCTATCATTACAGTTTTTATAATCAAGATACTGTACTAACTCTTATATGAAAACATCTGTCACTGGTAAAACTTAAAAGAACTTATCAAAAAGTTGATGGTTAGGTGGTTATGGTTATGGAAAATCAAAAAGTTTAAGGACACTTACTTTCAACAGGACACTGGAAATTCCTTACACCAGTATGAATGAGCAGGTGGCCTTTAAGATGCTCTGATCTCAGGAAGCTCTTCATACACAAATGACATGTGAACTTTCTGTCATTTGTGTGCTTTCTCTGATGCCGACTTAACTTACTTGCACTTTGGAATGACCAGTTACATCCCTGAGAGAATATAAAAACAATATAAGTCTACTCAGGGGAATGGAATGATAAAACACTATAGTATAACCTACTATACAAATCTAGTTTAGTAAAAAAAAAATACAGTTTACAAGATTCCATACACATAAAAATGCCAACACAATTGGTTTGGAGTAATGTAGAAGTGTGAGACATTATACATACTCGAATCTCAGAAGTAATATGGAAAGGAAACCCAAAAAACTCCTTAAAAATGATGTAATATTCCAAACTCTTCAAAGCAATGATGTTCATGTAATACATCAAATCCATGATACAGCAACTGAACCTCAATCCAGTGAGAAGTCAGAGTTCTATATGAGCAGTGCAGCATTCCCAAATTGTAAATTTTTGTCATTTTTGCAAAGATGTACATAAAAACTAACTTATTTTAGTATTAGAATTGCCTATGAACATCAATGGTGATGGCATTACATTACTAGGCCACTTAGCCAAATGAAAAAATATTATGACCTCAAACACATCAATGTCTTAATCCTCATTTGCACTGCTCACTTCATTCACAAGATTAGAGAAAACAGTAACTTTAACAACGAGACAGGGCAGTGGCACAAACCAGAAGCAATTGCCTTCTAAAGCTCTGAAACTGAAAAATCAAGGAAAACCTTGTAACGGCCTTCTTTACCTTTGGGCACTTTCAGTAGACCATTAGCAGTACGTAATCAATATTTTAAATTGCATTTCAGATTATAATAACAATTAAGCCAAATACAAATGGTTGAAATATGGTTGACTGTTTGTGATCATAGCTGCAATATAACTGAAATATTTAATGGTGATTAGATTTGGAATCAACTGCTTATCTTAGAATCTACTAATTTTAATCCACCACTGACCCATTATCACTGCCATTCATTATTACTATTGTTCATGTATGAATGCTTAAATGAACTTCTAAAACAGATTACTTGGTGACATGAAAGTCATTAGCTTCATTACCTTAAAAGTACAGACAAAAGGTCTTTGTCCTGTGTGGACTCTCATGTGAGCTTTCAATCTGCATGGCTTGTCGAACTTCTTCCCACATCCATTCCACTGACAACATAACTCCTCTTCCTTATGATGGCTTCTCATATGGGATGTTAAGGAATTGGGCGTAAAGTATGACTTGCTGCAACCATCCTCTCCACACCTAGAAAAAAATGTCATAACAATTGGCATTTATACATCTACATATAATATATTTTAAGTATACTCCAGGGTAAGGATACATTACAAGCACAAACAAATAATTTTAAGATATATATTTACTGAAATTTTATGAAAAAAAAAAAAAAAAATGCATACTGCTAATATTGATATTTCATTCCAGAAAATATTTAAATCACCATGTATTTCCAGCACTCTCATAGGAAAGAGAACAATACTTATGATAAAAATTGCTCAGACCCATTTTTTTCACATACCCAACAATCATACTGCACCCTCTTTAGTGGTCTTCAGTGACCCCAGACACACACACACATGGTCTTTTGACTTTTTGATGGAAGATGAGTGACAACATAAATTTCCCCAGCTTTGGCAAGGCAATTTTGGAGTCTTCAATTATCAGCACTTGTATTACCCATTACCAATCATTTTCCTTCAGCTTTTCATATCTAATCATTGAGCTTTTTACCCATTCACCATCTTTTTGGAAAATATAAAATACGCAATGAGATTTTAAAGGGTTACATAATATGCCAGTGGCAAATTACACTAACCAATTATTGACAAAGGCATGTTTTTCTTTAATTGCTCGAGGTACCTTCATTTCTCACAGCACACAACTGGTTCTGGTGTCATTTTGGAGCTAAATACATGTACTTTATGTTATGTTTAAAAATGAAAAACAACAAAAATAAAAACTCAAAATGACAGGCAAGTTGTGTGTGCCAGAGGTTGTATAAACTGCAGGTCTATTTTTTTATCATGACTTCACCCAGAAAGTAGGTAGCCAAGATTATACTACTGCCCCTTTTGCTATCCTATGACCTGGACACAGAAAATAAGGGGACCATTTTACCCTTGCCTGGTGAGAGCCATCTCCTACTATTTACAGAAGGTGAGACACCTTAGGAGTTGACAACCTGAGGCTTGTCCTGTCCACAGCCAGCAAAGGTAACTAGTTTCCAAAAATAGTGTTCTGGTTGAGCCAAGTAATACTTCAGGTATCTGCTGAGGTATCAGATGATGAGGCTGCTCAGGTAAGAATGAGTGCTCATAAAATCAGGGCTCTCTCCAGATCCTTAGTCCTTAAAATGAATATCGAAATGTCAGCTATTGTTTGCAGGTACTTGACAATGTCACTTATTTTTGCAAACTTCTACCTCAAGAGGCATTATGCCTAAAGGTAGGAGTTTGTATTCAGTGGCATTGTCACAGTAGGTAAACTTTTACCAACTGTGGGAGAGAATGCAAAATACATCTTCCCCTTCCTAATACAATACATCCTATTATACTGTACTGCATTACACCCAGCTTAAGGAAAAGCAGTTTATTATTATTATTATTACTAATCAATCTCTTTAACACTATTCTTATTGACAGTTGAGCTCCTCTGTGTGGTTTAGAGAGTCACAATAACTCTAACCCAACACAAAGGCTAACTATCCCATGAGCAGCCATAACAAACTGCTAAGAAATTGAAAAAGACTCATGAGTAATGTTCCTTAATCACACACTGTACATGATCGACACAAAAAATGTACTCCACACTTACAGAAGCCACCATGACTTTAAGGACCTCTAACAAACTGGAGAAAAAAGCTTGACTTTAAACTCATTTCTACGTTTAGCGAACTATGAGTCAGCCGTGAAAGGGAAATGAGAGGCAGGTGGAACGGAACTGAAGTTCCATTTCACCCTGTAGTAGATAAAACTTAAGAGCCCTCCTGTCCCCAGTTCTTTAAATTCTATCATTGTGCCAACAAGCACTATTCTGGCTGAGACTAACTATAAAAGAATTCTTTGCAATTGGTTGGTCTGTCTTATGGAGCCTTGGGGACCTTAAGAGTGCAACTCCTTTGAGGACGAACAGTGGCTATGCTATACAAAAACTTTTTGTAAGCCCATAAGCATTACCTCCAAAATCAATTACGTATTTCTGTATTAACTCCAATAAATTTCAGACCGAGTTTCATGCAAATGACCTGTAGTTTCTTGATTATATCTTTGACATTAATAAGCACTCTCCATCGGGGCCAGGCTAAAGATGGGACATGAAATTGAGACAGCCAAACAGTAAGGAAGGTTATTTTCTGCTGTGACAGAATGGAATCGCAACCTAAAAGACTTCAAAGCACTGCCAAAGTACATAAAATGAGTAAGAAAAAACATTTTGCTCAAGTTCAGACTATGCTAACCATATTAAAAGTGGCTCACGTTTAGAGAACCGTACCAGATAATGTTATACTTATATTAGTAACCACCAAAGAACAAATAGGGAAATTATAGCGAACTAACAAGTACTGTAATGACTTTTGGAATCCAATAAGCAATACCATTTAATAGCAAAAGAAAAAAAAAGAAAAAAATTTGAGTAATGCCAAAACAGAAAGCAAAATGACAGCTGACAGACATGTGAAAATGCATGCAATGTGCCTAAGAACTAATAACTGGGAAGAACAAAATTTGGATACTATTTTATCTAATCTTTGTACAGTACACCACAGTGATACCTTCTTGCAAGGGTAAAAACTTGTAATCACCACATCTAAACTTCACAGACTATTCAGTACAAATCTGACAGAATATTCCAATACAAAAACAAAGATTTTTCACCAACTTACTTATATGGTGCTTCAATATCTTTGTGAGTTTTCATATGAGCCTCCAACTCCCTCCTTGTATGATAAGCACGCGTGCATTCAGGTACAGAGCATATCCAGCACCTAGGCCGCTGATGTAATCGGATATGTGTATTTAGGTTGTAAATTGTTGTGAACCTTCTATTACAATTGGCCTCTGAACACTGTTGAGAGAAATACTCTTGTAAAAAACAGATCTGCTGATCATATGATAAGCCTATACATTGGTTATACAGCTGCAGAAGCAACAATTACTTCCAAATAAAGGCACCTTGGTACTTGGAGGGCAAATACTTAAAATGTATATTTTAATAACGTGAATTCTCAGCAAGGTGTGCCTTAATATAATAGTTTTCTTCCTCAAAATCATTACATGACCTAAGAAGATCACTTACAATATGGTTACAACCACAACTGTTTTGAAGACTTAATTTCTCTTGAGAATCTAATGAACAAACACTTATTATGTTATATTATTAAATGAAGAATGTACACTGCTGCATATTTAAAAATGCAACATAAATAGCCCAAACACTGTACTTACTGCAAAATCCCTTCTCTTTAGGTGAGTTTCAATATGGCGTTTCAATTTGTACCATGTGTAGAAAGCCCAGTCGCAGTTTTCGTAACTGCATTTGTATGGCCGGATTCCATTGTGACTCAAAAGGTGAACCTAGAAAAAGAAGAGGTGATTACAGTTCAGCATTCAAAAAAAAACTTACTTAGCAAATCATACTGAAAAAGCTCAAAACTAATGAGATAAAAAAGGACTAGCATAATGTGGCCTTTGGCATACAAATCTTTGGACTATAAAGGTAGGTCATTTTTACAATTATGTTCTGTGATTTACTTTTCAACGTATGACCATGTAACAACTGTCAGTTTTAAATCAAGGAACTGAATACAGTATACTGTATAATATTGAATTTTATATCTGTAAAATCTACTATTTTTAACATAAAGTAAAATTTGTCCGTGTTATCTAAAAGGTTGTCAGTGTTATCTAAGTACATTATACTTGCATGTTCAACTTCTTACTAATCTATCTTGTTTATCTGCTTAAGTGCAGATAAACTGAAATGCCTATTGTAGGTTCTACATTGAGAGACTACAGGTTAATACAAGCAACTAAATGCAACTTATTTCAAGGTCACCTTCTAAAACAAGGTCTACAAATTAGCTTCCATGCCTAAAACAGCCGAGTAATTTTTATGGATATTACGTATTACTGTAATCTGTACTGACTGGCAATTTTCTGTTGTTATTCCCACAACATGGTAAGACAGCAAATTGCTGGTCATTATCAAGTAATACTGTA
The DNA here is from genome assembly GCF_040412425.1 of Macrobrachium rosenbergii. Lineage (NCBI taxonomy): Eukaryota > Metazoa > Arthropoda > Malacostraca > Decapoda > Palaemonidae > Macrobrachium > Macrobrachium rosenbergii. The sequence continues at coordinate 16,264,656 of NC_089749.1, read as the reverse complement.
CACACATCCATAAAATTATTGCTTTATGCAAGGCGGCAAGTTTGCATACCTTGGAAGGTAACCATGACATATGATGCAAAGTGGCTTCAATTAACCAATACAGACTGTCTCATTGTAGAGCTTACTACAGGTATTTCAGTTTATCTACACATATGCTAAAAAATTTGTAGAAATATTAGTAAAAAATTAAACATGAATTTGTGAGAGATATAGGAGTTAGAAAGGTAAAAAGAGAAAACAAGAGGAAATAAAGAAATGTTATTTGGGGACCAGGGATTTCCTTTAACTTAGCTTTTGGTAAAAAAAAAAAAAAAAGTGATGGCATGGGAATCGGGGTGAGGAAAACTCAAATGATTTTAAAGGATTTGGCTGGTGGAGCCTTGCAAAATTTTTTACATGAAAATACAAATGTCTGCAAGAAAAACTTGCCTCGGGTAACTGACTCAACTGTACGTTTATTATTTACAGTTTTGCAATTGCATTGAAATTCTTAGCACTGGTGCTTTTTATCACTCCCACGCCCAGATAAACAGGGAAGGTTGAAGTCTTAGAAATACAGGCAGTCCGTGGTTTATGACGGGGTTCCGTTTCTACTGCCTTAAACCGAAAATCGTTGTAAACCGAAAAATAGTAAAAAATCATAGAAAATCTTACTTTTAATGCTTTTTTGTGTATTGAAAACAATGTGCTTCACATTTTTTATTGAGTTTTCATAAAAAAACACTCCAAATTTTGATTATTCTGCCATTTTGGAGCCATATTTCTTCCATTGGATCGGCGACGACGTGTAAACCCCCGGAACGTGGTCGTTAACCGAAATAATTTCTGGTGAACATATTTGAAAGCGTCGTAACCTCAGAATGTTGTAAGCTGGGGACTGCCTGTACCTAAAAAAGGCTCATTAAAAGTGACCCTCACTAAGGATTAAGCTGAGAAGAGGATTACTTTGTAGCCTGCAAGCAAACCCATAACTTACCTTCAACGAAGAGAGCTTTGGGAAGTATTTGCTGCACCCCTGGATAGGACATAACCAGCGCTTACCCCCCTGAGGTGAAAGCTCAAAGACTAAGTTGTCAATGCGGATTCCCAGATCTTCTAAGGCCTTATTGGCAACCTCGTCTGAAACTGAAGAATTAATGTTACTGTAGTTTATGTCGTAGTGCACACAAAAATACAGCATACAGGCTATACTAGTGTATGATTATATAAAACATTAGAAATCGTCCTAAAGCTACAAGAGGGCCTACTTAACAAACACTTACCAGTACACATTTCAGGATTTTCATCATTGAGATCATCATCATTCTGCTGGTTCTTTGAGGAGGATGGCGACTGACTCGACTCCTGAAGCAGATCTGCAGACAGGATAGAAGACGCAGACAGCGTATCCAACACGGAAGGCACAGACACCATGGTGGGTGGTGCCCCAGGTCGCAGTGATACTCCAACTCCTTCATTCTTGACTACTAATACAATGGAAAAAATTCAATGTTGTTACTTTATTGATAACGGGAGGGAGTGAGAGGGAAAATGCTACAACTTACTTAAGAGTTATCGTGCCGTAAGTATTCTGCACAGCTGACCCATTAACTTGTGTTGATTTTAATACTTTATACACTTTTGACTTGTGTTGGTTTTAATACTTTATATTGATTTTATTACTTTATACACTTGACTTCAACTGGGCAAGGAATATGGGCTTATTAGTTATAACAGTATTGTGTATTATTCATAATTTTCTTTTGCTTTGCTTTTTAGATTATGTCAAGGGAAGGAGGTTAAAAACACTGCAGTAGCCTCACAAATTAGGGAAGTATCTTTAAACAATAACTTAAAAACTAGTAACACAGATATACAATAAGTAAGAATACAGTATTTCAAAAAGTAAAAACTGCAGTGAGAAGTAACATTAACTGTGCAATTAAAGCTCTGTATACGTTAAGTGCTGTATATGGCAACATATGTAGGTCTGACATGTACATGCATTTTACTAATGCAATCTCATTTTTCATGTATGTGTACAGGTTAAAAAAAATCATCCAGTCAAAAGAAGCATATGAATATTTTGATTTTCTTATCTTGCATTGGCAGATCTCTTTTGCAGCAATGAAAAAGTACTAAAATCAAAACAACAGTGCATGTGACTGCAATTCATGGCAAAATAGCACTAGGCATCTTAAAACCAGTTCATGCCAAAATAACTAAGACAATTTAACCACTTGTTTTTCAAAACAAACTGAGTATCATTGAATATAGGTAGATTACCAAGTTAGGAATAGTAATGTGCCAAAAAATAGTGTGTTCAGTCATTACATGAGATGCGTGGAACTTCAGTTAACATCAAAATTATTTTACTGTAAATGAGATATTTTCTGCTCAAATTATTTTAAAAAAATGTGTGTAGACACTGTATCACAAACTAAATTTCAGTACAAAAAAACTGTAATGCATTTGAAATAAGAGATAAGAGCTTTTGATTTTCTTCACTTGATTATTCAGTATATGTTAGCATTTGTTTAAAAGCATAAATGAATCAACACAGTAATGAATACAAAGAACAATTTAACACAATATCTCACCATTGCACTTGTCTGAAGTTGTAATGGTAGACAAACGGGAAAAATTCTTTACTGGAGATATACCATCAGGTGGGAGCTTCTGACTGATAGGCTTAAAAGTAGCTGCCTTGCCAGTAGACAACACAGTGCCTGTCACTGTCGTAGCTTGTGCAGTTGATATTAGAGATGTACTTGAAGTAGTAACTGATCTTACCAAAGTAGGTGCCTCTATCAAAGCAGAATTAATACCTGTTATTACATTACTGGTTGCAGGTCCTTTGTCACCTTCAGCCTTGTTAGTAATGTTATTATGGCTAGCTACTGTGGTAAGAGGTGCACTACTGACAGATGTGGCTTGCCTCAACAGTGCCAACTGCCCCTGCTGCATTCTTGATATTGGTGCTTTGACTTCTTGCAAAACTTGGTTAATTTCAAAATTCTGTGGCCCAGAGGAAGCCTCTTTGCCACCCTTCCTCTGACGAGCAGATCCTTGCTGGTGAACTTCCTGTATGAGTCGGTGTGCTGTGTGGGCTGAACGAAGAAGCTGCTCAGGTGAAAGACCAAGTGGATCAAGGTGAGGCTCACGTATGCTGGATACGGCACGCACCAGGTCACAGGTGTTAATCTTGAAAAGCGTATGTTCATTATTGGAAGACACAATGTTGACAGTGGTGAGATTTGCTTTGCGGTCAACAGTAATGGTTACATTGGCAGTTCCTGGCTTGCTGGACTGCAATGCAACTACTTTCAGAGGTGTTAAAGTTAGAGGAGCACCTTCCTTAGCCACGCTATCAGTTCTTGTGTCAATCTGTGTAGGAGGCCTAACTTGCTGCTGGGTTGCATTATGCATAAGTGGCCGAATTATAAGAGCAGGCCTGACCACCTGTGAAGTGGTACTGGTAGTTGTGCTAGATACCGATGTTGTGACAGAGCTAATGCTAGAAGACACGGGGACAGTAGCAACCTTTGACTGGAACATATTAATGGGGAGTTTCTTTAGGGCTGCCTGCATGAGACCTGTCGGTATTTTTAAAAGGCTTTTGGGAGCTATATTGACTGAAGCTGTTGGTGTGGTGATTGTTGTTGTTGTGGCAGAACTAAATATCTTAGTAACACTTGCTGTGACTGGTACCTGGGTGCTACTCACTGTTGACGTTTCAGCACCCGCCATGGCAGTGGTTGTGATATCACTTACGTCGAGCACAGAAGACGGCAAAAAGGTGCTGAAGATTGAAGATGCAGTCGCTGCAACAGAAACTGGTGGTGGCATTGAAACTGTAGAATGACTAGAGGCTGATGAGCACGGAGCATGTGAACTTTTACTACACGTGAGATCAAGGTTATTTTGATTTTCCCGGGGTTCTAATTTCACCAAAAATGTCCCAGGAGAAATACTTCTTTCTAATTTTGGCGGAGTTTTACTAAAACTTTCCAGCATATCACTACTTTCTGGACTCTGAATTTCTAAAGGGTCATTTGAGGCGTCCATTGCCAATATACTTGACAACTTACTATCCACCTCACTATTAGGACTGGTTAAGAGGTCTGTAGGAAGGGTGCTACTATCTTCTGATGGTCTTGATCCAAACGGATAGAAATTAAAATCCTCCTCTTCCAAGCGGCGAGACACTTCTCTGTTTCTTTGCTCTTCAGTTTTAATTGGCGTTTCGTCAAAACCCAAAGGTCTTGTTGCCATATTTTCAATTTCCTGCGGACTCATGAGTTTAATTGGTTGAATATTATTAACCATTAACTCCAAATCATCTGCCGTCTCACTGACTGTCACTTCCTGGGTGTTCTCGGGAAGAGAAACAGGACAGCTCATCGCACCCGAGAGGCCCTCATCCCTGTCAGCCAGAGGACTTGGATCGCTCGCTTCAGTCTCCTTCTTTTCCAGAGACACGGCCAACAGAAGTTCCTGCGTTTGACGTGCCCATTCTTCCTGCCCGCCAGGCAGAAGCAGTTCTTCAAATAGGCCCCTATCTTCTGTCGGTAACGACAAGCCATTTTCCACTCTCTTACCTCCAAGTTTCTTGCTAGGATCCGTCAGAAGTAACTCCTCAAACAACCCCTTGTCTACCTGCATCAGCGTTTCCAGCTTTTTGGTAAAGCTACTCCGACGGCTGCTTGTGCCACATAGGCCATCACCCAAGTCTGGGAAGGAGAGCTGACTCTGCAGCGTCCCACAGGATTCTCCTGCACCATCTTTCGATAAGACCAGGCCATAGTCCTGCCCTCCGACATTCAGCTGCACGTTACCTTTGAGATTGAGGAAATCGTTCTCGTCGATCTCCGCGGGTTTAATGTCAGGATCAAAGTCGAAACTTGAAAGACTGTCACTACGCGTTTTGAGCCACTCTTCGATATGTTGTAAATCCGCCCCTAAATCACTGGTGGGGTCAACTTCATCCCCTGACCTAAGCATCCCATTAATGACGTTATCACTGTCACTATTAACAATCCTTCCGTTATCAGTGACACTGCCGCCATGTTGACTACTGACGGAGTTTATGGTGGGTGATCTGGATAATAGCTGTGACATTGCCCGTCCGTCGCTCGTATTTGCTTCACAACCACCATTATTATTCTTGAGGATAAACACACGTCTACTCTCGCCAGCATCGTCCCGTGAAATGTTTAGGATTCCGTTCTGTGACATGTGAACCCCCGTCCACAAATATCTATGGGGTCTCCAGTAAGCACAACGATCAATGGGAAGCTCGGACACTAGCGTACAGCACATTGTCACTGGCTCAAACTATACACAGAGGTACTAAAACGAGTTTTTCCCACGCGAGCACACCTTGAGGCTCATCTCAAACTTTCGTTGTTTGTTTACATAATGTTTTCTTCTCACCTAGGTTGAGACATAACTTAATACTTGAACTGCGTATAGTTCTTATGATGGTAACCTAGGAAATAATGCATTATTCCATATTACTTTATTCAGACACTTGCAATTTTACATTCTAAAATGAATGGGTTTAAAAACGAGTTTAACCACAGCATAAAAGATGCCAAGTCGAAATAAAACTGATTTTATTTAATACGGCGCTTGAGGGTAGAAATTCTAGTTATTTATATTTCAAATACATTAAAAATTATAATTTTTGTAGGTTTATAAGGACTGCTAACCGGAAAAAAATAGCTTTTGTCAACAAAATATTGATGAACTTGTCTTGACAACTTGAATTGGCAACTATTTATGACAGCTCACAGCTGATGTGAGTTTCATCGTGGCAGAAGGTTGTTAGGTCTTGTCTTGTGAACATGTCCCGCCAGCACTTATTGACTGTAGTCGTACTTTTAATTTCAAGTTATCACGCTCACTGTGTAGATGACCTAGATAATGGTAAATATCGATTTAAATGTAAAGAAATATATTACGGATAATGGCTATAAAAATGCCGATTTGCTTTCTTATCGTAATAACCGAACGAGAGAGGTTAATTTGGCAAGCCCACCCCTAACGCACTAGCCTATATAACTTAGCCCAGCCTAAACGAAAGTCGTTACGCCAAAAACTATGACGACCCTTGTTTGTAGTCTTGATGCATGATTGAATATTGGTTGAGTTAATTTAGCGACTACGCTGGATTTTATACGGTAGAATTGAACGTTTTATAGTGTCGGTTACCTTGAAGCTGACATAGGTTAGTCCAGTGTTTACCAAACACACCAATGACTACCCTAGCCAGACACAGGGAGGCCACGTTTACGTGATGACTTATTATGGATATTACCGTAATTGGTAGACCACTCATTTTATGCATTCGATTGCATGAGTTAGGCCAAGGCTATTATTGTTATTTTTTGGTAAAATTTTATAAGTTTGCGATAATACAGTTGCCATTTTTGCATGGAAAACCATTTAGGGGTTTCCATGCAAAAATGGCTAGGAAATGATAGGCCACTAAAAGAACCTAAAAATACCAAACTAACGTAACCTAGGGGTGTTTACAGTTACAATTTTGCCATATTAGCTATAGAGGTGAGGGGGCGCTTGTATCGTCTTACCTTATAAGACGTAATTTAATTATTTTATTTATCGTTTGCGCATAGTATTTATGTGGTTCAAAATAACGAGAATAAAGAGCTCTTTTCAAAAATGTAGGTTACAATTTCATATCGTGTATTAGCAACTTAGAAAAAAATACCATTTTTTTATTGTATTTGAATAGTTAATCGTGAGAATAATAAGATCTCCATGACCATTTTTTGTTGGTGAGTACATTTGGGTCAGTGGGTCTGAAGCTATCCCAAGAAGGGTTAGGTAGGACACACTGCTTTTGGTCAAGTTAGGTTAGGATTGATAGGCTAGCTACAGTTCAAGCTTAATTTCATATGAAGTTTTTTAAAATTTGTACTTAATCAAGAATAATGTCGCAGGAGAATTAGCAAAGCTTAAGTTAATGTTAGGTTTTAGTGGCTCAAAGGAAGTCAATTTTAAGGAAAGCCTTAACAGGATAAGCAAGATAATGTTAGTCGAGATTAAAGTGTATTAATCAAGGGTATTAGGTTACAGTAAAAGCCAGGGCTCTTTGCAGCTAAGCCCCGACCATGTCATGCCAATGATTGGCTAGCTCTTGAAAGGGGAAAGACGTCACACTAATTAACAGTAGTATATGATTACAAATATGGGTTTGACTCTGGTGAAGTTGAGCTCCGTGCGTGAATGATGACACCACAGATTTGAGTTGTGAAATAGGGAACTGATATCTCCGATAAAAGATTTATTATGTTATATAATATCATTATGAAGATCTTGGATCATTCTGTCTGTGCATCTTTTTTTTTATCATGTGCAACATAAATACACGAGCATCTTTCTTTTTTTTTTTAATTGGTGTTTGCCTGCATAAGCAATCCTGCATGTCAGATGTTAATATCATTGTGAGATAAGGCCTACATATCACACTCTTATATTTTGAGACAGTGACAGGGCATAGGCCTGCACATAAAATTTCTTATATTCTGAGACAATGACAGGGCATAGTCCTACACATAAAATTCTTATATTCTGAGACAATGACAGTGCATAGGCCTACACTTCATTTTCTGATATTTTGAGGCAATGAGAGGGCATAGGCCTACATGTCACATTCTTATATTTTGAGTCACTGACAGGGCATAGGCCTACATGTCATTTTCTTATATTTAGAAGCACTGACAGGGTATAGGCCTACTCATCAAATCCTTATATTTTGAGACAGTGACAAGGCATAGGCCTACATGTCAGTTTCTTATTGTAAATAGTTTTCTAAATGTATCTGTTGGAAATAGAGTAGCTTGTAGTTAATGTAGTAGCTCTGACCCCACGATATATATTACATATGCATACAGTGAAATGTGCACGTATAAGCACATACATATACACATACATGTGTACATGCATTGATGGCCATAGTAAATGTAACGCCACTTATACCACAGAGAATAAAAGTAAAATTTGTGGGCATGTAGTCAATGGCTCACATAGACCAATCATAGGGTTGTCTCAGCCTTACAGACAACTATTGAACTGCTCTCAGTGAATGATATTGAAAATGTATTTACAAAAAGGATAACAAATTATGTTACTGTGGTGAGTAAATATAAGGCTGCTGTAGCATTTCTATGAAAATGAAGGCTATGGTAGGAAGGCATCATAAGATACATAACAAAATAAGAAGAAAATAAATGATAGCTGAAAAAATTATGTATGAGATGATCCAAACCAGTCTGCAAATAGCCCATGTATCATTTGATTTTGGGGGCATTCTTGTAGATTACCATGTTGGACAAAAAGAGTCAAGGATTTCTCTCTCTACAAGGAGTCCTCTCTCTCTCTCTCTCTCTCTCCGTCTCTGTTGTTAGCAGAATATTCTAGCATAGACTATATTCATATAGATCTCAATTACTTTTATTTAAAACAAATGACTAAATTTCAATTAACAATAGTAGGCAGATAATTCTTTACACTAGTATTTTATGAATAGGTCTATGTTTATTCTGCAATGTTAGGTTACCATATGAACAATTTTTGAAAACACTACAAGCATGATAACAGCAGCAACACAAAAAATAATAATCACAACATGAACCGCAATAAAATGGCTGAATATAAGATAGGCCTAAAATCCGAACGTCATAAGCTGTGTAAACTGACAAAAGGACATAGGACATTATAGGTCAGCCTCATTTATTTCGAAAGGAGATAATGTCCTTGAAGAAAATTATCAGCAGATTATATCCAGTATGACTCATATAGCCTATCATACTATAACTTTAAGTTAAACATAGGCATATTCTGGTTTTTTAAGAGTGCAGTCACTGCTTGCCATCCCACCAAATATGTAAAGAATTGCAATGAAATCAATTTTATGGCTGTCAAAATGTAGTAAAATTTCCTAAAATCAATGTGAAATACCAGCCTGCATAGCTCTGAGAAAGTCTTTGTGTTTAAATTTAAAATGGTGAACACACTTGACAATATTAGATGGTAATTATCATTGTCCTGTGATTCAAGTGCACCGATTTGAACGCAGACATTCCCTGTGCAACCTCTGTGGTCAGGTGAACCTCATTTACGAAAAATAACAATGCAGTGCTGTATTGCGGTACACTCCTGACTTCATTCATATTTTCTTTTTCTTTTCTTTTTTTTTACCATTTTTAGGGAGATGTGTATTATGATTTTATTTCAGGGGATAATTTAATGTTTCCTTTTGATGGTCAGCAGAACTTATTTAGTTCGGTAAAACAGCCATTGCTAAATTAATGTAGATGAAAAGAACCACAGATTAACCAACTTTTCAAAACCATTGCCAACCAATCAACTTCAAGGAATGGTTGTGACATAAGCATTGGGCAGGGCTTAGCTGCAAAGAGCAGTTGATATTGCTATAGTGGTTATTTGGAATCATTTGGGGGTATACAGCTTATTAAAATTTGTTGGTGTAAAGCAGTATACAGGCAGGCCCCGAGGTAAGGCGGTCTCGACATAAGTAGATCCGATCTTATGATGCTTTTCAAAAATATTCATGAATAACTCATCTCCGACTTAAGGCATTCCCAAAGTTAAGGCACCATTAGGCTGGATATTAGTTTTTGAGCTCCTTCATGTAAATAAGTAAGTGTCGCCATCCTTCCAGTGTGCAAGCCAGCCACAGGATTAAAGTATGGCTTTCATAATTTTTTTTCATTTTTGTAAATTTTTTAAAGTTAAGATCTGACTTAAGTCGAATTCGACTTGAGTTGCGCCTCAGGAACAGATCTCCGCCTTAACTTGGGAACTGCCTGTACAATAATTTGAAACTTAAGTGCCTAAGTTTACAAACCTTGGTGATACTGTAGTCATCATCATACTGTAATCAGCATCAGGTAGGCATCTCTGTCTGGGTGGAGCTTCTCTTCAGCAGATGGTGGACTTCCTTGTCAGCTTCCTTTGAGACAAGCTCCTCCTAGTCTTCATGGTAGGAGGTTTTCTGCTTCAATAAAGTTCTCTGTGCTCATGAGGAGCTTTGAGTAGTCTTGTCCTCCTTGGGAACTTTGGCCTGAAGAGTGGGATGTCTCTCATCCTCCACAGCAAAAATCAGGTTCTGTGAGAGCCCTTGGGACTCACATGACTCATTTTGGGCTGAGGCTTCCTCAGACCAAGATCTCATACTCAAGACTGTCTCCCTGCTAGCTTTTGCCTTGACAAAGCATTTTAGCAAGTTGCATAGCTTTTGTTAACTTGTGTGCCACATGGAGGGTTGGAAATTTCTCTCGCTCTTGTTCATTCCTGATTTTGTGGTGAAACCCCATAATCCATTAGTCCCTGATGAGAATTTCTTGGTCTCTCTCTCTCTCTCTCTCAGATTTTTATTGATGTCAGTGGTGATCTGGACAAGATGCTTTTATGCCCAGTGCAGCCATTGGATATTACCTGAGAAGGAAATAACCTCTTACGCTAGAGTGTTAGCAACTTTGTTAGTGCCAGCAAGTGCAAGTGCAAGAAGGTGTTGCCACATACTTTCTTTATGGCTTTATGCTCTAATCACACACCCTTATGACTTGCTCGGCAAAGTGGACAGTCACACAATTCCATTCAGAGCTCAAATAATGAGGACAGATCTCTGGAGATATTGAACCACCTTTCCCTCATTTTATTTAAAGGATGTTGTACATAGGTCCTTGAATACTTTCTTGGATCTGTAGTGACTGCTCAAGAGGTTGTGTAGTCATCCAATTTACTCTTGGATAGGAAAGCATCTTGCTGAAGGTACGTGCAAGGCATAAGGCTAGTGCTTAATGACAAGAGTGACTGGCTAGTCTTTTCCTTCCTCCTTCACCCGGTGAGGCAGCAGCTCAGGCCAATCACGTACTGGAACAGGCTCAGATGCAACACAGTAAAGCGTCCAGTTTTAGTGCTTTGGTTTATAAGATACAACTCTCTTCACCCTCCTTTTTATTAAAGGGGTGAAGGGGTGGCAGAGCTTTAATGTAAACCCTTCAGTTTTATTGGCTGCTTTTTTACTTGTGTCACCCCTTGTAAGGACTTCATTCTCCGAGATTTTCCCTTATGTGCAAGGTTCCAAACCTTTTCAATTGGGCTCAGTTCCGCTATCATAACTGAGAACTTGACATTTCCAGGTAGAGACTCAGCTTGGTCAGTTTAGAGATGACCTCCCACCTAAGGAGTGAGTCTCATAAGTAAAAGGCGATTGGTTTACATTCCTGTAGGGAAAAATAGCACATATTTAAAGTAATTTGTGTTTTTCTTAGGTATAAAAACCAGTGCCTTTTATCATTATCCCACCTTAACTGCCCTGCATAATCCCTGATGCCAAAGAAAAAAGTGCTCAGTGACTTTAGCCGATTGGGGTTCTTCATTTACTCACCCAGCTACCACCAATTAACGACCTTGTTATTGTGTTGTAATGACTGATTCCAGGTCGTGCCGAGGCGTACTCTTACATGAAAGGTGATGGTTGGTATACTTGAGAAGAATACAAATTATGGAGTGTACATCAGTCACTGCTGTAGACTGAGCAAAAACAAAATCCAGTATACATAAAAGAATTTCCTAACATTCTTACTATAGTTCATGTAATCATAAATGCAGTACAAGGGAAATTATTGTGAAAACCTCTAGAATTAGAAGGATGCATTACTGTACTGTTTCTACTGGTGAAGTAACAAAAGGAAATGGCTAAACAGGGGCAAAAATTACTCGACACAGTCGGTAAAGCCCTGCAAAAAAAAAGATGTCCAAGTAAAAGACACAGACTGGATCGAAAGGAAAAAACTTATGAATGGATGAGCAGTTGTCAGTTAAATGCAGAGGCACAAAAAACCTCAATAAACACTTATAACAAATCTGTGGAGGATAAATATATTGACAAGTAAACCAAGCCAAAATATGGCTGAATGTGAAAAGGCACACAAGAATGGAGACACAGCAGAATTGCTTGGAAAAGCTGAGAAAATCCTGGGAATCACAGCACACATCTGACTGTAGGGATCACAGAGAAATAAGAAGCATTGGCCTTCAGTCATTGGAGTGAGTTGGGCATGTGTGGTGGGACTTCCTTCTTTCAGCTCTTAAAGTCAGTGTGATTAGGTCCATTTCACACAGAGTAAAGGCTGATTGACATGGGTTTATATAATAGGTTGTTTTTTAAATTTTCATACACACTTTTCAGCTTAGGGTGTGTGACTAATCTCTCAAAGGACCAATTAAAACCTGTATTTATATTTCAGGATTGGGCAAGGATTATGAATGGCATTCACTTGATGATGGATTAAAGCTCTCAAAGGAAACTGATAAGCCATTGATGCTTATCATTCACAAGTCCTGGTGTGGAGCTTGCAAAGGTGAGATCAAAGTATAGGTTACTAATTTTGTGTTAGTTCCTACATTTTTCATTTAACATTGGGCTCTTATCCTTTTATTACTCTTCTTCTTCACAGCAAGGTACTGCTATTCCCCTTTTCAGTCAAGTCATTTTGTCTTTTCCATTTATGTTTGGAAGCAACAAGAGATAATGTAGTGTTTTTTAATAATTTTTCAATGTAGTATTTAGGAAAATGAGATAACCATTTCAGGTAGTTGAATGCCAGATGGCTCAACTACTTATTGGATTCTCCTAGGGCAAGTACTTGCATCATGTTAGTGCATTTACAGTAGAAACATACATACAGTACTTTTTTGTGGTTAGACTTGATATGGCAGTAGCAGGACAGTGCCCTGCAGGGAGGCTCAAGAAATCATGGTAAATGGGTATAGATGAAGGCCTTGGACCTGATGGGAGTTCAGGCAAAATCTTCAGTAGAAGAGAATGGAGAGAACTCGTTTCACATCTAGACCCAAAAGATAAGAGTTTATGTAAAAATTATTATTATTATCATTCATAATGTGTACACAATCTTATGGAACAAGGAAAAAGGAGGTTTTTGAAAAAAACTTGTTAACCAAAGATTTTGAGAACCTTTTGCATCTGTATATGAAAAAATGTCAGAAGATTAATAAATACATACACTAAATGGATTAACTGGCAATAGATAAATAATCAGTGATTGATAAATCACTAGATAGAATAATTAAGACAAAATATCATGGCACTATATAGTAGCATTGTATATGGCAGCTTTTGTTAAATTCATGAGCATAGATATACATGGCACTGATAGAGAGACTTTCAGTTATATTGTACTAAAAAGAATGGTATTAGATAGTGTGACACTTAAACAAAATATGGATGCTAACATTGTGAATGAAATAATGCACACAAACTCTAAAAGCACCTAAAGCAATAGCAGAAGTTCTCTGTACATAGTGTGTGGAAGATAGGCAAGCAGGGAATCTTTCCCTGGTTACTTAAATCATAAGTACCACCATTAGAAAAAGGAAACTACTGCTTTGAGAAATTTTGCTTTTGGTATTCCAAAAGATCTGAAGCCTGTGCTGTAATGTTAATGCTATCATCTCTATGCACTGTATGTACTTATACAGGAAATTATACAAAACAGACTTAGAAATTCTGTTCCATCCTTTGAATGGGTGGTATTTACTCACTCAGTATTGCTGATTCCGAAAGAATATTTCTTATATGTCTTTTGAGCGTTAAAACTTCTTAAAAGCAGCACAGAAATGCTTTGTAAGTGCTTTTTGTAGGTCTTAGCTTTATTTTTTGTGAATTCACTGTTTTTCACTTATTTGACTCGGTACCCTTAAGGCAGGAATGTTGTACAGTAGTTACAGAATTTAACGGTATTTTGTTGGTATTCAGTTTCAAGGGTAGTTGTATTGTATATGTTTTAACATCTTAAGCCTTTGTAGTTTATAAAAAAAATACTAGTTTCTTTAAACTATTCCAGCATTCAAGCCTAAGTTTGCAGCTTCAGAGAAGGCTCTTGAGCTCAGTAAGCATTTTGTTATGGTTAACACATTGGACAATGATGAACCAGATGATGAGAAGTATAAACCTGATGGTGGATACATTCCAAGAATTCTTTTCTTAGGTAAGTTATTGCTGTACGTCATTCTATCCAGGTTAGGTTTTTCATTATATTCTTGAATATATGTGATTTGTATTGTGTGATAAGAATCTTTTATACTAATTTTGCAGTTGCTAAAGGGTTGCATTTATAAGAATTATTTTTGTTTTGCTTTGTAATTTTTCCATATGTTTTTGTAATAGTATAATGAATATGAAGTTGTTTATTGTATGAAATATCATATCAGATAAGCTACCATTTTCGCTGGCTTGTCAGATGCAACAGCACATAAGATGCACTTTATTATACAAGGATATTTTTAATAAAAAACTGTTTTAAGGGAAAAAGCTTTGTGGTGACGATGAATAAAAAAATTGTTCAGCTGTTCTAGGCATAGGCTATGACATCTTGCTTGAATTTAATATTGTTGCATTGCTTTCATTCTCTATGTGCTATGAGTTTGAACATGAGGAAATCTTTAGTAAAATGACCAGGGAATAAATTGACCACTACAATTTGTTGTTGTTCATGTCTTCATTCCATGCATTTCAGTATTTATAGGAATCACCACCATGATGTAATGTTGCTACCAGTTCTTTGTTACTCATTATTGGTCACTAAATTATTTTGCTAATAGTAAAGTTTGAAAATAAATTTCCCAATTAATTGAAAACTTATGGAAGGCTTAGATATAAAAAAGATGCAACTTCTATAGTTGCATGGATTCCCACCAGATTGTAGCACTGTCACTGCTAATCTGTGTGTACCATCCAATTGTAACATAATATTACTAGTAGATATAGAAAGACAAACAAAATCTTCACAGTTTGGTAATAAAAACCCATCTAAGGCATAATAATAATGGCTCGGTTGACGAAATATGAATATATGAGGTATGTTACACTCGATTGGTGATCGCAGTCCTGGGAGAAAGCAACTTTGGGCTTACTATTTGTTGAGTTAGAGGTAATGGCAATGACAGAAATACAATGAATGCATTGCGCACGATGTCCATGTTAGACACAGCGTAATTTTTAAAATATCACTTTAAAGTAAAACTGTGTCTTGTAAGCTGACAAATTTAATATGTAGCCATGTGAACTGCAAAACTTTTATCCTTACTTTTTACTTGCAAGTTTAATTGAGGACAGATGAACTGTTCTGAATAGCTGCTTAAAGGCAAAGAGATGATTAATGATGTATGAGGTATCCGTTCTGTAGTAAGGGTTCTCTTTTTCTCCCATCCTTAATATTGTCTTTGGTGTTCTAGTTAGTACAGTATTATTCTGGATTTAGATGTGTTTGTGTTAAATTTGATGAGGGAGTGTGAATGTTTGTGTAAAATGTTAATCAGCTGGCAGATATTCACTTGATCCAGACTGCTATGGTATTGACAAAGACTGCAGATTCAGCAGTTATTTGGAACAAATGGACTTTGCTGCTGCTCTGATGCATCCAAAGAATGTTTGAACAGTTGTGAGATGGACAGCAAACTTTCACTGCAGTATCAGGCATTTCTCACAGACTAGTGTTGTTGAGTTTCAACACTTGTTGTCCATTTGTTTATACACTAAACCTTATAAGGCAGGCATTGTTTCTTCCTTCATGGCCTTATGACAGAAAGAAAATTTAAGTGATCGAGTTGAGCCCCAGTATGTCTTTGCATTCTGCTTCATCTAGTCCCACCGCACCCAATCCACATGGATGGATGTGGTGAGGAGGGATATGGGTGAGGTGGGACTATGGGAAGCAGATGCATGGAATAGAGATAGATGGAGAAAGTTGACTGGAGCGGCTGACCCTGCTATACAGTGGGATTACTGTAATAAGGTTGAAAGAAGAAGATGTAGACATAATACAGCATACTCTAGGTAGATTGGGTGTAGATAATGAAACTTCTGACACTTTTTCTTTGGCTTTTGAGAAGAATTCATTGATTCCTGGACTAGTTCATCAAGGTTTAGGTTGTACAAGTGTCCTGTAGATGTATTCAAGTCAGTCATATATACAAATTTCTCGTAGTAAACAGTAGACTGTGACTGCTAACTTCTGGTTGCAGGCACATCGTGTCTGCAAAATCCTGATTTTTATCTCAGTCATTTTAGGACTAAGGCTGCATTATCACCAATTGAAGCATTTGGGTGAGTAAAAATTTACTGAAACATCATTATACAGAAGTGTCATTCAGGGAGTGCTGTGTTGTAAGAATTTCTGATTGCTGGAAAACGTGACTTTTTGTCATGTAAGTCATATCCACTGTGCCTGCACTAGGGTGGAAATGAAGTAGATTAACTCAAAGCCACATGGTCAAGGCAGCGAAGTGTCCAATATGGAAAATTACTGAGTCTGCTATAGGCAAATAATTCTTATTGACCTGGACTGGCCTGACCCACATTCCTTGCCAGTAGCTGAAGTTGCACTGCCAATCTTGCTTTGGAACTGGCAGCTTAATTTTCTGCCCAGAATATGAGTAAAGTCAGCATTTGCTGGTCAGTAGTTATATTGGTGATTCCAATTATGTCAGTTTTCTTGTTCATGAATGCATTGATCAGTGTTGCTCTGCCTGTAGTTGCATAGCCTTTGCCTGCCTGCAGTTCCTCAGCCTGTGACATTGCTGCCTGTTCATGGTCTGGTTGAGAGCAGTCATGAGAATATACTACTATCAGTCCATTCTGTGTGATGTTTTTGGCACCAAAATTGAATTGTCATTCCAGACAGGTGATAAGCTGAGAGACCAAGAATTGGACCGGCTGGGCAGCAGGCAAAGCAGGCAGGTCAGGTAGAGGGCAGCAGGTACATCCTGAGTTAGTGACTGGGCTGGGCTATGCTTAACCTGGCTGTATTTGGGTGGCAAACCCTGAAAAAAACAAGTGACTAAAATCAGGAATCATATCCTAAACTCGTTTAGACAACATCAGGTTGAAAACCATCTCAGCAGTCTGTCACTCTGGAAGGCCCTTGGGTGAAGAAAAGTGGTTTGGTTGTCAAAGATAAATAAGACATGACAGTCCTATGTCCATTAAAAGGATCTCTAGGAAAAAGTGTTTACAATATCAGAGGAAGGTATTTTCTTTTATAGAAATGACAAATTAATTCTGGCCACATCTTCAGCAGAAGCGACTCCTGGAAAGCATGAAGACCTAGATCATATCCTGGGAATTGCTTGACTGTGTCTGTTATCTAATAAGGTTAATTTATGCTGGAAGTTGAAATTGGCAGTAAAACATGAAATAAGGCTTGAAATTTTTGATGCAAAATAATGCAAAACTTGAACAGAAAACTTTCTGCTAGCAGTTAAGGTTGTATGAAAAATATTATTACATAAAGTAACAGAACTGAATCATTCCTTTAATGACTCCCCATAAAAAAAAGGAAAGAACAGAGTTCAATAATTGAAGTCAGCTATGGTATAGCCTATGAAGCTGCAAGATATAAATAGTAACTTTTCATATTGTTGGAGAGCTATCATATTCAGGTTTTACCAGAAACAGACAGTAATGAAATTTTATGACAGCCTCACTGAAGGCCAGCAGAATGACAAGGTAAAATAATAAGTTGGTATGGTGATTGAGAGTTAGCTATAATATAGAAACATATAGATTGTGAATGTAGGAATGTATAAAGGGATTGCTGAACGAACTCCCCTAAGTGGAATGTAGTTGGTGGGAATCGACTATGTAGTTTGGTATATTTGTTGTAAGGAAAATTGAAAGGGCAAGAAATGTGTGAGAAAAGACTAAAGCACCTGAGTCCCCTACTCAAGCCATTCCAATTGAAGTGAAATCTCTCAGGAGAACAAGTGCAAAAACATCTACACAATAGACCAGCAGTTGAACAATGGGCCTGGGAGGTGGAGGCAATAAAATGAAGCCTTCATGGAGAGGGAGGAAGTAAACCTGGAGAAAATTCCACATTCAAAAGACCTCTTAGAACAAAAGAGTAGGGAGATGAATTCAATGTCCAGTGCTTGAAGGGTTGACTAAAAACCACAAGCCTTGATCTCCAAGTATGAAGAGAAAGTACTGGGACCCAAGCCCACTAGAGAAAGACCAACACTGCCACCATCTCAATACTCTGTTAACAATATAGAGGGCAGCAATTGAAGTAACATGAGGAGGATGGTTGAGTGAGCAGTAAAAGAGATAAGCAAATGTAGAAAGGATCTCCACAAAGGGAGAGTCATCCTGAAGAAGCTAAGCAGTCAGTTTTGAGGAGGACCAAGATTAAAATGAGATGACTAAGTACAGACAGCCCTGAAGCTGATGAGCAGTCAACATTGAATATGCAGGAAAGAAACCCCTGGAGTTGGGTCATAAGCTGCATCAATTGAGTGGTTGTGCAACTTATGTACACAAGCAGAGGGAACCTGAGAGATGACTTGATCATTAGTAGAACTCAAGGATTCACTTCCCTTGGAGGTATCCCAAAACTCAACAGGCTTTTGTCTCCTTTTTCCAGGACCTTCTGTTGGGCCAGATAACAGGCCTCTTATGCCTGATGTGAGCCATGTATGCTACCAAAGTAGGACCTACCCTCTTATGTCAAGTTGTCAGTGACTTTTGCTAAGTACTGTTTAACACAAGAAGTGGGTGTTTAGGAACACCTTTCTGGCTTTGTGGTTTATCAAATGAGTTTACAACACCTCTGACAAACAGAAAATGGTGAAGCATTGGCAAAGTCTGACAAAGTTAGGGTGATGGAACTGTTCCTGACATTTCAGTAATATATATGGTGAGGATAGGTGTCTGAAGCACCTGACCACCTTTACCTCATCTTATCTATCTAAGGGCTTTAACCACTGGTTAAAGAATAAATGACTATACTGCAGACCAAAAAACTTATCTGGGTTGTTGGGATTTATTCATTAGGAGCTAAGCCATTTCGTCACCTGTCAGTTACTTTTGTAAGCTTCTTTGAGGACGAACAGTGGCTACGCTATCAAAAAACAGGTTTTGATGTAGGAAAAGCTATTTTTGTTAGCTGCTGTGCTTCCTCAAACTCACCCACTTTCCCAGATGAAAAGGCATGGGACTGGGGTGAACATTTATCTTGCACGGATCTGGTGTGTAATGCAGTTAGCCAACATACGCTGTTGTCACACCTGTGTGAGTGGGACATAGAGCTGAGGCAGTTGTTGTAGGACAGGAGATAGAGCTCTCCTGTCCTGAGTCCTTTATATTCTATGACTGTGCCAACAAGCACTATTCTGGCTGAGACCAACTATAAGAGAATTCTTTGTAATTGGTTGGTCTGTCTTATGGAGCCCTGGGCGGGACCATAAGGGTATAACTCCTTTGAGAACAAACAGCGGCTACCAAAAATAGGTTTTTCCTATCTCAAAGCCTGTTTTTTTTATAGTAAATGGAATTTTTATATGTATACAAACCAGAACCTTCTATCTTATTACCACCTCAACACCCAACTTTGTCCCTCATACTGAAGAAAAAGTGCTTGGGTACAGCAGTTGGGTGGTGGATGACCCTTACTCACCCCCCTTTAACCAGTCTACTACCTAGTTATCAGAATTTCAGTAATCAATTCCAGCTCACAATGAGGAATACTCCTACATAAAGGCTGCAGTTTGTATAACTAGAAAAAATTCAGATTACAATACGAATTTCTTATATTGTGGAAATGGTTGTTGTATTGATGTTGTTGAGATTGTAATATTGCTCTTATCAAACTGATTTAACATCATTTTAATTATTTACTTTACCATTTTTACTATTTTGTGCATCCCATTTCATTCCTCTTCATGTATATATTTCCCTTGAGAAGCAGTTTCCTCTTTATTGTTGATTCTGTAAGTAAATAAAAATTAAACTACTGTACAGTATTCTGAATCATTTGCCTCCGTATCTTAAAAGGAGGAACATGTATGAATTGGGAAAATCAATCTTAATTTTTTCTTGATTCTTGCCAGTAAAGATTAAGATTGAAAATATGCTTGCCTGTCCATACGTCTATGTAGTACTGACAATTGTCACTTTTCATTACAAAATAGCTCCAGTAAGTCATACCTCCTCTGTTTATACATAAAATACATTTTCTGTACCCATGTAATAATACATTTAAACATATAATTTCAGGTTCCGACGGTGAGGTCCGTGAGGAGATTTACAATGAAGGTGGGAATCCACAGTACAAATTCTACTACTATGATGAAGGGTCAGTCATCAAGGCAATGTCAAAGGCTGTTCAACTGATACCACAAATGAATGCTAGAAGTGATGAACTGTAAGTTTGTTTTTGCGTTAACTCCGAGATGTTGTTATGCATAGTTTTGAGGTACAGAATCTTTTAAGGTACTGTGTACTTTCCTTTCACAAAATATTTTACGGTTATTTTTATACTTGAATATGTAGGCTTCAGTTGCATCGGTGGTGATTTTGCTTTTTCAGTTACAAGTACTGGTGTGCGTGTCATTTATGAGTGGGAAATTTACATGTAATTTGCACCTCTCACTTTTTCTGCAGCAGTTAATTTATGATTCTGATACATAGGAAGTGCCATGTGTTGATGCCTTGATTTATTCACTTCATGGAAGCTGTTGTTGGATATATATATTTTGTATTTTTGTATGGCTGTGGTAAGTGTGTAATGTTAGCATTAGCCCGTGAAGTACAGTATGTACATCTACTGTGTATATATATTTTTTATGTAAGGATAATGTTTTTATGTAACATCTTGAATGTAGTACAAATGTGCAGTTTAGAGACATAGCATTATGTACAGTGCTTTTATTTAAGCATACTACTTAAATTTCAAAGTTACATGTACACTTCCATGAATTTTATAGCACTTTAACTTTACTGTAAAAGTTTTCAATAAAAAATATAAAAGATTCAGTGAAGTTATTGGGCTGGATTATATGAAGATGTGTTGGCTGTGGTCATCAGGAAAGATGTAGGAAAAGTCTTGCAATCAGTTTTTAATATAAAGAAGTTGTATTTCCACGTTCATATGTTTTTACCTATTCTTCATATGTTTTTACCTATTCCTCTTTGTAGGAGTGTACAGTTCATAAAAACGTAAGCAAGCAAAAAAACTGCATTAGCTGTATTTTGCACCATGCATAAGACCAATCTTTTCATCAAAACATGCCTCAAATAAGTGCCCCCAGGTCTTGTATGCAAAGTTGAGGTAAGTAGAGCAGATTCACAAGTGTTTTGCCATTTTCACAATGGATGAAAGGAAACCATTTTGTTTTTGTTTTTATGTTGCATATAATTTACATATCTAGATGCCACACAAAGCATAATGACAATTTGTTTTTTTAGGCATTTAGTAAATGTAAATTATTCACAATATAAAAATTAGTTTCTCTTTTTTGAGATGTGGTACTTGGTAGATTGTTTACATTGATGCTCAAGGCTAAATACTCTTAGGCACACTAGTTCAACTTCATAAATTCCATAATACTGTAATATTTAATGAAAAATTATTATTAATATTAATAATTATATTACTTGAATATAAAATAAAGAATCATCATAAAAATTAAAAACTAGTGATCTGAGTCTGAATACTGTATGTAATTTCATGGCTAAGCTCAGTGCCAGATCAGTAAAGCTTAGGACATTTTGTCTAACCTTGTTTCTCCCGTCAGCATAGTGATTGAAAGAATTTTTATCATACTCATTGAATAATTGTTTTGTTTTACATTTGTCATTTAGGACAGTAATAAGAAAATTTAAATACCCTGTTTGGTATATTCGTGTCACACATCTAGCAGTAGCAGATGACAAAACGAAAGGCAGAGTAACACTCCTTGAAACTGTAAAGCTGCCTTGCAAAGGCTTTATGAATATAAAGGCTGTATTAATATCAAATATATGCTGTACTTTACTTCATTTATATTTTCTCACACAGTGAGCCAAAGCCAACATTTCATACAGCTGAAGGCTGAAATGGATATTATTAAGTCATTGTCAGTCAAGAATCAGTTAAAATCATACATCAATTAAAATTTTTTGTTTTTAAATTGTTCCCTCTGCAGTCAGGTTTGGTAGATGCATTATTTGTATTCTTCAGTAATTATTTCTCACATATAATTGCCATTATATTAATAAATTTATAGTATCTAACTTATACTCTGATAATCGTTATACAATTCTGCCTCCAAAACATTATGAGTTACACAAAATAGGGAGACTGCATACTTGTGTAATTCACCGACACTTTTTTCCCCCTGCTCACATGTTATCTATTATTGCATGCATTGTTGTGATACTCTTGTTCGTTGCAAGAGGAACCACAAGAGTGGGTGGCTGGTGTCACTCATGGTGGAACTGTCTATTTTAGTATTTATTATTTTTTCTTTGTGTATTATTTACAGTATATTTCTTATGGTTCTCATTATTGAGACACGTTTTTGGACAGCTAGTAGTTATAATTTCAGTAGTGATAATTTCCCTCAAAGATTTCATAATTTGTTCCTGTTTGAATAGCCATTCGGTTGTTGTCTAAAGTAACTATTCCCAATGGCACCTTAACTTAAATGGACCTTAAGTCATCAGATTTGTCACTATCATATGCATAAAAGCAGTAAAAATAAAAAAAAAATTTCATGCTTAACAGGAAACTTCGTTAAATATGCAAGATTTATTGGATGGTGAAACAAAGAAACACAACAAACACTTTCCTGTTTAAATGTGTAAGAGCACCTAAGTCAGTCATTTTGCATCTGATTTTTGCTTCATGAATAACGTATGTTTTGTATCAACACAATCTTTGGTGGTTTTGCTATTGCAAGTAAGTTTTTTTTCTTTTGTGTAGAAAGATCTGACAATGTTGTCAAGTATAGTTACGCTATGTACTGTGCATGCAGTATAAGTAACATTTATTGCTAAAAAAGTAATTTTTTTAAAAGTGAAGGTGTCATTCTCTGTTGATCTACATTGACCACTGCAATTCCTGGTTCCTTATACAACTTTTCTCTTTAAGCAAGTTGGCCCTGATTCTTTCTTTATAGTGTGTCCATGTGTTCAGAAATTTAGATCTGTAGTCAAAAGAAGTGTAACGGCACAAGTATGTTTACTACAAAATAGAAATCATTGTTAGTCGTATGTATAAAAGCAGTTCCATACATAACTTTTTTAAGTGATTGCAGCCAGGCGATTTTGTTTCATTGTGCAAGCACATGCTCAGAAATTCTAAGATTTGTGTTTAAAACTAGGCCAGTTGCTTCTAAAACCCACAAACTTGAAATATTATTGTTTTTTCCATTACATACCAGTGGAATTCAATGATTCTGATTTGGACTGAAATATCCCAAGTCACAACAACTACATGGGGGTCTCACTATGCTTTACATCATTATCTTAAAGGTAAGATTATACAAAATGCACTGTACATTATCTTATACAGTTTGTAAATTGTCACTTACCATTATTTGGAAAGAATCTTACCTACTTTGGAGTTAGCTTTTCTTCGCGCCGTTTGGTGCGATCGGCATTTAAAAAATAAAAAAAAATCCCAACGGGGACTGTCACTGTAGTCATCTGTTTTACCACCAGATGGTGCTCAGTGCCGGAATGTTGACGTTCTTGTCATATTTCTTCTTGCCGACGAATCTCCGTTTGTAATATTTTGATGATTTCGGGCTAATTTTCTCCTGGGCGGTATTGTGCTTGTTTCTGTTTTTGTCTTTATGTCATCTACAACAAGCAGAGATGAAAACATTAAGCTGTATAGGAAAGACTGTGACAACCGAATGTTTAGATTTTGCAAGATGACCATATAGTTTAAGTTAGACTAGCTACTTAGGCACGACTGTGGTTTTCTTGATATGTAGATTTTGAGTGATCTGATTAGAGGATGTAGATTTTGTGTAGTATCGGAAGATGTTAGACGCCGGTAATTTACGTACGACAGTTAGGGCACACTAGAAGGCAACATCAGGTCTGTATGTTAGGAAAAACACAGATTACTTTTTAAAAATTGACATTTCTGAGTAATCTGATGAGAGGATGTAAATTTTGTGCAGTATCCGAAGATGTTAGAAGCCGATAATTTACGCACACAATTAGTTAGGGCACACCTGAAGCCTACCTCAGGTTAGTATGTTAGGAAAAATACAAGTTCTTTAAAAAATTTGTCATTTTTGAGTGATCTGGTCAGAGGATGTAAGTTTTGTGTAGTATCAGAAGAAGGTAGAGGTCGATAATTTACGCAGACAGTTAGTTGGGGCACACCATTAGCCTACCCAGTCTTTTCCTTTTGTCTTCTGGTGTTGCTTCTACTCCATTAACCAGCCTGATAACTTGGGTTAATCTCTCTCTCGCTCGGCCTTTTGCTCCCTATGTGGTTCAGGAGAAAAAATAATAATTGATACGTATTCTTTTATTAGGTTTCCGATCGAAAATGTTAGGTACAAGATAGTCGCCTCTTTAGTATCTACGTGATGACGTCAATACGTGCAGACGAATTTGACTGTCGTCAAGGTTACGTGGTGACGTCATACAAGAATCCTCTCTTCTGCACCCAAATACCTGGTCCTCCATCCGATATTTATACCCGGCAAAATGCGGCAATCGGCATTCCGAGTTACTGACGTTCAGGCCGTATTTCACCTCTTCCACCTCGGTTCTTCCGTTTCGACTTGAAGAGTTAAAACCGTGTTGTGGTTGATTCTACGTTAGTATTTAAGCGGTGGATTGCTCGCTTTGTTTCTTATTCTCTTCATTGTGCCGAATATGAATCCGTTAACCGGATCTCTTTAGTTTACTTCTACCTCGGCTCCTGTTCAAACCAGTAAGAAGTTAACTCTGATTATGGTAGGGTACGTTCTCAGGAAGTAGAGCCTTTGAACATTCGTAAGAGAATTACTATATCTTACTATATTATTTATGAAATATGAAGTAGAATAGCGTAGCACTAGATAACCGATTAGTGTTTAATAACTCAGCTCCTAACACGAACAGTGTTTTGCACGCGCAACTGTGTTTTCTAGAGTGAGCTCTTAGGAACCAACCAAACTATATAGGTAATATTATATGCCGGCATGTTGCTGGCTTAATCTGTTCTAAACAGTCGATTTCGGAAGTGTTCCCTTTATGCTGGCTCTCGGTGGACTTGCTTACGATATCGGTTTTTTTTCAACTTGCAAGTTTCTAGTTTTTGGGCCAAGGAAGTGAAGTCTTCTCTATAGGTAAGGTAATTTGGCATAATTGTGAGGCGAAAGTACCTTTGATTTCGGTATTTAGCTCTAGCACGACGGCTCGATTACTGTAAGTGTAATACATTTATGTACGTGTTATTATATATATATTATATATATATATATATATATATATATATATATATATATATATATATATATATATATATATAATATATATATATATATATATATATATATATATATATATATATATATTTTGCATGCATGTCCAGATATGTATATATATATGAATGTACGTATGTAGATACATATAAGATAATTATAAATATTAGTCCTGAAGAGGCAAGGTTTCTTTATGATGCGTCGAGTTATAACCTCTCCTTGTAGACCTACTTCTGAGGCTATGGGAAGAATGTCTTTTTCCTTTTACAGCCCAGTTTTAATTAACAGAAACAGTTGTGTAAATTAAATTAGGTAACCCTACTCAGTCATTAGTAGCTGTTTTTGACTGTGACCCATCTTGTCTACCCTAAGTGTTTAAGGCCATCACCTAAGATGTCTCGAATTAGGAAATTACAGTAGAAATTCGTAGCACTGCCTTTAAAGTCTTCCCTTTAGGGTCTTGCCCCTACAACTTTTTTTTTTCACGAAAGTTTCATACAGAATTTCCCAATTTACTCTCGAGTTCTGCTTCAGTAGAGTTCTGGCTCACGTTCTAAGTGGAAAATTACACTTGTAACCATAACTGATGTTTTGAACTCCCAGTTCAAGTAGGCTGTGTGGTTCCTCAGAGGGATGTGTGCAGATTTTCAGAAGTGTCTGACAAAGCGTCAAGTAGAACATTTGGTAGTGATTGTCCTCAGGGAAGGATATTTTGTACTTTTTGTTATATTTTACCCCTGTCACTTCTGATATCCGTCTCTCCATATTCTTCACACAGGAAAGTTCAGAGTTTGGAAGGGCAGATTGGACAGTTGTTATGCAACGAGGCCTTCGAGCCATGGGCAATTCCTGTTTCAGCAAGTTTATTCTTATTATTCCCTTTTTGGTGAGTCATTCAGTTTGATCTTGTTGGCTTTTCAGAAGGGAAAAGGATAAATTCTGTTGATATGTAGGGCATGTACTTCCACTTCGCAGTACTCCCCAAGTCGAAGTAAAGTATTCTTCTGTGAGTTGAAGTCTGAGTAGTATGGATTCATGTGCGTGGTATCAGAGTACTGTAATTCTCTCATATTTGGACCACTGGTTTGTCTCACCAGTTTGTTTTTATTATGAGAATTGTTTTATGTCTAACCTTATGAGTGGGCTTTTTGTTCAAGGTGGACTGTTTATGCTTTTCTGACCCAGTCAGTCATTTAGCTGGGGTGATCAACTATCTGTGGTCGAAAGTTTTTTCCAAGAGAGATGAACAAACAATTTTCCCCCCTTTTGAGAACTATAATGGGTTGGCCTGTAGACCTCAAGAACCTTTACACTGTCCTCAGATGCCCCGGAGGCAGATTGAGAGGCCATTCTGAGAAACATTTGATGTCAGGAAGTGGAAGTATAAACATCCTACAGCTCAAAGCAGCTAAGAGTCTCGAATCTTACATAAGATGACAAAGACACACAAACCAAGAGATTTGTTCAGACTAACAAGAACTACCTTATCCTTTGGATAAATCCCAGCAAAGGTCATTCCATTACCTTGTTTTGTCCTAGTAAAAACTTTGTTTGAAGACCAACGCAGCAGAAAAGGGCAAGGTCTCCAGTCAGATAGTCTCCTCGTCCTCAGGTTTGCCGGAAGTTGTGGAACCTTTAGGGAGACCCAAACACCCATCTGTTTATGACTGCCCAAGGCACTACACTACTAGTTTACTGCCCTCCATGCCAGGATCCTCAGGCATGAGCCGTTGGTGCCTTCCTTCAAGAATTCTTGAATCTAGACCTTTATGCTTTTCCTCTTTTTACTGTTTTGAGAAAATATTCAAAAAGTTGAGAACTTTGCAGATCACATGGATTATTTTGATAGCACAATTGTGGCGCCCTAAAGGGAATGGTTCCCCTATCTTTCTTTCATGGTTGTAGATGCTCCTCATCGTCTTCCGTTCAGGAAGGAACATTTCAGTTTTATTCGAGAAGATTCCATCAAACCTCCACATCTTCATCTCACTGCATGGAGATTGTCAATTGTCTGTTATGAACTATGGCATTGCTAGATGGCCAAGGATAACAATCCTTAACTCTAGAAGGCCCTCCCTGTTAGACATGTGTATCAATAACTGGTTAGTTCATTGATCTCGGTACTTGTCCTGGGTGATACCCAGCACCCGTTCCACTAGGTATCCTATTTTATGCTCTACCAATATCTCAGGTACACAAAGCAGTTTTCTGTGCTTTTCTTTCATTGCTTACAGAAAAGATATAGAGGTAGGAAGCCCTTCCCAGTATTTTTTACAGTGCCTAATTTATCTGCTTTGGTAGTCAATGAAGAAGTGGCTGTCTTTATGTCCAGTTTAGAACTATTAAGAGTTTATATTAGTAAGCTTCAAGCCCTTTCTTGTTTATATTAGTTAGCTTCAAGCCTTTTCTTGTTCTTTGGCTTTGCCCTAGTGGCAACCTCTCTCTTTTCTTTCATTGCCTAGAGAAAAAAATTTAGAATTGAAAGCCCTTCCCAGATTTGTGACAGAACCTAATTTAACTAATTAGGCAGCAATGGAATAATGGCTTTCTTATATACAGTTAGAACTCTCAAGGGTTTACCTGGATAGACATAACTTGTAAGAGAAGTTAATAATTTATCTGTGGTGTTAGAAGGCCAAACACTCCCATGTCCAAGATGGTGAAGTCTGTGCACACAGAGTTGATTCCTGAGTTTTTACCAATTTTGGAAATAATCCTCTTGGCTTCCGTACTGTAAACACGTCTTTATTTCCTTTAAAATCTTCTTCTAGAGAAGGTTGTCCTGCAGCTCAGGGAAGTTATAACTTTTTGCCTCATTATTTGTGTGTGTTCAATTTTAGCACGAGGTGTTAAGCCCTTAGTCCTTTCATTGCTGTGGGGGTACTTTCTCCTGAACCAGATATAGTAGTAACCTTGCTTTCTATCTTATCGTTAGTTGTTAGAAATCCTGCTATTGAATTTTGGGAGCATGAAGGTACACTTTTGGTGCATAGGAACACCACACCTTATCCGATGGTGGTAGTTGTCTTTAGTTTTGGACTTTCGGTTATGCCCTTTCGACTCAGGCACAAGAGTCACCAGTACTCTACAAGATATGAGTCCTTTTTCCCTCTAAGGACCCTCTGACAAGTCTTGCTATGAGGACCTCACACCCTGTTGTGGTTCCAACATCCAGTGACAGTACTTTGAGTAAAGATCACACATCAGGCAGGAATGTTGATAAACCTTCTCTCCCCCTTTTAAAAAAGCTTTTAGTTCGCTTGGCTGAACCCTGTTTCTCCGGCTGTACTAACTCATCCTTATTCAATGTGGTAGTCAGCCAACTTTAACAGTAGGTAAGATTCATTCCAAATAATGATACTCTCATGATAAAATCAATTATTTGGTTACTTACCTACAAGTTAAAGTGGAAGCCTACCCAGCCTCCCCACATCTTAGTGGGTGGCCATGAAGAAATATGACACGAATGTAAACACATTCCAGTATCATCTGTTGGGAAACCAGATGACTACAGTGACAGTCCTCTTGGGTTAGCCAAGCAAGTTTTGATTTTTTTTAAATGCCGATCGCACCAGACGGCACAAAGATAAGGCTAACTTTAACAGTAGGTAAGTACTGTATCCAAGTAATTAATTTTATCATGAAAATTATCATATTTAGTTACACAGTGGAAAGCCAGACCACAAAACTCTCCTAAGTTGATGCGCCTCTGTTGAAAATTGGTTGTAATGGAAAATACAGAAACATTCTTATGGACATGCAGTCAGTGTACAGTATTTGCCTTTATGTACATATCTTTGGATATTTTTTTTAATTGATTTGGTGACATTTTAGTGTTTATTTTACAAGTAAATTGTATCACAGATAAATGAGAGCAGGCATAAGAGAGTGTGTGTACATAGAGTAATGTACTAAAACATTTTTATTACTTCACAGTACTGTAGTTCTACTGTAAATAGTTTAGGTTATCATTATTTTGCTGTAATGTTGATTTTAAAAAAATGCATCTTAGGTACATATTTATGTTCAAATGTACATTAAATGGAGTTTACTATTAAACATAATTTTCAAGGTTAAACCAGAAGGGAACCAACTCCTGTGTTTAGGGGGTTTCTGTTTTACTAACATTAGATTAGGTTGAAGAAATCATCAGTGATTGGCTGTTCACCAAAATTGCAATGCTGACAAATATTTTGATATATTACAGTTTACATGAAAAAATTTATTTCATATAACTAGAAGAAAAAAAAATTAATTAACTTTTCATTGAAGTATGATGGACAGACTTTCCTCGTGAGGACAGGAATTTCTATAAAAAAGGCAAGAATTTAATCATTTACTTTATTTTACTTCCATCCACAAGCTTGACATATCTGCAAGTTAGATGATGATAATGTAAGACGATCCTAATTACAGCAGTATTGTAAACATAAGAAAAGTTAAGTGATGGGTATCATTTCATCAATTATTTCATCAATTAATTTTTGACAAAGCTTAAGAATTCATGACATTTTAAATCGAACTGTACTGGTGTTATCCATCACTGTAACCTTTTTGTTTTACAATGTATGATGAACTCACAGATTACGACCCACTGCCAAGGCTCTAATTCCATCTTAATGAATTTTTCTCTTTCACTGCAGTATTCAGGAAAACAGAGGAGTCTTATAATCCATGATGAATATCACACAAATGCAGAAGGCAATTACACACTCCATCCATCTTTTTTAGACAGCAGCAGCCACATTTAATCTGGCATTCATACAACTTCCTACCTTTTTCATTACTATGTTGAACATTTACAATACTTCAAATGGAAAGAACCACCTACATATATGGTATACATAGGTATGTATATAAAGTGCAATGATGATGATTTCAGGTAAGCCAAATTAAAACAGTTTTGCTGAAAGAAAATTCAAAATTAGTTCTGAACTAGTGAAATTTTTCTGAACTCTACATAATATACCATAATAAAATCAGGCACTTCCTCAAATTCTAAATGGACATTAACTACCTTGTGTAGGGAACTATGCCCACATGATTAATATTTTTGCTCACAACCTACATTTTATTTCACTGCCATATATCATATGGATTAAATAATGAACTTAACTGTCACACAATAAAAAAATCAGCACTTACAAAGAAAAATACAAAATATCACTTGTATAAAAATAACAAACATTAATACAACATTGGCAAATCTCTATTTTTCCTTGACACTGATGCCAACATGATGACAGCTTAAATGATAAACAGGGAATAAAATTATTCACTACCCACAAGTTCAAAACTGACTCTGGGTTTTACGTCAATCTGATATGACAGGAAAGATAATTAATGAATGGACTAGAATATTTCATGGCTGAATAAGGCATCAATCACCCCTTTAATGCTGAATTATTTCAAGTCAACCTAACATGGCAAAAAGCATTCTTTAAAAAAATAATGCACAAAACTGAGCAACTGTCCATAGACTCAAATTTGAATAAAAAGTCTCTCATCATTCTGAAAGAAGAATCCTAGCAGGCTATACAACTAAATACACATCTTGTAATGTCCTTAACATCTGCGTCTGTTAAGTGTCAAACACAGCACTGCTATATTATAAATAAAATCACCTGTCTTTACTCCCTTTTACACATGTTAGGTAATCACAATAGCTCAAAAGTAAAAAAAATGTAGTTACACCAATTGAAATTTAACATTTCAGTTACAAATGTTAAAACTTAATTAAAATTTCTGCTAGGTTTGAACCTTACAAACTTGCTACAATTTGTAAGTTATCCTTTTATCCTATGATTCAAAAGTTGAATTCCACTACTTTAGGTTTGTAAAGTAGACAAAAAATTTGTATTCACTTGCATTAATTATGATGAGATTTTAAATCACCAGCCAAGCATTATTCAACCATAATATACACAAATCCACTTATTACTTAACCTAAACCATATCACATCTGATGTCTATATACTGTAGTCATTGTATATTTCTTAACAAGCAATCATTCCAAATTACAACCTGTCAAAGAATCTATTTTATGAGCATCAATGTTTTACATGTGCTAAAATAAAAAAAGAAATGATAATTAGCATTAAATATATTACTGTATAACCTGGGCAGCTCAATCAATATATCCTGTACAAGCCTCACATGGCTTTGCCCAATCCAATAATGTTTGTGCATCTGTTGTGAGATTAATCTATACAGTACAATCAATTCATGTTAATTTTGCGTGACAAACAAAAAATTTCCTTAAGATGAGATTCACACCAATGTTTCACATCAGCATTTTGAGGGACAAAGAATGATTTCGTACCTGGCATTAGCATTCAATGGAATAAAGGTCTGTGTACAAAAGTACCAGGGATTTTTCCATTTACATGAAAGAAATTTTAAGTCATTCAGTCCCAGTTACAGCATCTGGAAAGAAACACGAGCAATGCTTGATTGTGATTCAGAAGCTGACAATAGGCACATTTACATCTTAATTGCAACACTTACATCAAAGCCAGAAGGCTATATAGAAATGTTTACTATATAGAAATGTTTACTTTAAATTCTCCTTGACAGGAACACTTCTTTTTTTAGTGTTAACTATATATAATCTGCAACAATGCTCTAAACTGTGAGGGAAAATTTACTGGGCATTCCCAGGTAATGAGATTCTTCAATTTACACTTTGATCAGCACAAAGGGTGGGCAGATGGTTCACTGTATGTTAAAAGAGTCTCTGTCTCAATCACAAGAACCACTGAAACACTTCTTTGGACTTTCACGCATTTAAAAAAATTATTGGTTAATTGTATATAGTACAGCTATATTCACAATTTCAAAATATATAAGAACTGAATTGCAAAACTGTCCTTTCTGTGGCCATTTTGGCACAAGATACCTAGAAAATATTAACAAAACCT
This sequence comes from Macrobrachium rosenbergii, assembly GCF_040412425.1. Taxonomy (NCBI): domain Eukaryota; kingdom Metazoa; phylum Arthropoda; class Malacostraca; order Decapoda; family Palaemonidae; genus Macrobrachium; species Macrobrachium rosenbergii. Next base: position 16,232,428 of record NC_089749.1, on the reverse strand, counting down.
AATTTCACAGTATATTCCCCAATAAAAATAAATAAAAAAATTAAAACATTCTTAATTCACATGTATACATTATGATTTAGAAAAATCTCTTAAGCCTTTAGCAAAGGCCACATACATACACTACTCTAAGGGGGGATATTCAAGGAAAACTTGTATCACTAAGGAACTTGGATGGTCCAGTTTCTTTATAAGTGTCTCTTAGCTTAAATTTCACTGATTGGTTATTACACTATATCACTGAAGTCTTCTCTCTGGAAAAAGCCCCCAAGTCTAAATGAATCTATTCTTTCATAATTTACTCAATGCAATGAGGCATCATAGCATTGTTTTCTTCAGTCTACTATCACTTCAAGATATATACTAACCCTTTTCCATCTTCTCTGCAAGCATCACCATAACCATGCTTCATTAAATTCTATCTTTATCTCCAAACCTGCTTATCATGAGGAAATCACACACTACATGATCATTCAAATAAATTCCCTTTTCTATACACAAAATTTCAATTAGTAATATGCCAAATGGACAATCATAAGCAGTAAGTCTAAATTATGGGCACGGATAGGCTGCTCAGAGACAAGCAAGGTTGCCAACGGGTTTTAAACAAAGGTGGCAACAGCTGATGGAGACTTGTCCTCTGCAGTTGGCTTCCTCTTTCCAGTTGCACCTCCATATTGGCCAATAAATGAGCCATCTTCTGTGAACCTTCCTGCAAGTAGTATTCCAGTTTTAACTATTAGGATTTTCTGGTAAAATAAATCTTCTCAAGATAAATGTATCCTACAACTGACACTAATGGAAATCTATTTTTAACAGTGTATAACAATCAAAAATGAATATGTAAAATATATTTACCTTTGGAAATTCAAGAAAACAGAAATATTAAATAAGCTTACATGTAACAATGCAGGTACACTTTAACATCATCAAACTAGGGTAGCAAATGCATTGGATGTTGTTTCGCCTTTCTTCCGGCCGTACTGACCAATGAAGGAACCATCTTCAGCCATACCTGCTCCTGAGAGGGCCCAATATTCAAGCTATGAGCAAAGTTTATATACACAAGCACTATGCACTCGAAGGTGACATACTGAATTGCTCTACATAGGCATTCTATTTGCAATGATACCTACTTTGGTTTACAGCACAATGTTGCAACTGTGTTTCTTGGAATACAAAATGTATTCTTGTCCAACAAATAAATGTTTGAAATACAACTAAAGGTTATTTGTACAATTACCAGTGAGTTGCAACTTTGGATGTCACACCAAAAAAGTTGAATGCCAACAGAAAGTGCCCTACAACAATCAAAAATAAGATAATCTTGCATGAAAGAAAAGTATTTTTCTAGCAAGTTTGGTGCACATAATAGAAAAGTGGAGGAGATAATGAAATGCACTGAGTGATTAATCTCACTATTGATAACAACAACACAGGGTTTCAAACTATAGTGCAAACTTCAAATTCTCATGTCAACATACAGTATTTTCCTGATGTTTCGACATAATTAGCATACTGACCAGAAGTGACTTTGAAGGTGTTAGTAAAATTACACTGATAAAACATTACTTTTCAGCATCAGAAACTACTTCAGCTTTGCCAACAAAATGGTATGGAACCATTAAAATTTATCACAATCTTCAAAACATGCTTATTTTATTGTCAAAGAATAAGTGTTATCAAGAAAAACAGTCTGTTAATCAAATATTTTATACTAACTCAGCTTCAATGACAAAATAATAAATTAGAAACATTTCTCAATCCTGGATTAAATGGTTATTCTTCATCAGTCACTGACTAATTAAACTTATAAAGGGAGACAATCAGTCCCTCAATGTTGTCTTTGTTTAGTTAGTTAAAAAAAAATGAAGAAAACTGTAATTAAAGAAAGAATTCTATTTGCAGAACAACAAGGGGATTTTTTTTACACACCATATCAAAAACAACACTCCACTGAATAATCATTTACCAAGCACTGTTTTCATCCCACTAATGGGAGAATATGAAATCCATTCTCTGCACAGTAGCTTACTTGAGAAGAAATACGGCTGCCTGATAAAGCATGATATATTTCAGGACTGCTTTTCATGAGCATGTCTTAGTATAACAGGAACCTTCCATTTTTTCCCATTTCAGCTGGACTGCTTTTCATGAGTTCCATTCTCTTCAGTATAACATACCTCCTGGACAACCACCTTAAAAGCCCACACAGGCTTCATTAGCTTAATATTTTTTTCCCCAGTGCATTTCTAGAAAAGAAATTTTCAATGCCCAGCTACTATGCCAGATCAGTTTTAGATTGAGACACATTAAATTGTTAAATATCATTGTGAAAATCTAATGTGATATCCAAAATTGTTCCATTTCCACAGATCTCTTTTCCAGCCTTTTAAACGGTTTAAAGGGGCCAATTTCAGCAAGTGTTAAAGGTCTGGTTAAATTTCATTTTGCATTCATTCTTGACAACCTGATAGAGATGGCAACGCTTTCCCAGACTACATTATAAATTTGTTAAGCAACACTTCCTCGGACTTTTGGCGTCAATTGTGTATATATATATTACCAACATGCCAGAAAAAGTTTAGGCTTCATCTTATCTTTTAATAGTTTAATATTGGGTAAAATGCCAAGTTTAGCCTTGGAAATCTATTATTCCCTTGCAAATATTATATCATAAGCACTGCAGTTTTGTTATCTGATGATGAGGAGAAAGGAAAGCATTTCCCTCGTAGCTTCTGGAGATATTGAAGCTGCTGGTGCCCAAAGCTAAGGGAACTATAAAGCCAGATCAGGGCACTTTTTAGTGGCACTCCATATCCAGTGCTCAAGGAAGAATGCATAAACTACGTTCTGGAAAGAGGATTAAATTTTCATTATGGCCTTGAAAAAGAAAATCTGATTAACAACAAACAGTTATGTTTAGGAGTGACTTAAGGGACTCAATAAATTGGTGATAGCACGGTCATAAAGATTGGAACATGATATCATTGCAGCAAGTTCAAGATATCATTCAAGAAAGCAAAGAACATCAAGGACATAAAAATTAGTGGCATTATAAAACAAAATAATATATGATAAACTATTTTCTTAAGTGATAAGTGTTTTTTTAGAGGGAATAAATATCTCTTTATAAAAGAGAGGGAACAAGTGCCAAGTAGGCTTTTTCCAAGAAACTTTAAATAAAAGCAAATAAATGGTTAGCAAAACTAACTGCATTTTTTACATTCAACCCAAAAAATGAATGGACAAAGATAGTGAGAGAACACATCGGCAAATTTATAAATAAAAATTTTTTTTTTACCAAGATTTAATATATAATTTTATGGTATTTTTTTATTGCACTTTTTAAAATATTTTTAAAATAGCATACATCACATATTACTAACTTTTGTTTTTAAATTGAATGATAAATAATGAAGGAGATGTACTTTAAAAAAACAAAAAATGTTATGTTTAAAAGAAAAATATTCGTTAAAAAGTTTTCATCCAATTCAATTGAAATTTTGTATGCAAGAGGTAACACCTGCAGAAGTTTGAACACCCCGTCACTCAAAATTAATCCCTGACCTCGCCGTACACCCTTTAAAGGACATAAAATTAAGCACAAACTTCTTTACTAAAGTTTAAAATTCTACATCAATTAGATATTTATCAAGGTTGTAAATAATGATCTAGCAGGTGATAATCTGCAATATCTCTGGTATGCAAAATATAGGTGAACTAAAAATGATGGAGAGATTCTGACAAAATTTCTTGAACTGATTTGTTTCCAAAACTTCACAAAATGTCTAACTGTTAGGTGTTTTAGTGTTACTTTTCATTCTTTACATATGGGGACTGGATATGTGGGCTATTCATCAAGTATCCACTGGTCAAACAAGAATGACTGATCTAAGACAAGTCAAAACTGCTTGTGTGTGTAGTTCCTTTTGATATGATGAATTCCATATTCCAACACTGGGCATTGAAATGTTTAAATTTGTTATGATCAGGTTCATTATTCCATATATTCTGCCATTTATTGATTATAATGGGTATCAATGATATATAATCACCAATAGGATTATATACATGATCTATCATAGTAATTGCAGCTATTTCTAAATTTGTTTAATCCCCTATTGTATTACTTGATCCCATACCTTGTCAACAAATATTGTACATGTATGTGAAATCCATCTAAGCCAGATTGAGAATTTGGGGACCTCTGGACAAAACAAGCCTGTACCACACTGAACAAAATTAAGATTCTTGCTATATACAGTAATAATAAAATTCAACCACTGGGCGCAAAATTCACCTTTTGGTTATGAACAATTATTTCAAATACATTAATTTCAAATGTCATTGAGCATTCAAGTCAGTAGCCTTGACAATAAACAAATGATGCTCAACACTGTGGTCAGTGTACATTCAAGATGGTCAAAATGAGTACTTGCAATGTCAGTATTTGCTCATCAAATAAAGGTAGCATGGATGTGTAATAATAACTGCTCGCATACTTTGTCATTAATTAAAGTAAAATATTTTTGCAAGTACAAATAGAAATAAAAAATTCTGCCAATTCCATTTTTCTAATTGCAAGCAGGACTGACAACTGTCAGCTGATCTGACAAATTTGCAATGTTTACTGATGTAAGCAAGTTACTCATACCTGAAATATGTTACTGAAATTTTTCAAAATCCCTAAAAGGCTGGAGAATAAATTCTATCAAAGTTCTGTAATTGGAACATATGGGGTTATTTACCACAACAGATATTAGTAAAATGTTTCAACATATAAAATCTTCACTTCTTTAAGTCTACAACTCTAATGGGGTGTTTAATAAGGGCAACTACTTGCTTTGTAGTTGAAGAAGACAATTCCTATGGGATATCGGTATAACAATCCAAACAAAAGATTATCGGCAAAAAAACCATTTCCCATAATGTCCAAAATATTCCAGTTGTCTTATTTCATATTGTAATTTCCAACAAAATTATGAAATTGAAAGTAAGGAAAAAAGTCAAGAAACATAAACACAAAGGATGTTACTACAAACAAGCCATGCACAATACAACTGAACTATTAATCACATCAAGATGTTTACTGGGGATTAAAACAGACTCCAACAAGCTGTGGTACAATATGCAGGACTAAGTTAGGACAGCCTTTTCATCATGGACATCCCAATGAAAAGACACACACACTAGTCAAAATTCAATCAAAAGACACTGCACTTGTGAACTAGAGGGCTGAAAGTCACAAAATACTAGTAAACTAAATTATTACTAACCTGTATCACCATCACCATACTCAGCCATAGAGTCTGTATCCGATTCAATTGGGTTTTTAACATCACTTCCCAAGCTATCACGCTTTGCACCATCAAGACTGAAAACATTTAGAAAACATGACATGACTTATTCCTGAATACTAGCTACTTATGGACAAAAAAAGAACCAAGTAGAATGACAAGTACTGTAGATACCTCATCAAGTACAGCACCTGTCTTGGCTCAACATGAGGAGTTTTATGTACTAAATTATGTTAAGAAAAAATTATTTTTTTATTAATCACATAAACAACTAAAGAGCAAAACAAACTTACGGCTGAGCAAACTCAGGGAATCCCTGTTCCTCGTTAAAATCGGTACGGCCATGTGCAGCCTCACGTTCATGGACAGCATACTTGCCACCTCGGTTGCGCTTGACAATACATACGATGATGAGGATCAGCAACAAGAATGCAATAGCAAGCATCATTCCAATAAACCATCCTCGAGTGGCAATGCTGTTGGTTGGCCCCTTATATATGGCAGACTGGAAGAGAAACATTTTGGAAAATGAATAATCCTATATACCCAAGAAAAAGAAGCAGAAAATCAGACTACAGTGATTAAGTTGACATGACAAAGGTTGCAGAGTAACTGAAACCAACTTCTAAAATAGAGCACCTCATTTTTTTAAATAGGATAACCTGACTATTTGTGCGTTAGTATTATTAGGTAGCATAATTCCAGTTCACAATTCACTGCTCTGATGACATTTGTGTTATGTACATAAAAAAACTGAAAAATTAATTACAAATATTTCTTAATATCAAAAAAAAGTAGTTACAATTGTTTGTCACAACTCATTAATCTTAAAATGGATGAATGCTTCATCAATATGTCAGGATCCCACCAAGTAAAACAAGCAGATCCAGACAAGAGCTTCATCTTGTTCAATTATGTTGGCCACTCAAATTTTATAGGTCGGGAGGTATTTACTAAGAGAAGCTATACATATTTCAGGAACAAAAAGCCAATCTCTATAGTTATGAAATGAGAAAAAATGGAGTTGGAAAAGGGTTAAAAGACTGTAGACAACTTCACTTAAAGCAACTGCATAGAGCCAAGAGTTTTGAGGGTTAGTTCTAGGTAGTTGTACTTGGATGGTCCCCAACCTATAAACAAAGGGGCCAGAAATCAGCAAGACTATAAATGCAACCTCAGGTAATTTTCTCCTCGGGTATGAATGAAAGTTCCTATCCCTAGAAGAACCATGTCAGAATAAATGGCTACTGGTTGCAACAGCAATAACAGTCCCTTCATGGGAAATCAAGGTGAAACACAGCTCATCTTACTGAGCTCTCTCAGAGTGTTAAAGATGAAAAGTTTAAGGAGAGAAAGAGAAACAGATGAGAAGTTTAAAGAGAGAAAGAGAAACATGTTCTTTTAATAGAAAAGTAAAAGCACAAGAGCTGTAACTCAAAGATATTAGCAGAGAAGAAACAATACAAGGCTATGTATTATCAAAATTTAAAGTAACAAGACATTAATAAATTTTCAACAAAAATATTAGTACCATAAGAAGTACTAAAAGAGTTCACCTAATGTGGTGTAAGGTACTATGATGGCATTGGATTGTGAGTGTGGAAATAAAAAGGATTCAAGAGGGAAAAATTAACAATATACTATACAAAATACCATCTATCCAAGTGAGCTGTAATGAACATCTGGAAACAATCACAAGCAAGGGCGAATAAGTTAGGAATCCTTGAACCGCACAATGATTTGGAATTTATAAGTGTTTTAACAAATCCCAATACTAATTGCTCAAAATTGAACATTTACAGCTCTACTGGAAAAAAAAAGGCTGTTAGCCTAGAAAATGCTACTTGATTTCTTATTACAAGACTGGGGCGAAATAAAACCAAGGTGGAATGAGCACTCCAACATCACAGTTCTGTGGTTTCCTTCCTGTTTGAGTCTCATTCATGAATAAAATGTAAATGTTCAGACAGTGAAGAAAAGTGGAGTTGACTCAAAATACAAACACATAACAATTCTACTGGACAATCAGTGATCACAAAATACCTCTGATGCACTTAGCACTAATCTGAAAATAATGTGTCACACTTTCTCATAAAAGCAAGAAATTGTTAAAAGCATATGAATCACAATGAAAGTTAAGAAAATGTGAAATTCCAGGACTGACATGCACACTGGTTCATACCAAAATCTAAACAACTGTTCCCTGAATATAGTGTGTCTTAAAAATTAAAATTTTCAAAACCTGCTCATTATTTTTCCTGTAATTGAACTAACGGACACACAAACCAAACCAAAACCATAACCTTGGAAGAAGTAACAGACAAAAATAAAAAGTGGATGTATGGAAATTTCTGAACTGAAATGAGAAGAGGTGAAGTATCTAAAGCACTGAATGTAACAAGATATGAAATTCAGGAGAAAGACACTACTGTTTCATGTTTTTTGCTTATATATTACTATGTACTACTACTAATTACTTGGTTCAACCATACCACTGAATTAAAACACTTAACTCCCATAGGGGTTGGCCACCATAAAATGCACTTACCCCAACTGATGTCCTGGTGTCAATTTCTTCAATATCAGATTCTGTAGAAAACTCTCCATCCACAGCAACAACACACACTTGGTAAGTCTGGTTTTCCTCTAGGCCTTCAAGAACAGTGAAATCCTGATACAACTCTGGCTTTGTCTCCTGGAACATGCTTTCTCCGTACAACCTGAAAGATAAGTAAAAGTAATAAAACTTTGCAGAGTGCGGTTTTATTTCATCAAATTGTTTCTTTTATTGTGAATGTAACAAAACTTTGACCTGTCCAGATGGAGAACTCACTTGTATTTGACGTAAAAGTGTGATCCTGGGTTAGTCTCAGTGTTGGGAATCCATGTGATCTTGATTGCTGGTATTCCAGTTTTGGTGCTTATATGTTGCCATATGAAAGATGGCTTGCCTGGAGGATCGGCTCCAGTAGAACGAGTTGTACGTTCAATGTAGTATGGAAAACCTTGACCCATCTGAAAAATATCAGAGATGTATACTTTATCCAAAATAAACATGAAAAACATATCTTCAGAAGGTTATAATCAAATAGTACGTAACTTCCCCTGTTTACCTGAGTATATACCCACTAAATATACCTGTAAAATGGGAAATCAAGTCTATGAAACAACTGTGAGAGAAAAAGGCTTGCACCAACCTCAGTTGCAGCACGAATGGTAATTCTGTACTTTGTTCCTGGCTGAAGGGAAGCCAATTTAGCCCTCGTAACTAAAGGATCCCTGATTGGGGGATCACGTTCTGAAGTAATCCCAGTGTTTGTTCCATCAACTTCTTGGTAGTAAATATGATATCCAGTCAAAATACCATTGGGCTGCTTTGGTTTCTTCCAAATTAAGAAGAATGCTGATGACCCCATTGGTATAGCATCAAGTGAGTCTACAGGTCCAGGCTCTGTTAGCAAAGTAAATTTATCATTAATATTTGTCACTTTGTTCAATTAGCACTTTAAAAAGAAAATAGATTTCAATTGTAATTCTGCATAATTTAACATAAATGGCAGTCTACTAATAAGCACACAGAATCCTTCATCCAAAATCCTTGGGGCCAGATGTGTTTTGGTTTTTGGAATTTTTTGGATTTCTGAACTGTGGGGTCAAGAGCATAATCAAGCACCACTATTGGAGCAAAAACATTTTTTTTATGTTTTTTCATTAAAGTTTATTTATTCATTATAGTTTATTATTATTTATATTAATATACTGTTAAATGAATATGAGATAATTAAGATCAAAAATAAAACAGTGGGATACGTAATTAAGACTATGTTCACTGACACATTTTATTTTCAACAAAAACATGCTGTAAAACACAAAAATATACATAATCAAAATAACTAGAATTCAACTTGAGAATTTTAAATAAGTAAGACTATAAACTACATTTCATCATATCAATCTTAGAGAGGGTTGTTCTTTATTGTCACTAACGTCGTAATCAATTTGCAGTCGTACATCTGAGGACGGTCCAGGAATATGATTCACGAGTGATGACGTAGGCCTACCTTATGAGATTAGGCATGTCACTGAGTGGGATTTTTCATACCACTATATTAAAGATAAAATTATTGTTAAATGCTTGTTTTCATGAAGAAATAATTATATAAATCAAATTATTGAGTAATTATTTCCAACAGCAGTAAAATCATGGCAACGTTCAAAGTTGGTGCCATACTACACACAATTTGAGACTGCATATATGACTGGAACAAAAGTAGAGGGCTGTCACTGACTAACAGTTCACCATGGTAACCAGCCAGCCAATCTGGTTTTAACTGTATTCTGTCTGAGAAAGAACGTTTTGCTCATGTCAAGCTGACGATAAGTGACGTAAGTACGTGTGTTTTGAACAGAGTATGCAGTTTTTGATAGTACAGTATATGTATTTTACTGATTACATGAAGAGTAAAATGAATTCCTTCTTATTACTTTGAGTGCAAAATTGTTGGTTTAGTGATTCTTCAGCAACAAAAGAATTTTTTTTGCTTCAGAAGATATTTACTAATGCTACACTGACATACCTTCAAAACAAAATTCGTCTCTTTAATCTCTCGAGGAATGTTAATCCATTTCTGTTTACCTGCTGGTCACACCCTTTATAGTCCACACGACTGACAACAACAAAATTCGTTTGTTTTTTTTCTTTCAAAGATGTGTGCATAGTGCTAATATTGTACCCATTGGTTAAAGAGAATCAAATTAGCAGTATCTTTTCCTGAGAGAGAGAGTTCATCTCTAATCTCTTGAGGATTTTTAATCCATTTCTATTTACCTGCAGGTCACACCCTTTATAGTCCACACGACTGACAACAACAAAATTTATGATTGTTGTGCTCTTATCACTTTGCTACAAAAGATCCTTGGAAGCAAATAAAAATACCTGCTGAATTTATCAAGTCCTGCCTCAGAAGAAAAAGAGAGAGTGTTAGGGAAATACAGTTATACCATTAACAATAATTACACAATAAAATATTACAATAAATTACTTACTTCCTTCTGGGGTCACGAAACTCAGCGACTCACTTGGAGGCCCATCATAAGCACCATTGAATACCAACACTCTAACAAAGTTCCTTGTGAAGGGAACAAAGGAAGTAACCAGAGCCCTTGGTTCATTGTTGTTTTCCACTATGATGTCACGAGCCTTTTCCTCACTCTCATTTTCAGTCCAAGTTTGAATCTGAAAAATGATATGCGTGCTAGACTTAAGAAATTGTTCATATTGTTCTCACAACAACCATGATCATAAGAACTACTCCACCTTCCATTATCCTTTACAACTTTGTTTCACAGCAAACCTATTATACTTAAAACTATATCCAATATCTTGCATCCAAAATGGTCCCTGACACTTCAGTCCTCTTGGAAAAAACAGAATTTGGCTAGTAATACTGTGCATGTATGGGGAGATTCCAAGGTTTGGGGTACCCAGTAAAACCATTCTCCTTGCATCTACAACAGTGCTCCAAGGGGCTGGCATTTTTCATTTTGACTTCACTTTGTTATACTTTTACAGTTCTGGGATCTGACACAAAAAATTTTTACTCTGCTGGCTGTTTGAAACCACAAGATCTGCTTATGTATATGCAGTACTACTGACTGACTACAATTTTCTTTTGGAAAGACTGGCACATTTGGGACAGTTTCAGATTTAAGAAATGGACTAATATGCAAGAGCTTTTTATGAAAAAATTAATTCTTTTAAAAACATATTTCAATAATGCTGAAGACTTTGCAATACCCCATACATGTACATATTATTCATCATGCATTTAACAGAGCTTGTTTTGTTCCCAATAAAATACTTTCATACAAGCTTCAAATAGTAATCATTTCATGATGTTTGAAGTTGGGTGTTCCAAAATATGAAAAAAAAAAACAGGAAACTACCTTGTAGCCTTTGAAATGTCCTCGTACAGACTCAGGTGATACAGGGTTCCAGGACAGCAGAGCAGTAGTTGCATCTCTTAGCTCTACCAATGTCAAGTTTGTTGGCGCTTCATTTGGTACTGCAACGAAGAAGAATACAATAAAAATTTTTGTAAACCAATACACTTACTACAAAATTGATGAAACGTCAACTAAATTCCACAGGGACTACTTTTCACATACATGAAAACCTTTAGATAAATTCTATTGCAGGCTTTTGCTAGATAATGAACAACATCTGCTATCAGGTATTGCAAACATGGATAGAGCAAGCTAGGAGGCTGTGATATTAAACTAAGAGGCATGATGGTCTATTTAGTGCAGTAACTTCCTCTCATATGTCCTTTGGCAAGACTTCATCACAAGCATAATCTATAACTGGTATTTATCATATATCCATTGTGATTTTGCTGAGATACTACATAAACCCCCCCGTATTCGTGGGGGATGCATACCACATCCCCCCCTTGAATAGGTAAAAACTGCGAATACTTAAAACCCCTCTAAAAACACTTAGAACTGCCTATTTTGATAGTTCAAACACAAAAAAAAACTAAAAATGCTTATACCTGAGTATTTTAATAGTTTTATCACAAAAAGTGCATTTAGTCATGAAAATGATATGAAAATACAGTAATTAGTGAATATTTCTCAGACAAAAATACCGCGAATGGGCGAATTTTCCACGAATAATGTGTATAAACATTCCGCAGAGGAATCCACGAATAGGTGAGACTGCTAATACAGGGGGTTTACTGTATACTCATATATTATATAAACTGTACTGAACAAACTAAACTGTGATAATCTAACACACCTTTTGTCATTTCTCTTACACTATGCTAAATGAACAGGATACAAAGTTAATGGAGTCAGGTGTCAGCCTCTATACTTAGCTACATTCAAGCTCTCTTTCAGGAAAACCCAAAATAAACCCAAGCCCTTCACTACAATATATACAGTAATATATCCTAAACAAAGTAATAAGAAAGTACTGTTATATAAATCTATCCTTAAAGTCTTACCATCTTCTCCAGACCATCCCTCATATTCAGGAGCTGCAACGTGAGCCTGTCCCTTTTCATTGTGGGCTTCCACTTTAATCCGGTAAGGTTTGAATGTGGGCTGGTTGGGTACAACAAAATGATCTTGCTCCCAGTCGGTAACTTCATAGGTCTGCCACTGTGCATTATCTATGTCTCCACGCTTGTAATAAACTCTGTACTTGAAACCAGGACCGTTATGATCAATTTCTGGCATGGGCTGAAATAGAAAATTGATGTTAACAGTTTTGACCATTTTGCATTAATAGATACCATGCCAAATATTTTTAAAAAAATGTATGTACAGTATAGTATACGCACACATCCTACCACAGAGCAAAAATGATCCTTAAAAACTACCCACCAGCAAAACCTTATAACTTACCGACCACTTTATAACCAAGTTTTGAGGGGTTGAACCCTTGCCCTCTACGCCATCTGGATTTTTGTAAGGAACATCTTGAGGAGTTGTGCACATTGCTGAGTGATCTGATGGTAAGGAAGGCCCAATCTTGTTTCGAGCAATGACTCTAAAGGTGTAATTAGCCCAGGGGCTCAAATTGATCTGAAAACAGTCAGAAAGCCATTAATATGTTAAGCAATAAAAAAGAGTGTAGAAGACAAAACTGACATGCAAACATCATCAATATCAATATCATCAGCATAAAAACCATGACAACTTGAATGAAATTTCACTGAAGAGTTGGTAACTTACATTGAATTGTGTACTTGTAGCAGGAACAGAATCGAATGCATTTTCCCAGGTATCCGGTGTGAAACTAGTATTAAACTGGATAATGTAGCCCAAAATAGGAGCTCTATTATCACCCATGGGTTGCCACTCAACACTTGCATCCCGGTCATTGCAAGCAACTGGTAATAGTACTGGTGGGTTGGGGACATCTATAAAAAATTGAAAAGTTGCAAAAGAAAGATTAGTACACATTAAAATGTTAAAAAGGTTGTTTTGCAGAGACAAGAATAACTACTAACACATACTCTTTAGTTCAGACATAATTTTTAGATTCAAGCAAAAAGCTTTTGTAAGCTTCAATACTTCACTAAGTGACATAATTGACAGTTATTGGAATCCAGACAAATCACAATGACCATGACATCTTCACACAAAATATGTCTATTGAAAAATGCTAAGTGTAATTCTAAATGATTGACAACTGACCACAAGAGGTCATATTATAAGTGTCTGGAGTTAGTCTCAAGCTAATACTACTATAAATAATTAAATTCCTCATCTCTAAGTCAAATTCACTGACTAGTTCAAATTTGGGGAAAATATATCACAGAAAGCCTACATTGCTTAATGGAATATTCATACACTCAGTGGGCATTGCAACTTATGTATAAAAACTATTCACTTTACCTTGGACAATAAGCGTAGCTGAGGCAGTAACTTCATCCAGCTCTGTTGAGGCAACACATGTGTAAACGCCAGAATCAAGTTCGGTGGTCTTGGTAATACTTAAAGAAGAATCGGACTGTTGTACAAAACGAGGTTCTTGCTCAAAATCAATATTTTTACCATCAGTCAACCACTCGATGCTCAGCTCTAAATCACTATCCGTAACTGCATTACACCTGTAAATGTCACACATGAGCATATAGTGTACTCTGGATAAAAGTGTAACATCTTAGTCTAGAAAAATCTAGGCAGAAAAGTTCCATGCATGAGTAATTTATTTTTTTACAAAAACATTTGAATGTACTACGTAATCTATTTATCAGTCATTCATGACATCCAAATTATCAAATTCATTATTTCATGATACTGTACTAATTTCAAGCAGCATGTCTTAATAATAATATTTCATTTAATACCTAAATGTGGCTGTTTGTCCAGCTGCAACTTCATAATCTTCTGGTTTTTCAGTGATCTCTGTGCGCTTTTTGACAACCAATGAGCCTTCAGCTTCCTGTTTGCCAAACTTATTCTCAGCAAAGCAAATATAATTACCAGCATCAGTAAAGGTTACATCTCTGAAAAGATACAGAAAATTGGCACGTTACTAACAAACAATGATAAATCCAACTGACAAAAACCATAATCAAATATGGTTTTGATCACACAGACTTCTATTTGGCAAAAACCAAATTAATATATAAAAGAACAGAAAATTTCAAAATTTTGTTAGAGCTTTATCCTAACTAAACCTTAGGATAAAATATGATGGATAAACTCCAATGCACAAAGATTAACAATGACAAAATCAGATAAGTGAAAGAATAAAAGAGAAAAAGCATACAAAAAACTGTCACAGTACAAGCAATTATCAAGTGTTAAAAAATCTATTAAAATCCGAATATGAAAGACATACTGTACCTTCAAAATAAATAGCACATTTTGAATAAAAGGACAACATTAAACAGAGACTAAAAAAATTTAAATAAAAATAGGCAATAATGATTTGTAAAATTTAAAATTAAAACAAAGTCTACCACTCCTGTAAATAATACCCCAGATAAGAAATGATAATTGCACAAAATACAGTAAATAGTACAGTAACCGTAAGCTATTTTCAGGCATTACAGATCTTACTGAAACTAAACTAAAGCAACTCACTTAATGACAAGGTCTCCAGCATCAGTTACTTGGTAACGTCCACCTGTTAGCTCGTGACCATCCCTGATCCAAGTGATTCGAGGCTTTGGCGCTCCAAAGACACGGCACGTCATGTTTACCTCTTTGCCATCGACAGAGCTCACGTCACTTGGAGGAACACGAATCTCAGGAGGCAATGCTGGAAAAAACACATGGATCTTGTAATACACCACAGATTTATTTCACATAAAAGAGGGCGGAATCATGCTTCTCAATAAAGAGCAAAAATTTTTATGGGAAGTACAAAACTTCCAGATCACGAACTACACAGCAACTATTTAAATTAACCCAACCATAGTAAAAGATTATCTTGTACTTGAACATTCCTGCAATGATTTACCTATGGCAAATCATACACTGAGAAGCACTTAAAAATACTATGCTGTACACTATAATACAGTAGCCTGGAAAAATCTCATTTTAAGAAAACACTTCACTTCATAAATATTCACGAATGAAATCTGACGCCACATATATAGCCACATAAAACTACGTACAACTGGCAATAGTAAACAAGATTTACAAGAAACATCCCTATTTACTTATCATTGTGCCCAAAGGCAGAAAATGCTCACGAGTATTCTCAGAAAATATTCTGACTGCTTCAAGATCACTGTCATTAAAAACACATTCTCAGCTAAAATAAAGTCAAATAATAATGAAAATTTTTTTACATGACTACAGCAGAAAACTTACCCAGCACATTGACATAGACATCTTTGTAGACATAGCCATGATCATTCGTAGCATTGCAGCCATAATTTCCAGTATCTTCTTTGGTCAAGTTATAAATAGTGATTTTGTTTGGTTCCACAATTCGACGGGGATTCTTTGGGGCGGATGTGATGGGCATACCATTATATATCCAGGTCTGCTTTGGTGGAGGTCGTCCACCAGCTTCACAATAGAACACAGCAGTCTCACCTTCTGCTTTATTTTCTACTTCTGGTTCTCTTTCAAAGTAGGGAATGGCTGAAAATATAAACATGGTTTATAAAACTGCAACTTCCATACTGTAATGCTTACAATATCTGTAAATTCTCATTCCATATCTTGAAGTAAGTACACTGAGTCTTAACATCCATCAGTAAATTTTCATGGAAAAATTTCTAATTACCTTCAACTTTAACATTCATGGAATAAGACTTGGCTACTCCTACTCCATTACTGGCTTCACACTCATATTGTCCTTCATCCTCAAAGTCAACATATCGAATGACCAACGTCTTTCCATAATTTTCATAGTCCACCCGCTCAATGGGTAAACTAACAGCAACCGAATTGTTACTCTTTTTCCATCGCATTTCAGGAAGCGGTCTGCAAAAAATATGAAGAATACCAGACCTCGTAAAACATAAAGCTCTTGATGTCAGCACGATAACATTAAAAAGATTGTAAGCATATGCAGAGCTGCAGTACAATTAAATTTATACTAAAGTTTACCATCTATAATACTACAGTATTAAAAACGATGAGCAATGACTTACGTGCCACTGAAGATGCACCATAGCTGTAGAGTCTTCCCTTTCAGTATAACAGTATTTTTACGAGAAACATACTGTTGTTGTGGCTCATTCTTTGTTTGGACTGCTGTGCTTCCACTCTGATATACACGGAGGTACACTCTGTTGCCTAACTTGTACTCATTACGGAATGTAGAAGTTGCTGAACAAGCGTAAGTAAAATCATTTGACTCATCAAACCGAGTGACGTTGCTGAAAAACAGTGAGCCTTCTGGATCTACTGTCATTCTTGAAGAATTAATGCTGCGTAAAGCACCTCTGTCATCCTGCAAAGAAAATTAAATTGCCTTCAATATACAACTTGAACAAGCAGACTGGGCCAAATACAAGTGTCCAGAGACATAAAAGGCCATTCAATATTTTTTTTTCTGCTTGTATGCACCTCCTCCATTCAAAGCTAGCTACTATAGCCTGTTAAAGCATAAGGGTTTGTAGTTTTCCAACTTTTACTGTAGGCCATATAGCTACTTTCACCCCTGTCACCAGATAAAAACAACATCTAGTTGAGGATATGTATTTTGAAATTAGGTCGAATGGCCAAAAGGCCTAAATGATCTTATATTTTCCATTTTAAATAAAACTATGTAGCTGCCTTTGTTAGATTTTTGCATAATTTTTACTAGAGTATTTAGAATTTTTCTTGATGTTCAAATAAGATTAAAATAAAAAAAGAGAAGCTTCTCACTCCGTTCCCAAAACTTCATGAAGTACTACTCATTCCAAATATAGTAAGTTCTGGACAACATTATACTCCCTTTCTATCAAATGTTCCCTCTTTGGGGTCAGATGTGAAATGAGTTTTCTTCACACTCTTTTTTCTTGTAGACTTTCTACCAGAATTCCTATCTGGTGTAGGTCTTCATAAAAGCCTTTTTCATTGAATGCCATACCTTTCTACTTGTCTTTCCCTGCTACTTTCATATCCACTGATATTAAGGCTCTCTGTTGCTCATCCCTTCTCATCACATATCCAAACCATTTCAGTCTTTGAGATTTCAGCCTTTTTTTCAGTTGCTAAAGCATGACTCCAGTAATACCTATGAAAACCTTTTTTAATTGT
Organism: Macrobrachium rosenbergii; assembly: GCF_040412425.1. Taxonomy (NCBI): domain Eukaryota; kingdom Metazoa; phylum Arthropoda; class Malacostraca; order Decapoda; family Palaemonidae; genus Macrobrachium; species Macrobrachium rosenbergii. Next base: position 16,214,903 of record NC_089749.1, on the reverse strand, counting down.
TTTCTTTACCCATAATCTTTTTTGGATGAAAACCTATACAGAAAAGATTTCTTTCCCTTAAGGTATAAATGCAGTCTAGCACCATGCTCAGTCTTTACTTTGGCAACTAAAAAGAAAAGAATTTCATTTATCTTGTACCTAATTTTATTGAATGAACACAAAAGTATTCTTACCTGGATCATCCAATATACATAGGGTTTGGGATAACCATCTGGGGGCTGGCACTTAAGCTGGGCTGGTTCTCCCTCACTGACTTGTATTGTCACAGGATCTTCATTCTTGAAGTTGTTGAGTTCAGACTTTCTTACGAACACAGAATTTGAAGTGGCAGTTCCCATCTCATTTGTGGCAAAGCACTGGTACTGACCTGTGAAGTGTAAGGACTATCAGTGATTACCTGTCTCAACCATGTTGTCAATTCCACACAAAAGTGCTACACAATATGTAAAGTATCTGCCCTTCTAAATACAATATATGCATCATGAGACAAATGGAAAACTGAAAAATATATCTGCAATAGAAAAGACATCCTTATCATGAAAACTGTTTTCTACCTACATAGTTAAACACAAAGGCCAAATACTGAAACTTAAAAATCAGTGGACAAAAACAGGACAGTACTTTCAATTGTACAAAATGTCAAAGCACCAAATGAGAATACATACAATATTTGCACTTTGTAAAATTCCAAATGTCACAGCAAAGACCAAAGACCTGGTATTCCATCTATCATCAAATGTTAAAATATGAAATAACAAGCAAAAGAGCAAGACAGCTAATTAAGGCGTCCAAGTTCAATGAAGGTATTCAGGTTAACAGTAATTTCATAAAACTACCAAGGTTGGTCAAAGGACAAAAAAGCATGGAAATTACACAAAATAATTAGTACAGTACTTTGCCTCCAACTAAATGCTTATTCTAGCTCTGAGGAATAAAACCTACAGTAATTTGCTTTATATGTCAAAAAACAATCTTGATTCTTGACATATGTTTAATCAAGAAATAGGAAACAAAAAGGAGATGATAAGCAAGAAACAATGAACCACTAACAAATCTCTTGATACATACCAAGATCTTCATCCCTGGGCGAAGTGATAACAAGAGTACCTCTGCCAGGTTGCTGAGAGATTCGGTTGTCATATGTCTGCCAGTCAAAATCTTTGCCGTTCTTTATCCATCTGTACCTGTGAATTAAAAATGAAAAGTGAATAACATGACAATTCTCTCTCTCTCTCTCTCTCTCTTTCAATGAAACAATTTACAATCACAATTAATTCCAAAATAAAAATACGACCATTAGGTACCCTAGTTCTATTATGTTCCAGCTTTGGAGATGAAAAAATCATTAAAACAGAATATTTTTGGTTTTTTTTAACATTACCTTCTGTGACTTGGAACACCATTTTTATTCAAATTATCATTACTGCTTCATCAACACTGATGGATAGAAAGCACAATTGAGCAAATGTTTACATAAGGCAATTTCCAAGAACAATATAATATGTAACGTATCACAAATGCATATTTTTAAACCATAAAGTACAGTACTGCATAAAGTATTGCTGATTTGCTATTTCCCATTACAGTATAATAATTTTTTCTCAAAAGGCATCTCCAAATTCCATATAAATATCCCCTTTTAGAATGAAGTTACAGTAACAACAATAATAATAATAATAATAATAATAATAATAATAATAATAATAATAATAATAATATTATTATTATTATTATTATTATTATTATATTTCCTTACACAGCTAAACTTTTCAAGTTGGACAAACAAACAAGCGAGAAATATAAGTTTAGGTACGTTATTATGAGGGTATATCATACAAACATGTAGGCATATGATATAACTATTAAATCAGTGGAATTTATCGTAAAACAAAATCTGGATGACCTCAAACTAACCTACCCCTTCAACACAACTTATATCATCATCATCTTGAAGACAGTGTATCCACCACGCCCTCCCCTAGCCCCCAAAAAAAAAAAAAAAATAAATAAAAATAAGGGTGAATCTCAAAATGAACCCACCCCTCCAGAAACCTCTGCTGGTACTCATCATTAAGGTTTTGATACATCTTGTGTGAAAATCCCCGTTGGGGGGGTAGTGTCGTCAGTGCAATTCATGCGGTGCACTGTAGGTATTACTTAGGTTCTTTGCAGCAGCCCTTCGCCCCTTGGCTGCAACTCTTTTCATTCCTTTTACTGTACCCCCATTTATATTCTCTTTCTTCCATCTTACTTTCCATCCTCTTCTAACAATTGATTTATAGTGCAACTGCAACATTTCCCTTCTGTTACATCTTTCGAATCTTTTTATTGTCAATTTCCTTTTCAGCGCTGAATGACGTCATAGGTCCCAGTGCTTGGCCTTAGGCCTAAAAAAAAAAAGTAAACCTTAGTTTTACCAGACCACTGAGCTGATTAACAGCTCTCCTAGGGCTGGCCCGAAGGATTAGACTTATTTAAAGTGGCTAAGAACCAACTGGTTACTTAGCAATGGGATCTACAGCTTATTGTGGAATCTGAACCACCTTATGGCGAGAAATTAATTTCTATCACCAGAAATAAATTCCTCAGTAGCCGGCCAGGGAGTTGAACTCGGGCCTAGCGAGTGCAAGGCCAATTCTATATTCTATTCTATATCTTGTGAAAAGACAGATATGGTTCAGTGGCCTACATGGTCCCCTTTCCAAAACGTCACTCGCAGGGCACAACTATGAACCTCACACTCGAGAGAAGGCCACGACCACTACTTACTTGGGGGCGGGTTCTCCCTCGGCCTCGCACTCGATGATGAAAGGCTTGTCATTCTCGTCCTGCCTGGAGGCCACCTGGAAGAGAAGCTCCTCGTTGGAGGGCGGCTGTTTGGTCATCATTGGCGGGTACTTGATGACGGCGTCGCATGTCGCCGCCAGCGCCAGCAGCGCCAGGAACGCCCTTAGACCCATCCTCGAATGTCGAGTCTCTAACATCGCTTCAAGAGTTTTTTTTTTTTTATTTCCTCCCGAAGGGCTGCAGGTTGTCAACTCTACTCAAGTGCGGACACCACCTGCAACACAGAAGAGAAAAAGCTCATTAGTCTATGAAAAAAAAAACTTGAAAAGTAAATAAAACAAGATCAAGACCAACTGTAAAGTGCAGTATTATATTATTACATTATATATAATATTATTATATTATATATAAGTTGTAACTGTGACTGGGTTCCTTGGCTGGATGCCCATGTGAACATATACAAAATTAAAAGCAAGCAACAGCTATAGAGTTATCCCTATGTAAACACATCACATTATATAATATATATATATAGTATATATATATATATATATATATATATATATATATATATATATATATATATATATATATATATATATAATATATACACACATACATACATGCACAGACATACACACATAAAAGGAGCACATTCCTATTATAAAACTGATTACATCATGTACTAATAATCTTTCAAAGGGATAATAATAATAATAATAATAATAATAATAACAGTAATAATAACAATCGCACCAACAACAGGGGGCGGATGTGAGTACGAAAACAACTGCGAGTATTGCATAATTACCATCCAGAATTCGCAAAGCAGCTCATATTTCCTCAACAATACCAAACAAAACAATACAATGGCCACCCCGTTCTTTCTTTCCCATCTGTTTACGCAACGGGACCTTCTTCACTTTTCTCGTTCGCATTTCTTCTTCCCCTCAATTATCTCAAGAGGGAGGAAAGATAAATAAGAAGAAATACCATAACGACTCGAGAGATGCTTCCTTCATTAGTCACTGTGCCCCCCCCCCTCTGCTCTGGAGCGACATGCAAATTATGATAACGGCAACAGAAGCAGTTATGAGTTTCTTTTTATCTCTCCCAGACATTCCCAACATGGTTCTGACAGTATCGTAGAGCGACAAAACAATAATACGCTCTTAAGATGTGTTGCGGGGTTATTTGATTAAACTTGAATCTGGGGAGTTGAGTGTGCTGTGATACAGGGTTTTATAAGATCTATTTTTGATGGTATATGTATATGTATATATATATATATATATATATATATATATATATATATATATATATATATATATATATATATATATATTACATTATATATTTATATATATATATATATATATATATATATATATATATATATATATATATATATATATTAGTATCCAAAATATTATTGCATATATATATATTTATATATATATAATATATACTATATCTTGGAATATATATATACACCCATAGGGGATATTATAATATATTATTAGTATCCAAAATATTTCAAATATGTTTAATATCAAACTCACTATATCTTGAAATAACTACACCCAAGGGGCTAGTACTGAACGAACACGGTCTAATTTTGCAAAAACGATTCACCATCAGGCTATCTAGAGAGCTCATATATAAAATTCCAGTAACGCGAAAAAACACATGTATGCATACACAAATTCACAAACATGAGCCACTGGGAACCAAAAACATACCATATTCAAAACAGGGCAGAGGCTAAAAAATGGCTGAGAATAACGCCCGACCCAGCCATAAACGTTAGAGAGATTCAATGTGTTGGTAATTATTTACATAAAACTGAAGCACCTGCGATTTACAAGTTCATATCCGCAGGCTGAGGACCCATTCACTACCGCCGAGAATGCTTTAATGGCAGCAACAAATCTCCTTTAAAACGCAACTGTTAATAAAGGAGAGAGAAAGAGATAGAGAGAGAGAGAGAGAGAGAGAGATATTTCGCCGAAATGGATACCCCAATAAGCGGCGTAATTCGCATAGCCAAAAACTGAAGCAGGTTCATTGCAGCAATGGCCAGATGGTCCCTCAATCCATTTTTTTAAAAATTAATTTGTGTGTGTGAGAGAGAGAGAGAGAGAGAGAGAGAGAGAGAGCCAAAACTGAAGTAGGTTCACTGCAGCATTTGCCAAATGGGTCTAAGTCCGCTTTTTTAAAATCTATCTTTTTGAGAGAGAGAGAGAGAGAGAGAGAGAGAGAGAGAGAGAGAGAGAGAGAGAGAGAGAGAGAGAGAGAGAGAATTACCTCTAAAAGCCACATTCTACCAAATTAAGGAACCCCACTCTTACTTACGACGGCGAGGAAGAATATCAGAAATAGCACTTACCATATTCATTAAAACACAAAACAACAAGTGGAAGTGTTTTCCTCACCTCGTCCCACCACACCAACAACTGCCGCCCCCTCCCCATACCTCCCCATCTCACACAAAATATACAACCTCCACCTAAGGAAGAAATTGCATCGCACATTAATAGAGGATAAGAGAAAAAATAATGCTGAAAAGGACCTAGTGCCATTAACGCAATTATGATGTTTTCCCCACGACACAAGAATGGCACAAAGGCTAGAAACTTCGCATTTAACAAACAAACAAACACATACATACATACAAATACACATATACACATACACACACACACACATACACAAACTTTGCCCTTGTTAAATGGCGAGACTTAAAATTGCCTTCATTATTACTTGAATGGCTTGGGCCGCAAAGAAAAAAAAAACACAGTCGGGTTGGGATAACGGAATGAGATCTTTCAATAGGAGAGAGAGAGAGAGAGAGAGAGAGAGAGAGAGAGAGAGAGAGAGAGAGAGAGAGAGAGAGAGTCCTACTATAATAAAATGCTGACCAAGTGCGTTGCAAGTTATTATGCAGTTAAACATTTTAAATGAGATGAAATTTTAACTAAACCGTGGGCGGAGACCAGATGCACTTTAAGTGGGAGGTCATCTGCTCTCTCTCTCTCTCTCTCTCTCTCTCTCTCTCTCTCTCTCTTCTCTGCTTTGAAAGTCTAAAAGAGAAATTTGAAAAAGTCTAAAAGAGAAATTCTGACAAATAAACGTACTCACCTAAAATTCAAAATTGTATTTTGCTTCTATTTTCATTATTCTCAATCAACAAGTCCCACCGAGTATTCCCTGGGACGAATACTCCTCCGATGAATACCTTTCCCAGTGTCTCTCGACGGACATCTTTCCCACTTTCCCTGACACTCCTTTCAGTATTCCCTTGACGAAACGCATCATTCCCTTCGAATACCAAACACCTCTTTCTCAGTATTCCCGACGAAAAATTGCGAATATTTTCTTCAGCAGCAGATATTTCCTTCCCTACGTATTTCTCCCAATTCCAGACAGATAAATATTCCGTTCATTCCATTTGACAGAATTTCTAATATTCACACCGACTCCAACGAAATACTTTCCCCACCGAGTATTCCCTGGATACTCTTTCTAATATTCCCGAATACTTTCCAAATACTTTCCCGATGAATACTTTTTTCCCAGTGTTCTTCCTGTGCATTCCTTTGACAGGATACTTCTCAGTATCCTTCGGATACCCTTTCTCCCAGTATTGTTCCTTTGATTCCCTTCGGGACACTTTTTCCTAATATTCAGTATTCCCAATGGTATTCTTCAACGAATACTTTCCCTTCCCTTTGATGAATAATTTTCTTCGACGAATATCTTTTCCCTTGGATTCCGAATACTTTTTCCAGTATTCCCCATTGTATTCAGTATTCCTTCGACGAATACTCCTTTTTTTCCAGCGAGTATTTTCTTCCCAGCGAGAAAACTTCCTAGTTGACAAATACCCTCTTCGGTCCCTTCTTCAATTTCTCAGGTGCTGTAAAACTCGCCAATAAAAGGAGTCATTAAGAGGGGGAACCTAACCATCAGGTGAGCTCGTGCGCGTTTCTAGACGCGTCAACAGCCGACTAAGGAAGGTGTCCCAGGTTCCAAAAACACATTTCTGCCTTCCATGAAAACCCTCGAGTTCGTAAAAGAAAAATGCAAAACAGATCGTTTGCGCTCATAAATGGGGTGGCAAAAGGTCCTGGTTTCAGTAGTAGTAGAGAGAGAGAGAGAGAGAGAGAGAGAGAGAGAGAGAGAGAGAGAGAGAGAGAGAGAGAGAGAGAGAGAGTTGCTGACACGCAGTTTCTAGTCGTGATAGAGGGGGAGAGACTGACACGCAGTTTCTAATCATGAACAAAATTCCTATTATACACATACAAGCATACATGGACTGAAAAAGAATGAATTAATACATGCATTTAGAAGCTAAAAACACCCATTTAATAGAACAAGCATACACAAACTACAAAACAAATTACTGACAATCACAGAAACAGTCGCCTCTTCCTAGCATGCGTCATGCATAACGTGACCTTCCCACACTCATTACCAACACAGGTATTCGCAATTCGTACTCGACTCTCTTCCCATCTGCTGACACCAAAGTTGACCAAGCTATGGTGTTCAGTTGGAGTATTCGTGAGCGAAGTTCTCAATTAAATAAATCAAAGTATACATTGAATTTCCAGTATGCAAACTCTGTGTCTGACCACTCCTAAATGTGACTTCCTGGGTTAAACGCAGGCGAGACAGGTTAACTCATTTGGATACATCATGTATTTTGGGTCAGTAATTATAGGGTGCCACTGAAGACCTCTTGTGAAATATTTTTAACCGTCTGGGAAAGTGAAAGGAGAATATTCAAACTGATTATTTTCAAACATTTACTAACATTTCTACTTAATTGTTACGGCGTTGACGTAAGGGGTGATTTATGTACGTGGTGACTGACTGACTGTTGTGGGTCACATCTGGGGTAGGGAGAAAGAAAAAAAAGTGGAGACGGGAGTGATCATCACCAGTCAAAATAGACACCACTATCCACATCATAGTTATAAAAAATCTGGAGAGCCTCGATAAACTGACCCTTGCTACGCCAAGTCATCTCTTCTCTCTCTTCTCTTCTCTCTCTCTCTCTCTCTCTCTATGTGCTCAATAATTCCACTCCCAAAATTTACAATCACAACGCCCCACAATTCGTCTGTCCCTAATCAAACGCAAGAAATTTGCCGCTCCGTTACCCGGAACGAACGAGAAGCAATTAAAGGCACTTGTGTCACGGAGATGCAATGAACTTGAAACTTCATTACTCATTCGGACAAAGATATGACCCGAGGATATGATGCAACGGAGGTTTTTCCTCCTCCCTCCTCCTCCTCCTCCTCCTCCTCCTCCTCCAGCTCTTCGAACACGGTAACTTACAATGATATTAAAGCCATTAGGCCATGCTGATTACTAACAGCCACCGCCCCCTCGTCCCACCCCTAACACCCATTCTCCAGTGACCTCTTATAATTCCCCCCCCCCTCCCCACAACCCCGCCCTTCCCTGTTGCCATCTTGAAACAGGGTCCTTCGCCATCTTGAAAAGAGGCCACTCGGAGAAGGTAATGACGATGCGACACGAATTTACTGCGAGGGAGCCTTGCTCATTACCCCCTGAATAAAATGAAAGGGGAGAGAGAGAGAGAGAGAGAGAGAGAGAGAGAGAGAGAGAGAGAGAGAGAGAGAGAGAGAGAGAGAGAGAGAGATAATTTAACAAGAAGTGGAAACTAAAGCCATGAATTTACAAGAATGGTTCAAGTTGGGTCGGAGTTAGGGGAAAGAAAATGAGGGGTAACACGTTCAAGTTGCTTGGGAGATTGTCGAAGTTCCTTTTGATTTCCTTTACACGACGGCTTGGGAGTCACACTGATTTTCTTTGTGTGTGTGTGTGTGTGAGTAGCCTGGACTGTCTTCTTTGACTTGTCGTTTTGTCATCATTAACAAGAGGAAAACTGTCAATCGTACAAAGGAACTTTGTGTCACCAACATATTGTCTTCCACCCATATGACCGAACCATCTACAACACTGATCCAACCACGCCCAATCAAAACGTTTCATAATAATACTGAGAGAGAAGAAGAATTTAAATAATCTACAGTACAGTAGAAAAAAGGCGCGGTAACACGTCGAATCTATTGGTTGATAAAAAAACATATTGACTAAATTCTAAAATATTTCAAGTATTACTGTGATTTACAACACTCCTAGACCCAAAAGTACCCTTTGACGGGATACAGGACTCAACTAGCCTTTATGGAAGTGAAGTATTCTTCCTGACTGAGGATGTTGAAGCTGATGAGATGAACTGTTTGCTTATTATGTGAGAAGATCTGAAGTGGTGAAATCTGTGGAGGTAAGTATGAGTAGTGAAGCCACTTGGCACGGGTGAAAATCCTCTGGGATGGTCTGATCATGTGAAAAGAATGACGGAGAATAACTGGGTGAAAAAAAGTGAATTATCTGAAGATGCTGAAATGGAGGAGAGGAAGTCCTGATTGAGATGAAAGAGGTATTAGAAAGGAAGAATCTAAATTCCCAAGAAGTGCAAGAGTGTAAGAAAGATAGAATTGAAAGATACAATGTGTGTCAAGGGTTTTAAGAGCTGCTTAGGAGACTTCTATGCAGATATATATAGCTCCTTATGTGTGGTAGGCATCATAATCAGCAGTTGTAAGCTGTGGTTGTGACTATTGTCTTGTATTTCCTCTGGAGCTATCCCCAGAAGACAAACAGCTAATGCACAGTATATATATAATACAGTATATATATATATACGTACATATATATATATATATATATATATATATATATATATATATATATATATATATTATATGTGCATACACACACACACACGTGTGTATAGGGCTGTGTTCTAACGCAACTGGGATTAAAATAGACGTACAAAATTCACTTATAAATGGTTTCTGGAATAAGATAAATCACATTACATTTCCAAAAGCTTTATCCTTTAAAAATTAATATATTCGTCGCTTTGCGCAGTTCTGCAGCAAGAGATAAGCTCATCCCCGGCCGCATCCTCGCCTCAGAGAGAGAGAGAGAGAGAGAGAGAGAGAGAGAGAGAGAGAGAGAGAGAGAGAGAGAGAGAGATATTAGAGAGACTGAAAGACACCATTGAGAGACAAAATATTGAGAGAGAGAGAGAGAGAGAGAGAGAGAGAGAGAGAGAGAGAGAGAGAGAGAGAGAGAGAGAGAGAGACAAAATATTAAGAGAGAGAGAGAGAGAGAGAGAGAGAGAGAGAGAGAGAGAGAGAGAGAGAGAGAGAGAGGTGGTGCAAAATGGCTGAACTTTGTTTTGAATTACGAACTTGTTAGTTATAAGTCAGCTGTGATTCATTTCCAGGATATTATATATAGATTTTTCTCTTTCGAAATGGTTGGGTCTTCGCCATTAATTCTGCACCCCTGAATTTCCAAAAGACGGATGACTGATTCGAATCCCACAACTCTAAAAGGGGAAAGGGTAGATTTATTACGCATGCATACATTCATTATGTATGCAGACATTATTATGTATTCATGCATACATTCATTATGTATGCATACATTATTATGTATTCACATACTATTAGGTATGCATACATTATTATGTATGCACATACTATTAGGTATGCATATATTTATTTATATATTATGTAAGCATTTATTATCACGTATGCATATATTTATTACGTATGCATATATTCATTATGCATGCATATTTTCAATATGTATGCATAGATTTATCATGTATGCATATGTTATTCTGTATGCATATATTTATGATGTATGTATATATTAATATGTATGCATATACAATTACGTATGAATATATTATGTATGCATATATCTATTATGTACGCATATATTACTATGTATGCATATATTATTATGAATGCATATATGGTATATATATATATATATATATATATATATATATACATATATATATATATATATATATATATATGTATGTATATATACATACATATATATATATATATATATATATATATATATATATATATATATATATATATATATAAACACATACAGGTGTAAGCGTATGAAACCGCAGTGTATTTTTCGTTGCTCAAGGTAATTGCTCGTGATATTTTAGAATGAACTTGACAATGGCCTGTCTTTTTTCCCTAAAGTCAGCGTATCGAGAGAGAGAGAGAGAGAGAGAGAGAGAGAGAGAGAGAGAGAGAGAGAGAGAGAGAGAGAGAACTTGAAAATAAATTATCAAGAAAACAGAGAGAGAGAGAGAGAGAGAGAGAGAGAGAGAGAGAGAGAGAGAGAGAGAGAGAGAGAGAGAGAGGGGGGGATTAACTTGAAAATGACTCGTCGTTTTTCCCTAAGGTCAGCGCATCAAGAAGAGAGAGAGAGAGAGAGAGAGAGAGAGAGAGAGAGAGAGAGAGAGAGAGAGAGATCGTATAAGTGGATAAACACAGAAATGAGGGTGGAAGAACCCAAGCGTAAAATATTAACGAGGTAGAACAAGGAAGGATGTAAGCCGCAGTCAGAGAGAGAGAGAGAGAGAGAGAGAGAGAGAGAGAGAGAGAGAGAGACTGGAGAAGAACGTGTGACAATAAAAAAGAACGGCTTTGTGAATGAGACAAGCACGTAGTAACGCAGAACATGGCGACAAGAAGAAGAAGAAGAAGAGAGAGAGAGAGAGAGAGAGAGAGAGAGAGAGAGAGAGAGAGAGAGAGAGAGAGAGAGAGAGACTCCTGATTACATAAGAAGCACTTAGAACAAAAAAAGGACAAGAACGAGTGAGAGCCGTGGAGAGGAAAACGAGTCGGAGTCACGCCATGTGAAGAGGCTCAATACACGTCGAAGCAGAAATTTGGAAAATGGGCGTTAGTTCTGTTCTGAGACATAAAACTGGAGAAGCAGGAACTTGAAGAAGGCAATTTCCCGTGGCAAATACGAGTTTGCCGACTGCGGCAGACCTAATGTGGAGGAGTGCAGAAACACAAACACACACACACACACAACCAAGAGAAACGTATAAAAAAAAGTTTCAGGAGGCAAGAAATTAAATAGCGCAGAAATTCTTAAGTCTACCACGAGAGGCACAGGAAGAGGATCATTAAGTAAACAGGCAATAGCAAGCACTGGAGACCTCCCTCACAAACACACACACACACACACACACAAAAATTCTACCCCCCGCCTCTACACAAACGGGGCCATAGCAAGCACTGGAGACACACACACTCACACGACCCCCTACACAAACGGGGCCAAGGCAAGCACTGGAGACCTCCCTTACGCACATAACAACAAACACACTTCCCCAATACAAACGGGGCCATGGCAAGCACTGGAGACCTCCCTTAAACACACACACACACACACACACGATCCCCAATACAAACGGCGCTGTGGCAAGCACTGGGGACCTATCATACATACACATACAAACACCCCCCCCCCCCAAGATAAAAACGGGGCCATAGCAAGCACTGAAGACTTCCCTTACACACCACACACAAACATACCCCCCCCACCCCCAACACACAAAAAGGACCATGTGATCATTTAACTTGCCTGTAACTTCGCCTCAGACTATATACAAATCAAATGGTACTTTCCTACGAGGAAATGCTGATTAAAGTAACGGCCCTCGTAGCTTATTAAGAGAGAATTGCTGCCGACATCCTAATGGACAATTTCCTTTTCTTCGCCTCCGTCTCAGGACTCCAAAAGTCCTGTCTGTACACACCAGGCACCTTGGCATCCTCTTTTCAGTGTCACTGTTTATTTAACAAATGTTCTTTTCTTATTTCCATTATACTGCGAATGCCATTCAGTTTAGTTGCCCTATCTACACTGAAAACCTTTATCATGACAGTTCTTTTTAATCGCCAGTGCTTGCAGAGTTACGTCAGTCTCTCCTTCAGAGGATGCTTGCTGCATGCAAGACCCGGGGAAAGGCTAGCTTTCTCTCTCTCTCTCTCTCTCTCTCTCTCTCTCTCTCTCTCTCTCTCTCTCTCTCTCTCTCTCTCTCTCTCTATATATATATATATATATATATATATATATATATATATATATAGATAGATAGATAGATAGATTTATGAGTGTGGTCTGACATTTAGTCATAAAAAGGAAATAAAAAGGAAAGTATAAAAAAATAAATTCATCTAAAAATACCAACAATTAATCTTCATCTAAGATGTGACAGAACATAAAAAAAAATAAACAAAAAAAGCCACTCTTCTTAAAGTGAGGACAAACATGTCACTTTGACTTGCTCTTATAAAGCCCACTTAAATTAATCAAGCGACTTTCCCCAAACTCCCGATCTTGTTAAGGCTTCTTTCCATATTGCCACCTACGTTAATTAAGGCGTTTGGTCATTCAAGCCAAAAATCCTACAGAACTTTATAATTAAACAAGTAAAAAATGCGAATCGAGTTCTCTGTATGAGCCGCGGCCCATGAAGCTTTCAGCCACGGACAGCTGCATGACGCACGATTATGGCTAAATTTAACCTTAACTAAAATAAAAACTACTGAGGCTAGAGGGCTGCAATTCGGTATGTTTGATGATTGGAGGGTGGATGATCAACATACCAATTTGCAGGCCTCTAGCCTCAGTAGTTTTTAAGATCTGTGGGTGGACAAAAAAACTGCGGACGGACAGACAAAGCCGGCACAATAGTTTTCTTTTACAGAAAACTAAAAGGGGACGATCAGGTATAAAAAAAATATATTGTCTATGATAAATGCACAGTGTAAGGTAGACACTTAGAACCACAAGAAAACAAAGGAAATGAGATAAAAAATGTAAGGAAATCAGATAAAAAATGTAACTAGGGATAGGTAGGTGACAGAAAACAGACGCATGATACCGACTACACCCACTGGGGACTGCCTGGATGATGAGCAACGAATGAGCATAAAAGTACAAGGAAGAATAAAGATGACAAAGCGCAATAGTGAAGACGAGAGGAAATAGGCCAGGGAGAAAAGTTAAGCGAACACAGAAAGACGAAACCAAAAACCTGGAAAACTGAGTCACAGGAGGAGGAATTCAAGACGCTGTGTGAATACAGGAAGAAAATTCAAGAAAAAATAAGTTGATGGTGAAGGCAGGAACTAGATGACTACGGAGGAGGCTGCTGCTTCCCCCCTCCCCATAACCCAACCCCTAGACACCCCCCCCCACCGTCTGAAGACCGTCAATTTCCTCCCCACGCAAAAATTGCATTAAAAAGGAAAAATTAGAAGACGAGTTCCTTTCAACCGACGGAGACGCTGTTACGGTTGGTTTAACACTCCCTCGTTAAAGTTAAGAAAAGGATTAACAAAATTCTCCAGAGGGAGATGACCCCTCTCTCTCTCTCTCTCTCTCTCTCTCTCTCTCTCTCTCTCTCTCTCTCTCTCTCTCTCTCTCTCTCGTAAGATGCATGGAGAGAAAGCGTGAAGAGAGACAAGCACAAGCACTATGCGTGACCGTTCATTCCTCGTCAAAATGTAAACCTAGACATACGAAAGATTTTCACGTTGATGTCTTCAAAATCTCTCTCTCTCTCTCATGTCGCTGACCAATGCTGTTGTAACGCCAGTTCAAGCTGAATATCATTTCGTCTATCTGACTAACCCACCAAGAGCAAAGGAAAGACATGAGAGAGAGAGAGAGAGAGAGAGAGAGAGAGAGAGAGAGAGAGAGAGAGAGAGAGAGAGAGACAGTATCTCATCCTAAGAAGATTATGGGAGAAACCTTTTGCCTCGACCCCCGATTGAGAAGCGCTGTTCTTTTCGAGTAATGGAAATGGCTATTAAAAGAGAGAGAGAGAGAGAGAGAGAGAGAGAGAGAGAGAGAGAGAGAGAGAGAGAGAGAGAGAGAGAGACCTTTCCACTTTAATGATCTTAACCTAGATTTTTCCCCGTAACGAACGAACGAACAAACTTTCCAAACCATGGACAGTCAAACCATACGAACTTTAAACTTTATGCATTTCAACTTTAGTTGAGGCTATAGAGCCGACGGGAGGAAGCAGACAGTATGGGTCTCTCTCTCTCTCTCTCTCTCTCTCTCTCTCTCTCTCTCTCTCTCTCTCTCTCTCTCTCTCTCAGACAGTACGGAATTCGGAATCTTGCTATCTCTCCCTCGCTCTCTGTACCAGAAAGTACGAAATTTCGAATCCTAAAACCCGTCCCCTTCCCCGCATCTCTCTCTCTCTCAGACAGTATGAAATTTCGAATCCTACAACCCGTCCCTCTCTCTCTCTCTCTCTCTCTCTCAGACAGTATGGAATTCGAATCCTACAACTCGTCCCCTCCTCTCTCTCTCTCTCTCTCTCTCTCTCTCTCTCTCTCTCTCTCTCTCTCTCTCTCTCTCTCTCTCTCCAGGAGGCAAGGGAGAATGCAAAATGAATATTGAAGCAAGAGTAACGTGATATCTCTGGCTTACACGAATTTCGCCACGCAAAACAACAATTAACAGAAAGGAATTCTGGAATGCAAAATAAGAGGAACCCCCTAAAAAATTCTAATTATAAAATTACAATAAAAATAACATAGGAATAGCTATATAAAAATACAGGAAATAAAATAGGAATCTCAAGCTGATTAAAGATTTTTGAGGGGCTAGATACTGTTAAAAAAAATTACCAATGAAAGAAAAATTACACAGGCAAGCTCTAAGGATAGAATGAATAGAATATAGAATTTTGGCCGAAGGCCAAGCACTGGGACCTATGAGGTCTTTCATCGCTGAAACGGAAATTGACAGTAAAATGGTCTGAAAAGGGTAACAAGAGGAAAACCTCGCAGTTGCACTATGAATGAAGGTACAGTAAAAGGAATAAAAGGGGTTGTATCTATGGGCCGGAGGGACGCTACAAAGAACCTTAAGTAATGCCTACAGTGCACCGCGTGAAGTGCACTCACGGCAAAACCCCCCTACGGGAGGCAAGCTCCAAGTTCTGAAGACAGTAATAACTGACGAGAGAGAGAGAGAGAGAGAGAGAGAGAGAGAGAGAGAGAGAGAGAGAGAGAGAGAGAGAGAGAGAATCACTGATTAAAGGCATTTCAAGCGCACCAATATCCCCCTCGTTGAATGTGCCTGCAACTGAGAGCTCGGAATGATGATGATTCGGCGTACTGAGGGCAAACACCTGTTAACGTTTGAAAGGAGACGAGTGCTTTCAATTGCAATTGCAATGGCAAATGAGAAAAAAGGCCTTGAATAATGTGCACTCGTATTCACCGAGAAAAAGAGATGCAAACTTCACAGAAGGCAGAACGCAAATTTACATTCGACATACGAAACCTGCGATTCAAAAGGGGTGAAGGTAGATTTGTTCAAACACACGCAAACACACACACACACACACAGAGAGAGAGAGAGAGAGAGAGAGAGAGAGAGAGAGAGAGAGAGAGAGAGAGAGAGAGAGAAAACCACATACGTAAGTCGATACACGAAGCCAGAGATTCAAAAATGGTACGGGTAGATTTGTTCAAACACACACACACACACACACACACACACACACATACAGAGAGAGAGAGAGAGAGAGAGAGAGAGAGAGAGAGAGAGAGAGAGAGAGAGAGAACCAAATACATGAGTCGATATACGAAGCCAGAGACTCAAACAGGTTACACGTAAATTTGTTTAAAAACACACACACACCCACAGAGAGAGAGAGAGAGAGAGAGAGAGAGAGAGAGAGAGAGAGAGAGAGAGAGAGAGAGAGAGAGAGAGAGAGAATGACGCAAATGTATATAAGAGAAGTCGATATACGAAACCAGAGATTCAAAAGGGGTAAAGTTAGATTTGTTCAAACACACACACACAGAGAGAGAGAGAGAGAGAGAGAGAGAGAGAGAGAGAGAGAGAGAGAGAGAGAGAGAGAGAGATGCAAAACTATGTAACAGAAGTCCATAAACGAAACCAGAGATTCAAAATTGGTAAAGTTAGATTTGTTCAAACAAAGAGAGAGAGAGAGAGAGAGAGAATGTGACGCAAAACTACACAACAGAAGTCGCCCACTGACAGATTTAATTTCCCACCGATGAAAAAGAATAATTGGGTGGCGAGAGCTGGTGGGTGGAACAAACTATTGCACTCTAGTTGCACAAAGAACGTTGTGGAGAGAGAGAGAGAGAGAGAGAGAGAGAGAGAGAGAGAGAGAGAGAGAGAGAGAGAGAGAGAGAGCTTGGTTACAAGTAAAACGCAGTTTTCGCTAAAAGCGGGCGGGCGGCTTATGGATGAAGTATAAAATCCAAATTAATGGCTTAATACATGCAGGTGTCCTTAGAAAATTATACCATTTCGACCCTTAGCATGTCTTCTGGGATGAGGATGCTACCCCAAGCCATACTCAACCATGGCTGCGACTCACAACAGTCGACTAGCGTGTACATGATATAATTTATATAACGTACTGCTCATGTACACAGAGGTACAATGAAATATAACGATCAAGGACATCTCGCTGGAGAGAGAGAGAGAGAGAGAGAGAGAGAGAGAGAGAGAGAGAGAAAAATTATGATGATGATGATGATGAGGGTCTACAGAAATTCTCCAACCATTACCTTCCATACTTTACACGCCTTCAATCCACCTGCCCTTTTTCCTCTTTCCTCAGACTAATGAGCGCAAAAATGGCGTGTGTGTGTGTGTGTGTGAGAGAGAAAGAGAGGGGGGGAGGGGGGGAAGGGGAAGGGAGAGTAAGGGGCGACTGAAGAAGGAGAATTTTATAATGAGGTTCATTAAAATCGCTTCTCATTGTCTGCAAACCCATAGAGATCCGGCGAGTCCCTATTCTTTTCCAATCGACCTTCTCTTTACGGGTGTGAGGAGACGAAATCTCTCTCTCTCTCTCTCTCTCTCTACCAAACACACAAAACTAAGCGGAGTCTGTGTGTGTCTGTGTGGTAATTATGGGACAGAATGCAACTCACTGCCTGACAGGTAGAAGAAGGAAAACTCTCTCTGGCCGCGACGCAAATTACAATAACCAAAAAGTTCCCGGCTCGTTTTTGTGAACGTTTAACCCCTTCATCCCTCACGTCCGAGAACCGACTTCAATATTCTGTAATATTCAAGCAATCCTATCCCACCAAAAACAAAACTCTTGTCGAGATCACATAACTAAGCCGAGGATTTTTTGTTACTCAAAAATTGTAACTCGGTGGGCTTTAGGCTATGCATATGTTTGACATAAGTGGCAAGAAACGGGACTTAAACTGGAGAGAGAGAGAGAGAGAGAGAGAGAGAGAGAGAGAGAGAGAGAGAGAGAGAGAGAGAGAGAGAGAGAGAGAGAGAGAGAGGTTGGAAATGAATGCGTGAGGGAGATGGGGTGAGTCCTGGGGAGAGAAAGGAGAATTTCCCGTGCGCAAGAGAATGCTGAAAATGAGAGAGAGAGAGAGAGAGAGAGAGAGAGAGAGAGAGAGAGAGAGAGAGAGAGAGAGAGAGAGAGAGCTGAGATGTATATGAACAAGAATGAAACATGCAAGAGTAAAAGGGATTAAATGCTCTAAATGAAGGAGAGAGAGAGAGAGAGAGAGAGAGAGAGAGAGAGAGAGAGAGACAATAAAGCTTCACTGTCATTATGTGACCCGGACATAAAGGGATACAGTCTCGAGGTAAATGTGGGCCAATGCGCAAAATTTCTTAATGAAGGGGGGCGATAATAAGCGTACCAGACAGCCTGACAGTTGCCAAAAAGGATGAACTTGCGAAACGCACTCGGGAAGAATTACGATTCAGTCTGCGAGCGTGTTATGAATAAAAGTTAAAATTGATTAAGGAAGGATTCCCGTCTCCAGGGAGGAGCAAGTTTCCGAAAATGAGATGATAATGAAGTTATCTTGACAAAAAATAAGGATAAAACTGAATCTCGAAAACAGGGAGATATTTCTTTCCAAAATGATTGACAGCGTGAGGATAAAACTGAATCTAGGAAGCAAGAAAATATTAATTTCAAAAAAAGAAGAAAATGTTTCTCTCCAAATATGATTATGAGAGCGCGAGGCTAAAACTGAATCTAGAAAGCAAGAACACTTTTCTTTCCAACTATAATTATGAATAAGATCCTCGATGCTTGATAATTACGTTACGGCAAATGTGAAAAATAGGTTCTTCATAATATCACTCAAGAATACTTATTTCGTCAACAACACGTAATTTCCATAAAATTCTTGAAGACTACAATTACGAGCGGAGTATTAACATGAATTATTCTCACCGACAGAACAAAATACAAATTTGCCAAACACATTACTTTATAAAATAAAATATGAATCTGGCGTCAAGAAATGTAAAATAATAAAGTCTTGAAAAGACTGAAAACAGAATCACAAATTTGACAGTCATATCACCATAAAATTAAACAATAATCCGTTGACGAGAAACATGACGAATAAAGACTTGGAAAAAAAAAGAAAAAGGAAAATTACGAAGCATGCTCGTGAAACATTAATGAGAATTATTTCGCGCGAAATACGACACTGTGGCCCAACCCACTGCAAGTCGTAAACATGTTGAAGGCTTATCCGCACTATGCACAAACCCCACGCATTATGTTTTGATATTGTTGGGTACAGAGTAATGCACTGGACCGCTCCTGAAAAGGTGTTTATGCACCTTGGTGGTCAATTTGTATTCAAAACAGCATTACGACAGAGAGAGAGAGAGAGAGAGAGAGAGAGAGAGAGAGAGAGAGAGAGAGAGAGAGAGAGAGAGAGAGAGAGAGAGAATCTTATTTCCAGGCTGCAAATGAATACTGTCTGGTGAGAAAGATGGAGGAAAAACAGATCTTATTTCTAGTGTGCAAGGGAATACTGATATGAGAGAGAGAGAGAGAGAGAGAGAGAGAGAGAGAGAGAGAGAGAGAGAGAGAGAGAGAGGCAAATGAATACCTGTGTGTGTGTGTGTGAGTGTGTGTGTGAGAGAGAGGGCAGGAGGTGGGAGGACAGGAGGAGGAGGAGGAGGAGGAGGAGGAGGAGGAGGAGGAGGAAGGAGGAGGAGGAAAAAGACCGCTTCATAACACGACGGAAATTACACTTCTATTCCACATTACACTCAGGGTAAAAATATGAGTGCCATTTCTTCCCGGCCGAAAAAGACGAAGACCTTGTCGATGCGACTCTTTACGGAATAATGAAACTCAGATAAAACGGGGTGGGAATTCAGAGGGAGGTGTTTCCGATGTACTTCCTTGGCGAATGAAAAAAAGGAAGAGGCTTAATTTTTAGTTCTCTAAAATATCTCTTCTCTATTTGTTTCAATT
Organism: Macrobrachium rosenbergii; assembly: GCF_040412425.1. NCBI lineage: Eukaryota > Metazoa > Arthropoda > Malacostraca > Decapoda > Palaemonidae > Macrobrachium > Macrobrachium rosenbergii. The sequence continues at coordinate 16,194,889 of NC_089749.1, read as the reverse complement.
CCGTGTTACTCACCGACTCTTTTTACAAAAAATGAAACGTGAGATAAGTAATAATAATTTTATTACGTTTTCACCCTCCTTTCCATAACTGCTTTCGGAGATTACATGCATGCAAAAGCATTATTACCAATAGCAACAATACATATCACCTGACCTGGTGTAAAAATATAGAAAAGAATGATTGGTTGACCTGGTATCACCATTTAAGAGAGAGAGAGAGAGAGAGAGAGAGAGAGAGAGAGAGAGAGAGAGAGAGAGAGAGAGAGAACAATACATATCAGCTGACCTGGTTTAAAAATATAGATAAAGAATGATTGGTTGACCTGGTATCACCATTTATGAGAGAGAGAGAGAGAGAGAGAGAGAGAGAGAGAGAGAGAGAGAGACCCTTGTAAAAATATAGAATAAAGAATGATTGGTTGACCAGGTCCTCAGTGTGAGGCACCTTTGATGAGAGAGAGAGTTGCTAAGCATCTTCCGAGATATTTTGCATCTTCCAGAGGTTTAATGGTTAGGAAAATATTTGTCGAGCTTAGATCTTAAAAATAATAAGTTATGATCAGATGAAAGAGCGCATTGAATAGACGCTGCATTATCGATGCTGAGTGGTGGATTAATGTCCTGTGTGCTTTCTTAATTTTCCTGGTATAGTTTTGGCAGATTAATCTACCTCTGCTTGCTCTTTTGATAATTTTAGAGAGATAATTCCTTCTATCTGTTTCCATGCTTGAATTACCATGTAAGTTACTCCTTTCAAGACTAAAATTTAAAATTGCATCTTTCCCTAGTCAATAGTAAACCTATTATTCTAGCTGTAAATGACCTTTGGCACTCTCTATTTGTGCATATCCTTTTGGTAGTGTGGGTAAATATTATATTGTAACATGGCAGCCGTTTTATAAGGCATAATCATGTGTTCACTTTTCTTGTTTTAGTGCCGGAACAGCATTCCCATTTTTGCTTTGCATTTTGTCAATAGAATTTATTTGATCATTCCAGAACATATTCCTATTCAACATCACATAATCTTTAAAGCTTACTGATTGTCTCAATTATTTTTTTATGCATATAGCATTCCTACTTTATCAATTTCTTCATTGATTAATTTACAAGTTAAATACCATCCTATTTATCTTGCCCATTTATCATTTTGTTTAGGTTCTTTATAAACAGTTCATTCCACAATGGATTACTTAAACTGAAAAGTTTACTAATGAGTCCTTAACATTACTGTCATTGCAAATGAATAGTTCTGCCCTCAAATGTGTGTGTGTGTGTGTGTGTGTGTGTGTGTAATTCTGTTTTTACCGATATTAGAGATATTGTATAGTAATATACCTCTTGTATACTAAATATAAGTACTATGATAATGAATATTGCTTATTATGTAGAAACTTTTTAAAACTTTGAATGGACCTACGTTACCCAAGAATGAGTAATTAAACGTATGTAATACCCATTTTTAATGGAATAAAGAATTTTGACTCTGACTTTGGCTTTGACTATCTCTCTCTCTCTCTCTCTCTCTCTCTCTCTCTCTCTCTCTCTCTCTCTCTCTGACCTACATAACTACACCTCCAATATCCCAAAAAACTGTTAAGAGTTTAGGACTTTTCCTGGCCTTTCTTAAGGGTTTTCTTCTCATTCTATTATTTATGTTTTTATCTATCTCAAATGTTTTGATCGTTGAGCATAAAACACAGCTTAAGCTTAATAAATAAATAATTACCATCATAAAAACGTGAGACAGTGAAAGTGAATAGCTTGTGTAAGGAGAGAGAGAGAGAGAGAGAGAGAGAGAGAGAGAGAGAGAGAGAGAGAGAGAGAGAGAGAGAGAGAGAGAGAGAAAAACATATAATTAATCGTTAAGAAAAACATATAACTTGAACAGAGATAGTGAATAATTATTATAAAAACGAGACAGAGATAGTGAATAGCTTGTTCAGGTCAGAGAGAGAGAGAGAGAGAGAGAGAGAGAGAGAGAGAGAGAGAGAGAGAGAGAGAGAGAGAGAGAGAGAGAGAGAGAGAGAGTATTCAACTCGACAAAATAAAAAAAAAACCTAAGTCGAACATTCAACATATCTCGTTTATTGTTCGGCGGGGCGCCTCACGCGTCAAGACCAGTGGCACTGTGGTTGAACTGTGTGGGAGAGGGTCACCTGAATGACAATAACCTTTCGCTCTATAGACGGTCGATATCCTCCAGACCTCAGAGTTAGGCTAAAGATGGCAGAAGATGAATGGAGGGCGAGTGAGAGAGGAAAAGAGGATATGTACAGTATACTCCAAAATCGATGAATATAAAAGGAAGGTGGTCTTGCTTTTTTTTTTTTTATTCTCTTGTATGAATGGAATGGAATGGAAAATAAAACTTACGAGAACTCCATGACCCTATGTGAGGTCATTCAGCGCTGAATGGGAAATTGAGAGTAAAAAGGTTTGAGGAAACCTCAAAGCAGTTGCACGATGAAACAATTGTTAGGGGTAGGTGGAAAGTGAGATGGAAGAAAGAGAATATGAACGGAGGTACAATAACAGGAATGAAAGGGGTTGCAGCTAGGGGCCAAAGGGAAGCTACAAAGAACCTTTAGTAATGCTTACAGTGCACCGCGTGAGGTGCACTGACAACACTACCCCTTACGATTTTTTTATGAAAAAGTGGTTCACACAAATACAAAAACAAGTGAGAAACACAAATATACGTATGCACATTACGTCTGTCTGTCGAACAAAAACCGCCGAACTATTTTACAAAATAGTATAAAAGTATCCGAACTCACTCGTATAATATTCATTCATAAATTCTCATTTTCAAACACCCTCCCACTGCTAATACTACTTTTACTACTATTAATGGCACTGCTACTGTTTCTGCAGTTGCTGCCCCAAATACTAATATCACCATTATTATAATTTCTACGTTATAAAACATTACAGAAATATATACGTTCCGCCAGGAGGCATATTTTGAATATCATTACCAGGCCAGGTTTGCGAGCAATTTTTATGAGTTCACGGACTGGTATAACTGAAATTAAATACATCGTGGACTGGGAACTAAATTTGTAATGCAAGTTTCGTCGAAAAGACTTATTTATCGCACTGCAAAAGCGACTGTGTGAATTCTTCTTCAACTCACACTTTATAATACATACGTAGCCTATATATACATACACACATCTATCTATCACTCTATCTATCTATCAATACATTAATATATATATATATATATATATATATATATATATATATATATATATATATATATATATATATATATATATATATATATATATATATATATATATATATATATATATATATATATATATATATATATATTACACATACCTGTATATGTAGTAACCACTCTGATAAGTATAAACACAGATCATTTACATAGAGAGAGAGAGAGAGAGAGAGAGAGAGAGAGAGAGAGAGAGAGAGAGAGAGAGAGAGAGAGAGAGAGAGAGTCCGCATTCCACGACGTATTATCCGTGGAACAATAAGTACAAATGTTTATTCAAGGCAACGTTCTGGTCTGTCTAGAATCCCGTATAAAAATCAATCAGGATGTGGCAGATGAATGTATTCCTCCTCCTCCTCTTCTTCTTCTTCTCTTTCTTCTTATTCGATGAATTTTTATTCTTCCTCCTCCTCCTCTTCTTCTCCTTCTTCTTCTTCTTCAATGTATTTTTATTCCTCATCCACCTCCTCTTCTTCTCCTTCTTCTTCAATGTATTTTTGTTCCTCCTCCTCCTCCTCTTCTTCGCCTTCTTCTTCAATGTATTTTTATTCCTCCTACTCCTCCTCTTCCTGATATTACTATATTATATTACTATATAATCCGTAAACCTACTATTAAAAGTTTAACCTTCACGTACGAGGAATGTCAACTAGTTTTTTTTAGTACTTATTTAATATTAATATCATCTCTTTGATTCTTAAACTCCATCATCTTCATTATTGGTTATTTCCATTCCTGTCCTTATCGATATTGCTAAAGCATTCCCTCTTATCTACATAATCTTTTGCAAATGTTTACCTGTTTATATTCGCCGAAAATGTTCTTCTATCTGAACTCGTAATACCGTAACTTATACGATTTTGCTTATAAATTTCCCCCTTTTGCTAATTAATTTTGTTTATATCTAATCATCTACACTCAATTAACGCATCCATTCACCTACATTGTCCCTGAAATCCACATCTTCACCCTTCCATCGATAACATCTGATCATTCGTCACTTTCCATCATAACCAACAAAAGCTTAAACAGATGCACATCGAGCGCGCGCGCTCGCACACCACCCCCTCCCATTATTCTTTCGCCGGTGCATCTTCTGCCTCATTAATCCTCTCTTTTATGAGTGGATGTTTGGCACACGTTCCTCCAGCTCTCCCGAGCTTGCACGACCTGCACGGCTGCCGTCTTTTTGGAGGAGCCGAACTTGCACGACCTGCACGGCTGCTGTCTTTTTGGATGAGCTTTGAAAGGCGTTCTTGTGTTTTTTTTATATATAAGAAAAGTTCTGCCATGCGAATAATTGCCTAAACTAACGTAAATAATTGGGGTTCATTATAATAGGATATAAGCATTTGTCCCATCAACATTTGAGCGGAAAACCACTTAACGGTCTACCTTTCAGCGCAGTGGATAAAATTTAGCATTAACAAGTAAAAAATACGCCGAAGTTTCTTCGGCGCAATCGAGTTTTCTGTACAGTC
>NC_089749.1:16170161-16182661 GCF_040412425.1 Macrobrachium rosenbergii | reverse complement strand
CAAAATTTAAAGTAAATATAGAATTTAGGCCAAAGGCCAAGCACTGGGACCTATGAGGTCATTCAGAGCTGATAGAGAAATTGGCAGTAAAAGGTGTGAAAGGTGTAACAGGAGGAAAACTATAAAAGCAGTTTGCACTATGAGAGCAATTGTTGGGGGCAGTTGAGGAAAGTAAGATGGAAGAAAGGAACATGAAAGGAAGTACAGTAAAATGAACGAAAGGAGTTGCAGCTAGGGGCCAGGCACGCTCAAGAACCTTAGTAATGGCTACAGTGCACCACGCATAGGGTACCTGAAAGGCAACCTCCTTCCCAAACAACTAGGGGAACTTTAAAATTGAGTCTACACCCCACTTTTGTCAGCTAACAAGCACAGACCTGAAAATAACACACACGCCCAGCAAAAGAAAAAAAAACAAGCTCATCAGCGTGAGAACCTACAAGGCGGAAAGAGAGAGAGAGAGAGAGAGAGAGAGAGGAGACCCTTAGGCATCAGAAGCAGCTATCCTAGAACAACACTCTTCCCCAATCCTCGGAGAGTCCACCAGGAAGTCCACCCAGTCACTCCGGGGGGGAAAGAGCCCCACGTCCTCCCCGGGGGTGGGAGAGAAGAGCCCCTATCAACCCCGGGTGATAGGCGCCCCCACCATCCTCCGGGAGGAGAGTCTCCCTCTATCCTCACGGGGAAGAGCACCTTCCCCCCCAAAAGGGGATAAAAGCCCCCCCGGCCCCAGGAAAAAGGCAACAAAAACAATGGCGCAGCCATGATTTCGGGGGGCTGGTGCAGGCGAGGCAGCAGCGGCAGCGGCAGGCAATAAAGGAGTTACGAGCTCGTCTTTATAGCACACTATCGCCCTTATGGCACCTCGGAACGGTGAAGCTTAAGGGGGGCGAATTTCCCCTCGCTATTGGCGTTAGGCCTATACAGAGAGAGAGAGAGAGAGAGAGAGAGAGAGAGAGAGAGAGAGAGAGAGAGACTACATGAGGTAGGTACAAACCTACAGCTCCCCATAAATTCTAAACGTTTTAAGATACATTTTAACAGACTGTGTGTCAATCAATTTAAAACTCTAATCACGTAGACTAGATTTTTAAAAGGCGGGTAATTAAATAGGATTAATTAAAATCCTACTTTTGTAATAATTAAAATAAAAAAATTCATATAAGTAACAAAATTCTTAGGGCACAAAGGAAAGGTCTCTATAAAGCGCTACTGGAAGGGAGTGTTCAAAATAGCTATCTCCCATTTTCTAGCATTGTATTGCAATTACTACTCTCTCTCTCTCTCTCTCTCTCTCTTTCTCTCTCTCTCTCTCTCTCTCTCCTGATGCTAAAAAAAATTAGTGAGAAAATTCATGAGGTTTATGAGAGGAAGATTCCATATTTTTTCAGTATTAAGTTACAATTGCTCTTCAAACATTTTGCAAAAACGAACAAGTAATAATAATAATAATGATAATAATCACTGATTTTTCAATATTAATTCAAATTTTCTATCAAAGAGCTCTCACGACTACCACACAAGAACTAAACACTTAGAAACCCACACACACACACAGAGAGAGAGAGAGAGAGAGAGAGAGAGCCCGTCCGGCTGGGTATTCTTCACCCGAGTTGATTATTCGGAGCACGTCACGGGCAGGAGGACTCCTGGAACACCCAGCCCATTTCGAAGTCGAGAACAAACTCCCAGTCCCTGACGTTGCATTAGCCTTCTTTGTCTACTTTCATGTATTCATAACTCAATTCAACTAATGGAATGGTAAAAAGAATTTATATATATATATATATATATATATATATATATATATATATATATATTTATATATATAGTATATACATACATACATACACACATATATATATATACAGTATATATATTAGAAGAGAGAGAGAGAATAATAACACACACAATCACGTGTGGAACAGAAATAAATTCCTGAACCACATCAGGATCGAACCCAGGTCTTTTAACCGATAGGCAAGGTTCAGTTGGTACCGGCCTTGACTTTCAATGGAAAGACCAGGTTCGATCGATAATGAACAAAGTATATATTATATATATACATATGTAATATATATATATATATATAGTATATGTGTGTACATGAAGACAGTAAGGTGTACAACTCAAATACTCTTACACCTACCAGAAGAACTGAGAGAGAGAGAGAGAGAGAGAGGAGTCACACCACAAGGAATGAGGGATGTTTATTCCATACACCGACAAACGCTGCCACACACGAAATAAAAAAAAAAGAGAGAAAGAAGAATCAGAGAAAATGATCATCTCTCCGGAACACAATATTTCCGAAAATTGGCTTTCGTTCGCAATACTTGTTACCGACCAACCTTCTCACCTCAACTCTTCTTCGCTTGAGGCTCCTCCCTCTTCCGCTTCCATTTGTTCCGGTGAAATTTCCAATTTTAAAGAGGCAGGGTTTTAAAATGAGTGCAGTCATTAACCTTATCCGCCAGTCTATAAATTGTAGTACAATCTGTCGTGAAGATATTCGTTTATTATCGTTGCCAAAAAAATTTGGCAATTTCTCTCTCTCTCTCTCTTAATTGTATGTATATCAGAGGGTGGTCCCAGAAAAAACGGCATATGATCACTTCTACATCCACACTTAATCTATTGTAATTTCATAAATAAAAACATATAAAAACAAGCATTAATAGTACCATCCTCCTTTCCCAAAACATGGGAGACAAACCCTGATAAATAAAAAAAGTTGCCTCTTCTGCAATTCTCGATTACTACTTTCCACGTTCTCACACCTGTGATTCCCATTTCCTTGAGGAGAGAGAGAGAGAGAGAGAGAGAGAGAGAGAGGGTCCCAACGCTAACCCAATCATTTTCCTAAGATGTTATTTACGGGGAACACTGAATGTGGAAAAAAAAAAAAAAGGATGCGTTTGGTTGTTGTGAAGTAACTCCCAGCCTCGCTCTGCTCGGTACTCCAGCCTCACTGCGTCTGGTATACGGTCTTAAAGATAACAATAATTTATGGAATTCTTTATCTGGCGTCTAACAGTTTTATTCAAGCTCCTGTTAAAAAGGGTAGACACTCGCTTACTTTCTCTCTTAGCAAAATCACCTAAAATTCTCCTTCGGTTATAAGTCATAAATTTGTCCGTATAGAGAGAGAGAGAGAGAGAGAGAGAGAGAGAGAGAGGCTCACCACCAAATCTAATCAGAAGACAAAAATGGAATTCAAATAAAATGCAATTTTCACGGAATCCCTACTTCCAGGAAGGCTGAGGTAAACAGAGGAAGATTAAAATCTCCTGGGAGGGACATGAGCAAATCTGATCAGCTTCATATGATCAGGTTATAAATAGTAGTAATAGTAGTAGTAGTAGTAGTAGTAGTAGTAGTAGTAAGACCATATCCCCCCCATATGACCCCAATAATCTGCCTAATAGGGAATAAAACAAGCGGATTCTATACTAATGAGCGGGTTGATTCGAACAAACATGCCCAGTTATATATTTTGTAAAACTGTGTGTGTGTGAGAGAGAGAGAGAGAGAGAGAGGGCTGATCTAATTTCCCCCCTGATCAAGGTGAGATCAATTATCGGGGATGGCAGGAGCCAATGAAATTAACCTTGAGGACTTGCATGGCTTTATGACTATTCCCATGGACGTCGCCTATTGTATTAACGGGAGGATAGTGCACTACTGCTCCTAAGTTATAGGCCCGGCTGAAGGATCACTTTCGTTGAAATCTGAATGGCCGGGGAAGGGAGAGAATTCGTAAAAGAGATACGGGGGACGAAAGATTGGGTGACAGAGATGGGGAAATGAGGCTGAAAGAATCTCCCTCAGTCACTGAAAGCTAGAAAATTCAAATTCTGATACTTTTCTGGTATAATGATAATCTTTCAGTAACTGTATGAAGTTTCTGTATGATGGCTCAATGCTTTCATATAATGCCTTCAGCTGTTTTTGTCTTTTTTTGTTAAGCTGGCCTCATGGGCCTAAATGCAAGGTCTAGAGGTCTCTAGACCTTGCCTAAATGTACTTAAGTCACCGAAAAACTAGAAAATCCAAGAAATATGATCTCAATACTTTCCTGGAATAAAGGTAACCAATCAGTAATTGGATGAAGTTTCTGTATGATGGCTCAATGCTTCTTCATAAAATGCCTTCATCTGCTTTTGCCTTTTTTTTTTGTGAAGCTGACCTTGTAGGCCTAAATGTACCTCTGCCACTGAAAAACTAAAAGAATTAAAAAATATTATCCCAATGCTTTTCTGATATTATGACGATCTTTCAGTAACAGTAACAAGTTTTGTGTAAGATGGCTGAATACTTCTGCACATAATGCCTGATGCTCCTGTGGTTGTTTTTCAGTTTAAGCACGCTTTATGCCAGCGCGGGCTCTTGTTCTAGGGCAGTCTATAAAACGCTTGTTGTCCTCTCTTGCCTTTTATATAGACAAAATGAATAGTTCCACCTACTCTACACACTGAACTCTTCGACGGAAGGTCGAACGAACCGACCCTTCTCTCGTTGTTTACTCTTAAACTCTTCAGACGTTCTCTACAACCCTCTTAATCCTAACCGCAGGGTTTCTCTGTGGTTCCTGACAAACAATAATAAGGAGTCCAAGCAGCTACTGATAAATAAGGTCCAGAGCTCCAAGGTCCAAAGGGCCTTGTGATGAATAGGGGTGAGAAATGGGAGAGCTGACCAAAAATGAAAGCTGCCAATGGCCCCCATGGCGCCTGTGGGCCACAAAAATGGAAACACGGTGGAAAGGAGAAACGGTAATGGTAACAATAATATTTTTCCATACGGTGGGTACGTTCTTGCGGAAATGGCCAACCGTAAGCTTCCACAAGAACGAAAATGCAACATGCTATCAAAAGGATACAGTAGGGGGTAGATATTAAAAGCTAAATGCAATAGCCATGGAGTAAACAAAAAAAAAAGAGACAACTTAAGAACAAAAATAGCAACATGCTAACGAAAGCATACAGTAAAAGGTAAGAAGTAAATCCCTAAATGCACCAGTCATAGAGTTTAAAAAAAGGGCAACTTTACGGTAAAATCCCACCGCAGAAGCAGTACAAGTTGTAGTAACACAGGTAAAACCGTAGATGTGGTCAGTAGTGACGCAGGCAGCAGCAGTAGCAGCAGTAGTAGTAGCAGCAGTAGTAAAGATAGCAGCCGACCACAGACCACGACGCACTTCCATTGAAGGGAAAAGGGTTCGTCAGGCCCAAAGGTCCAAACATGTCACTCAATCTCACTTTGGCAATTCCCCCTTTCAGTCCCCTTCCCCTTCCTTTCCCTTCCCCCTCCCTCCCTCCCTCCGGACCTTTTCCTCCAACACAGCAGCAGCTCGGGGATCAGGTCAGCTCAGCGGGAAGAGGAGGAAGGTATTTGTGAAGGACATAATGAGAGGAAAGAGGAGAGGGAAAGATTCAGAGGATTGAGAATGGGGCAGACAGAATAGAGACACTTTAAAAGGATTATAATTTATCAGAATGGACAGAGGGCATCGGCTAGTCGTGAGGTAAAGATACGAAAATAAAGATAATAAAAATAAAATTGAATTAAAAAACAAGAACAAAACAGTGTTTTATTAAAGCAAACAATTAAAGATACGAAAATAAAGATAATACAAAATTGAATATAAAAAGAACAAAACGGTGTTTTATTAAAGCAAACAATTAAAGATAATATAAAATTGAATTTAAAAAAAAAAGGACAAAACAGTGTTTTATTAAAGCAATCATTTAAAGATACGAAAATAAAGATAATATAAAATTGAATAAAAAAAAAGGGACAAAACACAGTGCTTCGTTAAAGCAAACATTAAATACGAAAATAAAGATAATATAAATAAAACTGAATAAAAAACAACACAAAACGCAGCGTTTTACAAAAACAAACATTTAAAGATAAGAAAATACGAAATAAACTGAATAAAACAGAATAAAACAAAACAGCGTTTTATTATATCAAACATTATCACGTGACATTTACTAGAACACAGATACGGATAAATAATGCAGATGTCTTTAAGAAACAATGATTTCTCAAACAAACACAAAACCTGTAGGGTAAAGGCAGGGATAATAACACACCACAAAAAGGAAACAGGAAATAAGGGCTAACCAAGTTTCCATTACCGTCTCATACCTTATCTCGTTTATCCTTATGTTTACATTCACAGCCCTACAGAACTTTTATCTACCACAATCAAAACAGAGTTAAGACATGAACTGTATACTTTTGCATAAATAAATAATTATATAAAATCAAATAAAATAAAATACCCTTATATTTCATTTAACGAACCGAATTTGACACAACATAGATTAAAAAATGTTCTACATGGAGATAAAGTGTGAATAAATAGATAAAATAAAATAAAATGCACTTATATCTCAAAAACCGACCAAACCCAGTTGACACCTAACAAGAGATTAAAAAAACACCCGTCCTCTACATGGAGATGGTGTGAATGTGACGAAATTCTGAAACGCTGCCTAAGAACACTCGCGTTTTTTCCCCTCTTCTGCAACATTTAGCCAACAGCTGATAAAGACACCTTTTCCTGCAGGTGGCGGCAGCACTTGTCAAATCGCGAATGTAAACACAACTCCCGACGTAAACAAAACGTCGATGTGTGTTTAGGTGTCGACGCGGATTGCTACTCCGAGTCAAGGGGCGCTGACCTCCTCCAGGAGGTAAACACGCCCAGAACAACGACACTTTTGTGCCATATGGAGCGTGTGTTTACACGGGAATGTGCTGTGTACAACTGCTACGTGTTTGTGTGTGAGTGAGAGATGGCGGCTCTCACGTCCTGGAGATGAAAATAGTGTAAATTGTGAGACTTGAGACGTCTGTCAAGTTTTGGATAAATGATGAGGCTGTAAATTGCGTCCAGGTGTGTTCGTGGGTTTTTTTGGGTACGAAATTTCTCAAAATTTATTAGAGAATTATCTTCAGATTAAAAAGGACAAAGGTCCTAATATTTTTTATGGTGAAAAATTACACAAGTACCTACATATCATGTTATGTTACTTTCTGTCATGTCATATTCAAAGGGGTTACAAATATCACTACAAATAGCAAATACACACAGAATTAGGATAAAATCTGCACAATGAGAGAGAGAGAGAGAGAGAGAGGGATTCCTTTACAAATAAGGGGATACAAATTACAACACGAACTAAGCAAAATAATTGACACAATTAGAGAGAAAATAACTGTACAATTAGAGAGAGAGAGAGAGAGAGAGAGAGAGTTCGCTTTACAAACTGAAAGGGAATGCAAATATCACAACACAAATAAGCAAATTACACAGACAGGAACTAAGATAAAATAATTGTATATTAGAGAGAGAGAGAGAGAGAGAGAGAGAGTGTGTTCGCTTTACAATGGCAGGGCAATTCAATATCCTTAGCCAGCTGCTCTCCAAAACCACCCTACGTCAGCATCGTAACCACGTGGAAGAAGGCTGGCGCCCACTGCTCAATACTAAAGAGTCTGTTGATAAACTGAGGAGAAATAGCTATTAAGAATAAGATGCTACAGAACTCAATACTCTTACAGTATACGTCTTTGTTCACAACATTATTTTTCATCACGAAATACTCGTAACATAGCTTTCATTTTACCACTTAGAATCTAATTTTCATTTTAATAGTTTATCATCTACTTCCATTTTACCACTTGAAAAGTAACTTTAATTTTAATATACTTGAAATATAACTTCCATTTTCCTACTTGAAATCCAACTTTTATTTTACCACTTGAAATTACCTTTCATTTTACCATCTGAAACCACTTTTAATTTTACCACTTGAAAATTACCTTTCATTTTACACTTGAAAACTAACTTTCATTGTACCACTTGGAAACTAACTTTCATTGTACCAATTGAAAACTACCTTTCATTTTACCACTTGAAAACTACCTTCCATTTTACCGCTTGAAAACTACCTTTCATTTGACCACTTGAAATCTAACTTTCATTTGACCACTTGAAAACTAACTTTCATTTTACCACTTGAAATCTAATTCATTTTACCACTTGAAATCTAATTCATTTTACCAAATGAAATCTAGTTTTCATTTAACCACCTGAAATCTAAGTTTCATTTTACCACTTGAAACCTAACTTTCAGTTTGCCACTTGAAATCTAACTTTCATTTTACCGCTTGAAATAAAACTTTCATTTTACTAACTGAAATCTAGCTTTAATTTAACCACTTGAAATCTATCTTTCATTTTAATAATTGAAATCTAACTTTCATATCGATAATTGAAATCTAACTTTCATTTCAATACTTGAAAACTAACTTTCATTTTACCACTTGAAATCTAACTACTGGTTTTCGGTTTATTTTAGCGATAAAAACTGGAATTTCATTTTTAAATATATAAATGTGAAATTTTGCAAATTTTCCTACATTACGAACGACTGTTTTTCTAAAATAATTCTTGAAGAAACAAATCCACAGTTACGTATGGGTACAAATATATTAAAAAAAATCTTTACAGGCGCAGGCTCCTGTATGAATTATTTTCAAAAAATATGTTGTGCCCATACACATGTTTTGGAATTGTTTCTCCCCTCAAGAACTGGTGCAATGAGTATTTTCTCAATTACTTCTTTCTTAGTAAGATTTACTTTCCCACAAACCGAACCACAGGAAAGAAGGGACTCCGATTATAAGAACACTCCACTCCTAAAGTGGACACGTCTACTGATCGTATCACGTACTCCGCCACTGTTACTAAGGTCCATCGTTAAGGAGAGTCCTTTTTGTAAACCAACCTTAAGAACATCAGGTTAACAACTTCCAGCTTCTATAGAATCAGGTGGAGTAAGTTCGGAAATATTATATATTATATATATATAATATATATATATATATATATATTATATATATATATATATATATATATATATATATATAAACACAATATATATATGTGTATCTATGTAAAACAAATTGTGTGAGTGTAATGCTACACAATAAAAGAAACAAATACACAAGGAATCTGTGCCACAATAACAAAAATAGGCCTGGTATGTTAATTTTCTTTTTTTTTTGCATAGACAGACGGGACGACCGGACTGTGAGGGAATGCGACCTCATTCCGCAAGAAACGACTCATTCTCCTTCCAAAAAGAGAGAAAGGAGGGAATTCCGTTCGTCCATAAAACGAGATTCATGTTACCGAAGAATGTCGGTTCTCGACTCCTCAGCTATTTATTCAAGTATTTGTCATTTAACAGATTATTATTATTATTATTATTATTATTATTATTATTATTATTATTCAGAAGGTGAAAGTTGTTAAAATGGGATAAGCCCATTGGGACACTGACTTGACATTCAAGCTTCCAAAGAATAAGGTGTTCATTTGAAATATTATTATTATTATTATTATTATTATTATTATTATTATTATTATTATTATTATTATTATTCAGTAGATAAACCTTACTCATACGGAACAAGCCCACAGGGGAATTGACTTTTGACATTTAAGCTTCCAATGAACATGGTGTTCATTTGAAATTATTATTATTATTATTATTATTATTATTATTATTATTATTATTATTATTCAGCAGATGAACCCATATGGAACATGCCCACAGGGGCAATGACTTGACATTCAAGCTTCCACAGAATGTGGTGTTCATTTGAAAGAAGTAACAGAGCGTAGGGATCAGTTATTAGATAAGAAGAAATAAATTGGCCGTAATTCTTCTGAAGTGAATTAGGTAATAGGGAAAATTGCCTACAAACCTTATTACGGCGTTTGTGGTACTCGATACAACCCACAACGTAATGAAAAATTTAATGTCAGGTAACGAATGAGAGTGATATCAACAACATTAATAACGATTTCCGGTCCTACTACACTGTTGATATTAAACAATGATAATTACTGACATCCCTAACAACGGTAGCCAGAAATTTTTAGCAACTTATTTTTCGTAAGTTCAACAATAAAAATATCCTTTTATTTTCAACAATATTCAGCTACAGGCCACTTAAAATTCTGTTGCCAGCTGTCTACTAAAATATTGCTATTTTACAGATTTTGTTAATACCGATATTGTGTAGGCGCACACACACACACACACACACACACACACACACACACACACACACACACACACACATATATTTGTATAAAATCTTTGCTTGATACCATGACAAAATTTTCATTTTTAGTTAGAAAAAATTTTTCCAAAATATCAAAAATGACAATTTTAGGATAAAATAAAGTTTTACATATATAAGCTTATCAAGTAATTACATTACTTATAGTTGCATTCACCGGCAGCTTAAAAATTTTGAAATTCGTGGCAGCGCTAGTGTCTCGATGTAGGTGACTAGACCCAGCCCACTTTCGGGGTACGAGAGGAGCGACTTCAACAGCTCGCAAGAGGAAGTTTCTCCTGCACATAAACAAAAACGACTCGTTTGGTAACGAAGAACCAAAACCAGCCCAAACACAGGACCTCGTAAAGATACCTTTTACGACGCCGTAACGTCCCAGGCACAAGGAAATCCATAAGCCTTGCGTATCTCGGCGTATATACGCGCACATCCGCCCAAACGCGTGGAAGGAAGGGGGGGGGGATATTCCCCCTTTCATAAAGCCGACGTATAAAAGTGCTTATAACTGGGTACTGATACGAGGGAGGAATTGCTTATCGGAAACGTTCACTATGTCCGGACATTAGTTTATCCGTAATTTACGAGACTGATAACAGTATAGGCCCTCCGGGGATTAGGCTACTCTCTCTCTCTCTCTCTCTCTCTCTCTCTCTCTCTCTCTCTCTCTCTCTCTCTCTCTCTCTCTCTCTCGACTAGGATAAGGCAATCAATTACATTAAACATCAGTAATTAATTACATGACTGCATAAAAACCATTCTGATGGGCACAGTTAAAAGTAATGCATCAAACGAATAAAATTCATTTTAATATTAGAAACATCTATGAACCTATTAAATAGTAGTAGTAGTAGGAGAAAAAATACCAGCATTAGTAACTGTAGTTGCAAAAGAAAAAATTTAAAATGTCCAGATATTTGGACATTATAACTTCCAAAATAAAATTAATTCAAAATCAGTGAGTGTAATCCATAAAATAAGAACCAGTAACAAACAAACACACACACACACACACACAAAGAGAGAGAGAGAGAGAGAGAGAGAGAGACCAGTACGCGGGAAGGATTGCTTATAAACCTGGGCAGCTGCTACTGTTACCCACTGGCATACAGAACGCACATAATACTGGCCTGCCAGGTGCCCAAAAGAGGCCTAACCCTTGGGCCTAACATACCCCTACCCTTCCTCGCCCCACTATCGCTCCCCCACCCCCGGCCTCACTAACAGCGGGGTACAGGACCCTGAGAACTTATACAGCTAAGCCCCCGCGCATCTGGAGCACGAGGCCTATAATACTGTACAGTTTACAGGCATAAGTATAATGTGCCTATATATCTTTCGAACCCTCCCATTTACGCATGTAAAACATGTCTGAACGGAGTGGCAGCTCTCCCCCCTATACGGGGCTGTTACCATCAGGGCTATGTACTTGTGGCAGATACCTGGATTACTGCCGATCTGCCGAATTCCCATTACTGCCGAACTGCCGAATTAAAAAAAAGAAAAAAAGTTGTTTCTCGATGCTGTTACGCCAGCCAACGCGAGCATCATGCTCGTGTATTCTTCTCTCTCTCTCTCTCTCTCTCTCTCTCTCTCTCTCTCTCTCTCTCTCTCTCTCTCTCTCATTAACATAGGCTGACATTTGTAACGGATAGCTTTTCTCGATTCAGCGTAATGTATTCGGAACTCCAACAGTCTCATGAGCGCGCGCAGGCGCTCTCTCTCTCTCTCTCTCTCTCTCTCTCTCTCTCTCTCTCTCTCTCTTGAACTGAACGAAGAGGAAAGACAGACGAGTTCCCTACAAATCCACTGTAACTCTGATGACCTAAGAAGTAATTGTGGACCTACATGTCACACGACTGTTGAGGGTCGCAACTAGGGTGGAGATGGGGTTTAGACCTTTGATAGGAGGTTGATGAAACCGAGACGTGAGTGATTACTGTTATGTCAAAGTGTATACTACCAAAATGGGAGTGCCTCGATGAGGTAATCTTCACGCCCAAGGGAATGAAGTCATTCATAAGATATCCAAAAGATATTCTCTCTCTCTCTCTCTCTCTCTCGTAATTAATGACTATCATCTTTTTTATTTCGGTGCAATGCTATAAGACATATCAGTCAAAGCAATCGGAACTATACAACATCAACGTAAGCTCTCTCTCTCTCTCTCTCTCTCTCGTAACTAATGACTAACATTCACCTTTATTTCACTACAATGCTAAGATCAGTCAACATTAGCGCTCGTCTCTCTCTCTCTCTCTCTCTCTCTCTCTCTCTCTCTCTCTTAATTAATGACTAACTTTTTTTATTTCGATACAATGATACAAGAT
>NC_089749.1:16137661-16165161 GCF_040412425.1 Macrobrachium rosenbergii | reverse complement strand
CGCAACCGCCTCCCCCTGCAAGTGGCTCTTTTTACTTATCACCATCTGGTTCGCGATATGTTGGCATAAAGGAGCCACATGGTGTAGGGAAAAGAACGTCTCGAGGAATGAAGGTGGTGTTCGGTTTCATTTATCTTGCAACATAAGGGCCGCAGTGGTTTTTCATTAACATTCTTCGAGACACTTCAGTTTCTATAACACTTACGTAAGTGCTCTACTTTCCGTTTTAATTTTTAGCCCAGCACTTGTGTTCTGTACGAAGGAAATGATCACGTAATCTTTTCATTAGTATATACTCCTACAACTACTTCGATACTGTATACCCCTACAGCCACTTCGATACTATATTCTCCTACAACCACTTCGATACAATTTGATCCTACAACCACTTCATACTACTGTATACAGTATAATTGTACAAGTACTTCGATTCTATTAGCTTCTATAACCACTTCGATTCTATTGGCTTCTACAACCACTTCGATTCTATTAGCTTCTATAACCACTTCGATTCTATTTGCTTCTACAACCACTTCGATTCTATTTGCTTCTACAACCACTTCGATTCTATTAGCTTCTACAACCACTTCGATTCTATTAGCTTCTATAACCACTTCGATTCTATTAGCTTCTATAACCACTTCGATTCTATTAGCTTCTATAACCACTTCGATTCTATTAGCTTCTACAACCACTTCGATTCTATTAGCTTCTATAACCACTTCAATTCTATTTGCTTCTACAACCACTTCGATTCTATTAGCTTCTATAACCACTTCGATTCTATTTGCTTTCTACAGCTTCTATAACTTCGATTCTAATGCTTCTACAACCGCTGATTCTATTAGCTTCTACAACCACTTCGATTCTATTATGCTTCTACAACAACACTTCGATTCTATTAGCTATAACCACTTCGATTCTATTTGCTTCTACAACCACTTCGATTCTATTAGCTTCTATAACCACTTCGATTCTATTAGCTTCTACAACCACTTCGATTCTATTAGCTTCTACAACCACTGATTCGTGGCTTCTATCTGATTCTAACCAGCTTCTATAACCACTTCGATTCTATTTAGCTTCTACAACCACTTCGATTCTATTTGCTTCTATAACCACTTCGATTCTATAACCACTTGTTTCTACAACCACTTCGATTCTAGCTTCTATAACCACTTTGATTCTATTAGCTTCTACAACCACTTCGATTCTATTGGCTTCATAACCACTTCAATTCTATTTGCTTCTACAACCACTTCGATTCTATTGGCTTCTATAACCACTTCGATTCTATTAGCTTCTACAATAACCACTTCGATTCTATTGGTTCCAACCACTTCGATTCTATTAGCTTCTATAACCACTTCGATTCTGATTTTGCTTCTCGCGCCACTTCGATTCTATTAGCTTCTATAACCACTTCGATTCTATTGCTTCTATAACCCACTTCCGATTCTATTGCTTCTATAACCACTTCGATTCTATTGGCTTCTAACCACTTCGATTCTATTTTAGCCTTCTACAACCACTTCGATTCTATTAGCTTCTACAACCACTTCGATTCTGATTCTATTGCTTCTACAACCACTTCGATTCTATTAGCTTCTATAACCACTTCGATTCTATTTGCTTCTACAACCACTTCGATTCTATTAGCTTCTACAACCACTTCGATTCTATTTGCTTCTACAACCACTTCGATTCTATTAGCTTCTATAACCACTTCGATTCTATTAGCTTCTACAACCACTTCGATTCTATTAGCTTCTACAACCACTTCGATTCTATTAGCTTCTATAACCACTTCGATTCTGTTTGCTTCTACAACCACTTCGATTCTATTAGCTTCTACAACCACTTCGATTCTATTTACTTCTACAACCACTTCGATACTATTTGCTTCTACAACCACTTCGATTCTATTTGCTTCTATAACCACTTCGATACTATATGCTCCTACAACCACTTCGACATCTTTCTTATAATTCCTTCAGTATTTAAATCACTCTTTGAATCATATACCACAAGCCTTTCTGTTATATAACTATATAAATAATATATTTATTTCTTGCTTCATCATATACTTCAAACTAATATCTTCACTCTTCCAATCTCTTTCCTCCATTTCTTTTATAATGAATCTATTTATAACATTACATTCTTCCAGACATAATGCAGACAGTCTCCACTAACTCTAGCCCATTTCTTTCGGCAAATCTATTCATAAGACCCACCTCACACACCAGCCTCCCTGGACAATGGTTCCTTATCTTATCCTCTCTCAGCAACCTTAACCAAATACAGTTACGACCCATCTCATCCCGCAGTCTAACTTTGTTCCTAACACTAGAGAGGACTCTCTCTCTCTCTCTCTCTCTCTCTCTCTCTCTCTCTCTCTCTCTCTTATCTTATTCTGCCCCGCCACCTCCCTTGTACTCCTCAATCAACGCGGATGCTGAGCGCTGGTCTTTGAAGTGGGATGCCGAGACAAGGATTCTGATCCTGTCGGTTAAAGAGGTTGTGATCTCTCTCTCTCTCTCTCATGTTCTTGGTTGAACCAAGTTGACAGTTTCATTAGTTTATCCCATTATAAATCACAAAACATCTTCGCCTACGTAAGTTCTTAATGTCAAATCACTCAAGAGCCCCTCTCTCTCTCTCTCTCTCTCTCTCTCTCTCTCAGATGAGCAAAGTTTGCAGTATAAATACTTTTATCACATTACCAATTATGTAAAAATATTTAGGTCCTAATGTCAAACCCTCCAAGTCTCACCCTACCCCCTTCTCTCTCTCTCTCTCTCTCTCTCTCTCTCTCTCTCTCTCTCTCTCTCTCTCTCTCTCTTTCTTTGTCCTTAGCTGAGCAATGTTTACAAATATTTTCCTTTGACGCTAGTTCTTAATGTCAACTCACTGAAGAGTCTCTCTCTCTCTCTCTCTCTCTCTCACAGGCCACATTATCAAGGGCATGATGAAGATGAAAGAGGAGGCTGGCAACGGTGACGAGTGCGTCAGCGTGTGAATCACACACAGAGACAGAGGGACAAGTCACAGAAACTTGTGAATGAAGAGAGCCACATAAATCAAGGAGGTCTCTCTCTCTCTCTCTCTCTCTCTCTCTCTCTCTCTCTCTTCACCATCTAACACCACTTGACTTTCTCATATCGCTGTTGCTGTCAACAGCTACATGAATGTACCCCTTTCTACGAAGTGAGTTGCATCATTTAAAAAAAAAACATTTGTTTACCTAATATCGAAAGTTAAAATAAGAACTTGGGCTTTTAACCTGAGTTTAAATGTCGTGTTTCAAACAAATATAAAGATACATTTGCCCTGACCAACGTCAAAAGTTTAAATAAGAACTTGGGCTTTTAAGGCGAGTTTAAGTGTAACGTCTCAAGCAAATGTAAGGATACATTTGCCCTGACCAACGTAAATAAAAATATAAAACAACTTATTTAAGATCAACATGGAGCGATATCTTCTTTAACAAGAGTGATGACACTAATGTTTATCTAAAATAAAAAGAGAGATTTAAATTGACAAATAAAAGTAGGAATGTTACCATAATTCACGAAAAATAAAAAAACTATAATTACTTTGAAAATCAAAATTGGAACACGATCACGTCAAACAAATGAAAATCACACTTAGGTAGAAAAATGAAACGTGCAGTATTGCAATATTAATTTTCGAAAAAAATTATACATTGCCAGAATGCTTATATGTCACTATATAGCGTGACAATATATTCAGCCAAGGCCACAGGAAAAATAAAAGAGTGCCAAACGCTTTCGTGTTATTTCAACACATTTTCGAGGTACAATGCTAAAAACACCGAGAATATCTAGCAAACATATAAGCTGAAAAAAATGGAAACGCTAATATTCAAAATCCGGTTAAAACCAGAATGGCGTCTTCTAAACAAAATAAAATCAATATATGCGTCAAAAATAAAAACTAAAGTTGAAAAAATCTCTAAAACAACTAAAGAACAAAATCTAACTTGAATAAAACATTCTTTCGAATACCACTCTACTTAACTGCACAGCAATAACGTCCAGGTATGCCTTCAAAACAAAATAATGCTCATAAATCATACCATAAAAATTCCCTAAATATTTCGAAACTACAACATTGATTTTCCCAATACAACCAGACATAACAGGCCTTAAAAGACATACTTCTCAGACATGCAGGAATAACGTGAACCTCCAATGCTTTTAATTCCATGTCTTAATCTCTCACCCACCCCCAACCTTCCTCCCAAAAAAAATAAAAATGATGATGATGAACACAACCAACGTCTCAAGCCTCATTACCATTCAACCTGGGGTATATCACGTGGTCATACCCACCATTATTGCTAGTCGACACACGTACTAACAATCTGGGGCCGGCATACAAAACAACGCTCTGAAGCTACGGTGCTCAATAACAAGCTTCATATGAACTGAATGTATCTTGAAGATGGTAGTGTGAAGGAATAACAGCTATTTCTGAAGAGTATTTCAGATGATTCCTTGAATGAAACTCAGAATTCTTCATCAATCGTAGACATACACATACACACAAACATACACATTGTATATAAATATATACTGCATACACACACCAATATATATATGAAGTAAGTCCACGTTTCTTACGACAAACATCTGTAAAACATTTTCTGGCTGGCTGTAACACTGCACATCGCCCCAGCACTGATGTAAGATTGATGTAATGCCTTGAAAAAGATACGAGAATTGATGATGTTGTTGGTCTTAGATTAAACCGGGCCATTCCTTTTCGACCACTCCTGAGAGAGAGAGAGAGAGAGAGAGAGAGAATGCACCCACCACACGCGAGACTGTAAAAATCAATAGCTAACGACAAGGATAAAGCAAAGCAAGAATAAACAACCTAATAAAAAAAAAACATCAATTCAATAACAAAAACATCAGGTACAAACAGATTGAACAACATTACGTTGTGGCATTAAACAAAGATGGACACGCAAAAAAAAAAAAAAAAAAAAAACATCTAAAAGCATCTACAAACATGTGAAACAACAACTGAAGATAAAAACAACACATCTGTACGTAAAAACAACATATAAAACATAACAGCTAAAAAGACTACTGAACATCTATCAAAATATGCTACAAAATAGGAAGGCAAAAAATGGCAAACATCGAAAAAAAACAAAAAACAAAAGCAATCACAGACGAGTTCGAACAAACAGCAAGAACATGAAACGTTCGCTTCTAAAACCAATAATCAATAACTGCAATTATAAAAATCCCGGGTATAAGTAAAAAAAATGGATAATTAGCATACCTATACCCTTAGCGATAATAAAAGCACAATCTATGTTTCATGATGAAACTAATAATTAATTCCAGGCATTGGGAATTGGCAGCTTTTTTTTTTATTCAAGGAATAATATCCATGAATTTAGTGATTGGTTTCTCGATTAAAAAAAAAACAGGAATGGGAAGCGCCTAATGAGGAGGAGGAGGAGGAGGAGGAGGAGGAGGAGGAGGAGGAGGAGGAGAGATTGGGAATCTCAAGTGAGGGCTTTGAAAGAGATTAATTTCCTCCTTAAAGACAGCCTTTTAAATGTTTAGTCTTCTGTAAAGGATGAGGAATTACCAGACATGAATCTTCCATTTTGAAAAAGCTTCAGTAGTATAAATCTGTATTTAGTGCCATCTCATGTATACGGTTTAAAGATAAATACAATATATATATATATATATATAATATATAATATATATATATATATATATATATATATATAATATATAATATATATATATATATATATATATATACATGTATTATATATGTATATACACACACATATACATATATATATATATATATACTGTATGTATATATATATTCACATGGATGCCTGTTTTCTATACAAATTCTAAAACCGAGTTAGAGAGGTGTCTTCTTAGAAAATTCATACTTATTTTAACGTAATACCAACATGTATTAATGAATTTAATGGCATCCTTAGCCACACACACACAAACACGCAGTGAGAGAGAGAGAGAGAGAGAGAGAGAATCCGGCTGAGACTTTCCTGTTTTATTTTTTTCCTTCTTGCCCACAGCGTATTAATGGCAGCCCAGACTATCAAATACCAGTGTCATACACCCCACCCGCTTCTTGCCCGACCCCTGCCCAGGCTGTGACATAACGGCATTAAGTTTCTCACTCCAAATGTCCACTGCACACACTTCCAAATTTCTTCCTTAGTAACTTGCCAGACCCCGTCCAGACAGAGAGATTTTGTCTGTTCTGTTAATAAGGTATGGTTATGGCATTTCTAGAGACAGGGAGACAACTCTCTGTTCAATGGCAATTCTGCAGACATATGTATTGAGAATTATTTTTTTGTTTTTCTGTCTACTGTGGATATTGAAAACCTGGCGAAAAGGATATTTATTTTTTCTGTCAATTCATTTTGGCTATGGCAAACCCGTCAGGTGACACTGCAACATTGCTGTTAAAACTTGCTATGCACTTCGAATTACAACTGAGCAACTCTCTTAAGCATCTACGTTCGAAAAATCTTCTCGAAAAGTTTCACATCAAACGAAAACTTGCATATTAAATCGATCTATTTTGCATTAAGAATTAACACGTTGCATTATCATAATTCATCATGAATTAAAACAAGGAAATAAAAACAAACAGAATTCCTCGTATAGAAAACTCTACAATAATTATAAACTTCTCAAAAGACGACTTTTCCAACATACGCCAAGATATGTAACGCAACCGAACCCACGTTCTCTCTCTCTCTCTCTTCTCAGTCAAATAATCACTGTAGATCTCTAAATCTCATGACAAATAATCACTGTAAATATGTAATAATTTCATTTGAACTCTAACCAATGTCTCTTCTGCAATAAAGAATATCTCTCTTCTCTCTCTCTCTCAAATAACCACTGTAAATATTGTAAATTTTTATATGAATAACAAATATAAAATTAAATGCAGATTTGATTTCAATTTAGACTCTCTCTCTCTCTCTCTCTCTCTCTCTCTCTCTCTCTCTCTCTCTCTCTCTCTCTCTCCTGAAAACCTATTCCAAATCCAGAACACAATGAAACACGCAAGACTCGACCCGCATTTGAATCTTTTTCCTTCCTCTGCGTCAACATCCGGAACCCTGCAAAATGCAAGCAAATGCAACCTTACTCGAATTTCTCCAGGCTTTCCGGCAAAACGAATTTTCGGACGCAATTGATGAGGAGAAGAAAGAAGTGATTGCGTGCGCGCGTGCTTGCACGGTCCAAGGAAGGGGGGGGGGTGTTTGCAATGGACGAGAATGGCGACACAATGCCAAGGGCTTGCGATATTCAAAAGCATAGCAAGCACAGGGAAGGGGGGGGGGGAAGGAATGAAGTTTCCTCAGCATAAAAATCTAACCGTTTGCGACTTGACAGAGGGGAATTTGCATGACAAAGCAAGCATATACACTTGGGAGAGAATAAGAGGAACAAGGCCAAGATGAAGAATAAAAATAAGAAAAGGAAGAAGAGAGTTCAGTCACCTTCACCCACTGATATATATATATATATATATA
Source organism: Macrobrachium rosenbergii (assembly GCF_040412425.1). Taxonomy (NCBI): domain Eukaryota; kingdom Metazoa; phylum Arthropoda; class Malacostraca; order Decapoda; family Palaemonidae; genus Macrobrachium; species Macrobrachium rosenbergii. The sequence continues at coordinate 16,157,570 of NC_089749.1, read as the reverse complement.
TATATATATATATATATATATATATATAATATATATATATATATATATATATACATATATATATGCACACACACACGTAAAACAGATCGAACAGTTTGCGAGAAACCATTGTCTCTCGAACCTCTCCCACCCCCTGCTCCGGCAATTATCGTAAACAGCTTAAAGACGATGGCAGTGACTAGCTCTAAAACTGTCAGTCTTCTAATTTTCATCAAATATTCTGAGTTGCAACCAACCATATATACTGCGTAGCAATTTACAGCATAATTTCACGGTGGCATCAAGCAGACTTATATTATATATTTTCGCGAATAAATACGCTGGCAAATAATATAAGCAAGGCACTGAACCACCATAACATAAACCAGCGGACACAATTAAGCAAACACAACAGTCCATGAAATAACGATTAAACTCTTAACGACACTTCTAGGTAAATACTCTAACTTCGACACAATGGACACAACAACCCTGTAATGGTGTGTGTGTGTGTGTGTGTGTGTGTGTATGAGAGAGAGAGAGAGAGAGAGAGAGAGAGAGAGAGAGAGAGAGAGAGAGAGAGGTCAATTTCCTTTTAAAAAGTCGCCAAGTTTTTAGAGGTCAATCATGCATGAAATAAAATTGCAATTTCTCTTTCTCTGCTCCTTGTTAAGGTTTCATGTTGACTAAGTGTGAAAAAGACAGTAATTAAGAGAAAGCCAGTATCTGTTTATAAATCTAGCTTTCATTTTTAACTATCTACTTGCCCTTACAAACCATAGAAATCCAAGAAGAAAAATTTCAAGGGCTCGGTGTTTTTCATCTTCAGGGTAAAATTACAATTGTTTTTTTTATCTTCAAGGTAAAATTATGTTTTTCATCTTCAGGGTAAAATTACAAGTGTTTTTTATCTTCAAGGTAAAATTATAAGTTTTTCATCTTCAGGGTAAAATTATAAGTGTTTTTCATCTTCAGGGCAAAATTATATGTTTTTCATCTTCTGGATAAAATTATGTTTTTCATCTTCAGGGTAAAATTGTAAAGTGTTTTTCGCATGCATCATTCTACACCGGTGTATAAACCGCAAGCATTTTAATAAGTGACTATTTTATCCTAAAATGAGACACTCGAGAACCCTATACTTTCCATGAAAATAAACAAACCGGCAAATAAATAAACAATACGAGATCAGAGAAATGAAAAGTGGGTTGCATTTTTCCTTTGCAACAGCACAACCCGCCCCCCCTACTTTCATTGAGCAACCCCATCTTCCCCTAAGGGCAAGGAGTAAGTAACTCCTTTCCTTCGTCAATCTAAGGGGTGTGGTAGGAGTTGGGTATTGACCAGAAGGTCGCATCCATACCTAATCCCCCTCCCCTCCCCAACTGAACCCTCTCCTTTCAACCCCTCATCCGCTTTGTAGGACCTTAAACGAGCCCAAGTGGACCTAGAACGAATTACATGAATGAATTTGGCGAATTTACAAGCCCGCAGCATCAGTGGGTGTTCTCTACAGGGGCGATGGGTGATGAATCTGGGTCGTCCGTCACGAGAGCATCACCATCATCATCAACGGTATCATCATCATCATCATCATCATCATTACCATCATCACTATCACATCCCTATTGGTCCTCCCAGCATTCATCTGACCATGCCCTCTTTCATTTTGTCTCCCTGCATTCCATTTTATACCTAAGAATAGAAGGAGAGGGGAGAATGCGTTGGGTAAACAGAGAGAGAGAGAGAGAGAGAGAGAGAGAGAGAGAGAGAGAGAGAGAGAGATCCGTATAGTATCTATATACTTCAGAACTGAAGGGTTCATTCTCCTTAGAATTACCCATCTCTAGAGAGAGAGAGAGAGAGAGAGAGAGAGAGAGAGAGAGAGAGAGAGAGAGAGAGAGAGAGAGAGAGAGAGAGAGAGAGAGAGAGAGAGTATAGTATCTATGTACTTCAGAACTGAAGGGTTCATTCTCCTTAGCCATTACCCATCTCTAGAGAGAGAGAGAGAGAGAGAGAGAGAGAAAAATGAGAAATCCGAATATCATCTACTTCAGCAATGAAGGGTTCATTCTCCTTGCCATTACCCATCTCTAGAGAGAGAGAGAGAGAGAGAGAGAGAGAGAGAGAGAGAGAGAGAGAGAGAGAGAGAGAGAGAGAGAGCCACTCTTACGCCGCAACAAAGGTTGCTTGTCATTCAAAACTAGGATATATTTTCGACACAGAGCCAGCTCTTACTCAGCCCAGTTATTTCAAACAAGCAGATAAGGATCTCTGCACATCCATCTATATCAGTACCTAGGTGAATGCATGCTTTATATATGTATGTATGTATGTATGTATGTATGTATGTATGTTCATACTACTCGTGTTAGGCTTCAGTAAGTTGTGTACCTGATGAAGCAGACTGTATGTCTTCGAGAACTAGTAGACTGTAAACTGAACTTTGTAAACGAACAAACCTGGAATCTAAACCACCACGTCTTATTGAAGCCTAATGCAAGTAGTATGGATTATACACAGTGAAGTTATGTATGTATGTATGTATGTATATTTATGTATGTATAACCTATAATCTCAGTAAGATATCAAATATCAACAAAGGTCAAATACTACAGTATTGATTCACTGGCTGATGCATAATTTGCAGAACACTGCAACATCCATGAAGAGTGAAGAAACCAACTCGATCCCCTAAAGAATGAGGACACTTATAAAACATGAGAAATGGACTACATACAAATAATTAATAAATAGGACTAAATCCGTGGGCAACTCAGTGGAAGTTAGATAATACTGGTGTCTAATATTCTTGAGAGAGAGAGAGAGAGAGAGAGAGAGAGAGAGAGAGAGAGAGAGAGAGAGAGAGAGAGAGAGAGAGAGAGAGAGAGAGAGAGAGAGAGCAGTCTTCACTTCCGGTATGTTATGACTTCAATAATGGCCAAACAAATAAACCTTTCACTGCAAAAGAATTTTTCAGTCCTAGAACTGTACAACTTCAATATTACCCAAACTACAAAAAATAAATAAATAAATAAAAACTTTCACTAAGAAAAAACCTTACTTTCAAATTTTCAACTGAAGACTGACTACCACACACCTAATAATAACCGCAGCGTAACCTTAACCTCGAGAAAAAAAAAAAAAAAAATCAGGAACTGATCACGAATAAGATTAAACTTGAATTCACCAAGTTACTGCATGCAATAGTGACGCAACTGCTCGGAACAGTCGGTCTAGCTGTCTGTAACTGCCGTGCAATTTTACCTGGTTCGATGTTTGGTGCATTACCTGGGGTTAACGTACCTGCAAGAGAGAAATGAAATTATTAATTTAAGATACGAGTATCTATACGTCAATGAATAGTTTATCATTATATACATACATACATACATACACACACATATATACTGTATATTATATGTATAATGAAAGCTATGTATCTTTCTACTATCATTCTTTCACCTGTGGTAATATGTGATAAACGAATCACGTGTTAAAGTGACTATATATATATATATATATATATATATATATATATATATATATATATATATATATATATATATATATATATATATATATATATATATATATATATATATATATATATATATACACACACGTGTGTGTACTGTATATAATCTACTGGTCAGATTTTGCCAGATACCTAAGTAATTGTAATAGCCTATGTGTGTGTGTGTGTGTGTGTGTGAGAGAGAGAGAGAGAGAGAGAGAGAGAGAGAGAGAGAGAGAGAGAGAGAGAGAGAGAGCGTTCATGTGCTCGAGTGTGTGTGTGCATGTGTCTGATTGGAACTAGACAAATTACCAAGTTAAAATAAATCGACCCCAGACCATGTGGGTGCAATCACACATCAGGTTCAAAGTACCTCAATAGAGCCTTTTTAAGCTTAAACACGCAAACACTACACCGACAATGAACTTCGTCATTATTCACAGAGGAGGTTAGTTTCAATCACGTGATACTAGTAACTATTACCACCATTATTATACCACTAACTTTGGCCTAGGGACTAAAGCTACTTTTACTGTAGTACTATGGTACTACAACCACTACCTAAGAGGAGGCTGGTCTCAGTCACGTGATACTGGGTACTATTACCATCAACTTTTTTTTAGGGCCTAGGGACTGAAAATACTGCTACTATATACTATATTAGTAAAATAGTTCTACAACTACTACACGAAGCCTACTTTAGCCTCTAACCTCTTATAACTAAACACGTCCCCCGCCCCAAAATAAATCAACGGTACTCAACAGTCTCCTAGACATGTGATAATGGTAACAACTACTACTACCACCACATTTTTTTAAGAGCATAGGCACTAGACCTGCTGTTACTAGTACTACACTTCCTCCTCAAAGCCTGCTGTAGCCTCTAACCTTCCCCCTCCCAAAAAAAAAAAACAACTACAATCATGAACCCCAACGGAGTCCCAATCAGACATGGCGCCACCCGACCACTCGCAACTTATAGGAGAACAATTTCTAATTCGGTCTATCTCGCGTTTTCCTATTACCATGCAAGACAGACCACGAGGTTTAGAGTACCTCCCGATATAAGTGAGCAGTTCATGGCTGCATTCTGCTTCTTTTTTATTCGTTTGTCCTGTATTTATTTGTTTGCTAATGTAACTTACCCGACTGATATGGCGGCGATGGGGATGTAATTTTGTAATTGCGGGACTTACTGTATAATACATCATCTGTATTATATTGGTATGTATTTTCTCTTTAAGATTTTGTAATGGCTAAACACGCGGTACATTATTCACAGACTATATGTACTAAACAAAGTAAAAATAAACAATACACATTACATTCCGTAAAGAAGGATTCATGTTCAATCATTCATTCATGTTTACAAGAGAGAGAGAGAGAGAGAGAGAGAGAGAGAGAGAGAGAGAGAGAGAGAGAGAATACTAACCTGAACGAGTAATCTCTAAGAAAAGAATTTCATCACCGAAACCGGACAAAAACTCGTAAAGGCTAACCTATGTCCAGGCGGGAAGCAACGAGCAACTGCTACAATGATGCATTGCGGCGTCTCCTTGGAATTTCCTCCAGAGAGAGAGAGAGAGAGAGAGAGAGAGAGAGAGAGAGAGAGAGAGAGAGAGAGAGAGAGAGAGAATTTTCATCGTACAAATGATCATGACATCCAACTAAGACAATCATTAAATTGTAGGCCTATACTTGGCTCTCTAGACTATACTATCTTAATCTCCAAACTACAGGAATTATTAACATACTTATGCAATACAGACAATTCTTTATCTTAACCACAACTAAAAAACATCCCTCAAGTGAGCATATAACATAAGTGAGTGAGTGTGTGTGTGTGTGTGTGTGTATGTGTGTCAAGCAAAGGTGTATGACGCGTACTGGGGCGAGGATAGCAAGGTAAGCGATGACGTAATCCTCCAATGCTGACCCACTCCTTTAGTCATCTCTCTCTCTCTCTCTCTCTCAAACACAAATCGCACCTTTTATGGCGTGACTCTTGTGTACCTCAAGTTCCGTAGTGCCTCAAAGGAATTCAAATTGAGTCACCTTGTTTCATTTCGCAGAAATGTCATGTCATATCTTACGGACAAGAGGCAATACTCAGAGTGATATGGGTACAGGACAGAAATATGTAAAAAAAAGGTTTGTATTTTGTATTGGTCAACCACGGTTCTTTCTAGACCGTGTGCTCGACAAAGATGTTATTGTAACCGAACGTGAAAAAAATCCGGTTTTATACTTTTTATTAAAACTGTGATAATAATTTCAACGTTTTTAAGACAAGACCTGAAAATAATAATAATAATTTGTAATTTCACTTCCAGGAACAAGAATTCGAGGATGAGAGAGAGAGAGAGAGAGAGAGAGAGAGAGAGAGAGAGAGAGAGAGCTGTCCTCTAACAAACTGAAAAAGAAATGAGCCCTTTTAAAAAGAAATGACCTCATACACACTATAACATATGAAGCCAAAGCGACAAACCATGTACATAAAAATCCTTTCCCCAGTAATCCTTATCGACATTGTGGGAGAGTGAGAGAAAAGTGCGGTGGAAATAAGATACCTTGTGGATCAAAACAAGGTGTAAGGGAAAGGGGGAGGGAGAATAGTAGGGTGGTGGTGGGTGACTGGAAGGAGAGAGAGAGAGAGAGAGAGAGAGAGAGAGAGAGAGAGAGAGAGAGAGAGAGAGAGAGGTGACGCAGGGCTTAGCCCGACTGACTCTGTCTGAGGTAGCGTCAGGCAGCAATGGCCGGTGGCGGGCGGCCCGGCGGCGTCGGGTGTTTTCAAATCCTCCGCGGGGATAACGAACTCGTGATGATGTCGATGAAGCCTTCCTGATGTTGATAAATCCCTTCGCCCTCCCCCTCCTTTCCCTACCCCTTATGCTTACAAAAACGCCCTTCCACGTTCGGCTGCATTAAAAACGTTGGTCGATAAATCCCACGCACGTGTTCTTAATCCGGTTGACGGTTTGACGCTTTGCGACTTTGAAAGTCTTCTTTTATCTTTGGCCATTGAGTTCAATGAGGTAGCTACTGTGATTTCCATTATTAAGTCAGTTATTACTCTGCCTTTAACCGAGAGAAAGTAAAATCACCCAAACATATATAAGCAAAATTCGTATACACTATACACACATTATATATATATATATATATATATATATATATATATATATATATATATGTATGTGTGTATGTGTGTGTGTGTGTGTGTGTGTGTGTGTGTGTGTGTGAAATGAATTAAAAAACGGAAATAAGGAAATAAGACTATATATTAAACGATCGAATGTAACAATAAATCTACATGAAATATACTATGGATTCTGCTAATAAATTAGTTTACCAACACATTTTTCCTATCCCAAGGAATAAAATCTGTGGGTATCTAGCAAACGAGAGCCTCCGCTTCAACGCCCACAAGACTCTTGGTAACTTGAAATTCCACGAAACTATAATTAGCCACGAAAGAGTCAACTTCCTAGTGACGTGTTATTTCGGGGATTTCCTTGAACTCCTGCGCTCTCATCAAGTTTCCGTTTTCATTAAAAATATAAAATTCTTCGAAAGTGAAATACCTCAGGTGAAAAGCTTCCGGTCTTTGAAATTTAAGCTTGTGAAAATCTTTGCAGCTATCTTCGGCCCCTAGCTGCAACATTTCGTTCCTTTTACTGTACCTCCTTTCCCATTCTCTTTCTTTCCTCTTTCCACCCTTTCCTAACAAATGAATCATAGTACAACTGCGAGGTTTTCCTCCTGTTACACCTTTCAAACCTTTTACTGTTAGTTTCCGTTTCAGCGCTGAATGACCTCATAGGTCCCAGTGCTTGGCCTTTGGCCTAAATTCTATAATCTGTATTCAGTTCAATCAATTTAAGCTGTGAATTCCTACAATGATAAGCCCCACTGTGAATTCATACGACGATAAGACTCCTACTATGAATTTCTACAGATGAGTCCTACCGTGAACTCCTACAATGATAAGTTCTATATATCACTATGAAACGAATTTTGAGATCGTCGAAGGAAGGAAAACTTTCATTCTAAACAATAAGATCCAAATTGCTTTAAAAATTGAGTTACAGTCCTTTCAACATAAAGCTTCAGGTCTATGAACAAGGAACTCTAGCTATTTCTACGGAAAGGTCTACGACTTGAAAAGATTAGCTTTCGCTCAATTCTCAAACGAAAGGTTCTTTCCACCAAATAGGTGGGATTGTTGTACTCCGGACCTGAGAGCAATGAAGACTCTAATGACTGACAGAAATTAGAAATGAGCTGCCGTATTCCTCGATAAAAAATATCGGTTAATTCCCGGGGAAAAGGTGTTTCATTCTAATTTCAACCCACTGGATGTTCTCATTGTTTGATCTGTAACCAGATCATTTTTTTTTCTTTTGCATTTTTCCCCTCAAAAATCAATGGAATAAAATATTAATATCCACTGGGAAACAATAATTTTCCCAGTAGGGGGGTACCCCCTCAGTGCACTTCACGCGCTGCACTGTAGGCATTACTTAAGGTTCTTTGCAGCGTCCCTTCGGGTCCCTGGCTGCAACCCCTTTCGTTCCTTTTACTGTACCTCCATTCATATTCCCTCTCTTCCATCTTGCTATCCACCCTCTCCTAACACTTGTTTCTTAGTGAAACTGCGAGGTTTTTCTCCTGTTAGACCTTTCAAGCTTTTCTACTCTCAGTTTCCGTTTCAGCGCTGAATGACCTCATAGGTACCCGTGCTTGGCCTTTGGCCTAAATTCTATAGACGAGTTCAGTCCAACAATAATTGTGAAAAATACTTTAAAAATTTGTAATAACAACGAAGCATGCACACCAGTTTAAAAAAAAAAAAAAAAAAAAAAACCTGGTCACTGACACAAGGAAGCAAAACAAATCTACCAGACAGCAAAGGATTACTGTAGCAAAAATAAGTGAATTAATTAATGACCCTAAACCACCAAGGTCGCAGTACCCTTGCCCTCTCCTAATTGCCCTTGACTATTCATTAAGATTCAAGGTCAACGCGGTGATTACGCCCTCGTTAAGACGGTTAAATAATAAGTGCCCTTGCAACGTGTAACACGGATGAGACATGAGAGTAATTACAGCGGACGGACAGCCGACCGCAAAATGTCCGAGGAGTTATGAAGAAGGTTAATAAATATTGTGTGTAGAGCTGAATGTGGGGACACAGTGACGTCACTCAAAATGTCTCGTCTAATTACACATTTGTATAGTTATGTCCTTAATATTAATGTAATGAGAGAGAGAGAGAGAGAGAGAGAGAGAGAGAGAGAGAGAGAGAGCTTTAGATATGATCATCAAGGTATGCTTTTGCTAATAAAAATACCACACTTTAAATTGCTCTCCTCTCCCTCTCTCTCTCTCTCTCTCTCTCTCTCTCTCTCTCTCTCTCTCTCCTCAATAAATCGGGATCTTTGGTCCAAAATACTAAATACAAATCTATAAATTAACCCCCTTCTCTCTCTCTCTCTCTCTCTCTCTCTCTCTCTCTCTCTCTCTCTCTCTCTCTCTCTCTCTCTATAGCACAAGACACGGGAATAATCTGCACTCTCCCTCTATCATGATGCGTATATTTCACAATCCACCTGCGCACCCAACAACCAAGAGTAATTGCATGTTATCTCTCCTCACAACATACGCAAAACAAACACCTTGCTTTCAACACAACGGGCAAAACATGCAAAACAACCCGTGAACCCCGCTCTCCGAAATTCACACACTTCCCACGATTACAATGTATAGTGAAAGTTAAACAACTCTGATATATATCACTGCGGGTATGAGGGGTGGGGTAGGAAGAGAAGGTTGGAAGAGGGGAGGAGGAGAAGGGAGAGGAGAGAGGTGAGGGGTAGGGGAGGGAGCTGGAATCTGGGTTGATTGCGAAGGGCTGGATCGTATTTGTTTGGAAGAGCCAGAACGAGAGGAAGTGCTGGATACGGCTGGAGTTGTGGGGTGGGGAAAGAGAGAGAGAGAGAGAGAGAGAGAGAGAGAGAGCAGAGGAGGAGAGAGAGTGGGAGAGATGAGAGAGGGAGAGTATGTGGGTGGTGCCTTGATGGGGAGGAAGGAGAAAAAGATACAGATGTGTGACTGGATTTCGGGAATACAAAGTGGATGGGGTGGTAGAAGTGGGATGATAATAATAATAATAATAATAATAATAATAATAATAATAATAATAATAATAATAATAATAATAATAATAACAAAAGTTCCTGATTCATACTATGTTACTGGAGGCTTCCTATTAAGGGAATCAACTTACCGGTTTAATAATAATAATAATTAACACTTTATGTAATCTGATTCATCCCTTTGTTGCCAGAGTGCATCCTATTAAAGAAATCGACTTATTGTTTTAAAATTAATAATATGTAATACACACACACATAACACACATAATAATAATAATAATAATAATAGCCAAGAAACCAACACAAATAATAGCCAAGACCATGACCACACACAAGAAAAACGTGAGGACCCAAACGAGACAAAAATAAAGGACGAAGGATGAAAATCTGAGAAATCTGAGAGAGAGAGAGAGAGAGAGAGGTGGAGATGGGGGTGAGTGGACGACATTCAAGTGAGTTTTGGGTCAATGTTTCCCCACATCCGGCCAATGTACACCTGATCGAAAGCCGGGTGGTGGAGGGTTCCTGGGACACTGTAAAATTCTGGGATTTGGTCGCCACACGACCACTGATGAGTAAGGTACAGAGGTGCATTTGGACGTATCGGTTGACATTGTTCACGGTACAAAAATGTATAATTTTGTCCATACTATTCACTAGTATTTATTTATAAGAAAAGCGCATTTGTTCATGTTGACTGATATTACTTTCATGTTTATGGTGACTCGTTGATGCAATTCTCGTTAAAAACAATCGAATTTGTTCACTGTAGCTGTTAAAAATTGTTTGTTCAGTGCTATTGTACATGATGCAAGTGTGTAATAATTTTGTTCTTACTGGTTGGTAATTTTGTTCCTACTAGGTAAGAAGTACGTTTATATATAATAATAACGTATAATTTAAACAATGCCTGTTGTTCATGGTACTAAAATGTATACATAATTTTTTTCTTACTGATTTATATGGGTAAGTAGTGCGTTTATGTAATAACGGTATCTCTCCAGTGAATGATATTCATTAATAAGAAAACTACATTTATTTATACTAACTAATACTGCTTTCATGTTAAAGGTGACTGACTGATGTTCACAAGTAAAAACAATTCGAATTTGTCCAACTGCAACTGAGACTGTTTCTATGTTAAAGGCTGCTTTTTCACTGATACAGTACCTGGTACAAAAGTGTACAATATTTTTTGTTCTTACTGGCTTACATGGGTAAGCAGTATTTTTATGTAATGATATTTTATCAGTGACTTGTTCGTGGTACAAAAATATATAATAACTTTGTTCTTACTGGTTTCCACTGGTAGGCAGTATGTTTATGTAATAATGGTACCTTTTCAGTGAATGATGTTCATTTATAAGAGAATGACGTTTGTTCATTTTGACTAACACTGCTTTCATGTTTAAGGTGACGACTGATATTGTTCACAGATAAAAACAATCGAATTTGTTTCTGTGCTGAAAGTTGCTCATGCAGTTTGCTTTCTAAAGTTCACATTGCAAAAGTGCACTAGTTAACGTCAACTAACACATAAATGCAAGCTCAGGCAAGCAATGAAAGGTCAAGCAAACAACCCAAATGAACCATAACACTATCGAAGAAACTAGATTGCACAGAGAGAGAGAGAGAGAGAGAGAGAGAGAGAGAGAGAGAGAGAGAAATATAAAGCTGGTAAACCGGTTTTCCCCAAATGAGGATTTAACGATCTTCCTTGCTAGTTAAGGAGGAGAACTGGTACTTCTTACGCCAAAAATGGGATAATAACAAATAGCCATAATGGCCAAGGGACATTCCTTGCCAAGATGCAGCAAGTTCTGTAAACGCTGACACAGACAAGACAATAAACTTACGCATGTTATAACATCTCATATGAAAACACAGGAAAGACGCTGTAAGCCATACCAGAGCGGGCTTAACTGCTTAGGGGACAATATGAAAGATATACACAAGTAAGCTTGTGTGCACACCAAATGTGAGCCGGAATAAACGAGCAGAATAATAGACGGATGCCAGTTACGTAAGCACATAAGTAGGTAGACAGAAAGCTATCAAAAAACTGCAGAAGACAAGAATGTTTATGCGAGCACAAACACAATGCATCACAAGTATACGATCACAGCTTCACAAACAAAATATTTATAGTGGACCATATAAAAAGAAACAAACTTCAGCATTGTTTATTGATTACGCAATCTTCTTCAAGCCATACAGATTACGCGAGTTCACACACAATGAGCTTACAGATTATGTAAGCTAATACAATAAGAAACAAAATGTATATAAGAACAAATAAATTACGCTGCGGATTTTCATTTGATCCACGTTCTCGGATTCTCTCTCTCTCTCTCTCTCTCTCTCTCTCTCTCTCTCTCTCTCTCTCCTCCAGCTTTATGTTGCCTCTGTCTTTTTCAGGATTAAATTGTATTAAATTGTTTTCTTACTGGTAAGGGTATGTTGATAATTTCGCTAGATAATTATTCATTATTTTGGCGCCCTCATTTACGGATTATCACTCTTCCTCCGTCATTTTTACGCATTCTTTTTAGGCATCACCAAGTGAGCTATTTAAAAAACAAGACACACTTCTAACGGATTAGTCAGCTACTAAACCGCTGCACTATCTGGAACATTACTTTCTAAATTTCTCCAATTAGATATTTTACGGCTGATGTCACTACTCCATATCCATTCCAGATTATTAACAAAATCCAAAGAGCGTAGAGGCTTTCTTAAAATGTGCGTAAACTACAAAGTAAATAAAAGCAATACGCAAGTGAATGAGAGGAATAAACTTATTCCAATCAGTCACGTAACTCTTACAAATGCATCTTTCTTCCTGGGATTTAATTTTTTTTTTTCTCACCAGGAGGAGGTCATAACAAGGTGACGAGGAATTGTTCACCCAACAGTGACCTAGACAGCTAGTCACTGTCATTACGCCACCACGCGAAACTTGAAGGTTTTCCCAAGAATGCTTGTGGAGGTAAAGCACCGTAATCACAGAGAGAGAGAGAGAGAGAGAGAGAGAGAGAGTTTTCCAAGGAATGATTGAGGAGGTAAAGCATCACAATCACACGAGAGAGAGAGAGAGAGAGAGAGAGAGAGAGAGAGAGAGAGGGGGAGGTTCAGAGAATGCTTGTGGAGTACAGCACAGTAATCACGCAAGAGAGAGAGAGAGAGAGAGAGAGAGAGAGAGAGAGAGAGAGAGAGAGAGAGAGAGAGTTTCCAAGGAATGTTTGAGGAGGTAAAACATTATAATCAATGAGAGAGAGAGAGAGAGAGAGAGAGAGAGAGAGAGACTCAAAGCGAACTTCCTAAGGGGACTTTGAGAGCTTGGAAAGCAATTGCGTTCATAAATACCAGTGTCTGTGAAATCACAATACAAAGGCTTTAATCGGTCACCAAAACTGAACTGGGATTAGCAGAAACCTTTTTCTATTACTGTACTTAATTCCCAACCCCAACCCCCAGCCCACCTCTCTCTCTCTCTCTCTCTCTCTCTCTCTCTCTCAACTGAATTACGAACGTTCAATGACCGAACCCGACGAGGAGGGAACGATATTGGTGCGTTCTTCAAGAATCCAAAACGTCCATATTGGCTTAAAAAAAGTGCATAAGGTTTATGGTTGTTAGTCGAATGTTGTATGTTGCTGGGAGAGAGAGAGAGAGAGAGAGAGAGAGAGAGAGAGAGAGAGAGAGAGAGTGGTCAGTATTCCGTCAAAATAAGCGGTGTTTTGGTATTTTTCTCAGCCTAGTGTGTTTTGCTTCTGTTAGTTATTACGTGTGAGTATTTATAAAGTTCTTCATATACTGCGTTAAAATCAACCACCAAAGAACGAACAAGGTATAATTACAAACTGAAAAATATTACTGAAAAATTCACGTTTTGAGAATTGTCTTAAGAAATACAAGAATATAGCTTGTCCAGATTTAATTATTTACTTGACTTGCTTCTGTATATTTTCAATTTCCACGTCTTTTTTTTTTCTTTAGTATTTTTGTTTGACGACAAATACATCCATGAGAAATTCTGTGAAGGAAATATGAGGAAAAGAATTACAAAATTAAAAAAAAATATAGAGAAATGAGAACATAAATTCCCAAGAACAAAAAATAATAATGACAATACGTGTTGAACATCAACCGTCAATAATCAAAACACTTATTGCACCCAGAATACCTCTTACAATTGTCACTGAAGATCAAAACATTTTCTTAAGAAAACACAGACTGAATTAGAATATCATTCTTCTCCTTTCTAAAGGAGTTGAAGGCACAAAGAACATAGCCTGAGGATGAACTGTCATTCTTTGCAAAGGAGGACAAAGAAGTTCCCCCTAGCATTTACTCTGTTTCCCCTTTGAGAAAACTACAATGGCTTCTTATCACAACGAAAATACGATATGAATGAAAATGGAAACCAACCGTTCACGAGAAAATGAAAGAAAGATTATCAGTTATCTGGGGTGGAAACAAGTAAAGGGTTAAGAGCATACAGAGGTGCAAATGATACGAGATAAACAGAAATTGAGTAAAGTAATAATTCACACACACACACACACACACACACACACATACATATATATATATATATATATATATATATATATATATATATATAGAGAGAGAGAGAGAGAGAGAGAGAGAGAGAGAGAGAGAGAGAGAGAGAGAGAGAGAGAGAGAGAGAGAGAGAATTATCATGAAAAACAGAACAGTAATAATTCATTGTGAGAGAGAGAGAGAGAGAGAGAGAGAGAGAGAGAGAGAGAGAGAGAGAGAGAGAGAGAGAGAGAGAGGTGTACTGTAAAAAACTGAGAAAAGTAATTAATTCACTGAGAGAGAGAGAGAGAGAGAGAGAGAGAGAGAGAGAGAGAGAGAGAGAGAGGAGAGAGAGAGAGAGAGAGAGAGAGGAGAGAGAGTAGAGAGTCAGTGGAAAACTGGAACGATTAAGCCAACACCTGCAATACAGGCGAATTTCATTAAAACATTAACAAACTTACCTCACATAATTAAGACTTAGGGCAGGCAATTAACAGAAAGTTTCGGCAGGCCCTAAAATTCTGCTCAACTATAAATTAGGCTGTACTGTATTGCCTGGATACTGCAAATGGCTTCTGCATGAAGAGAGAGAGAGAGAGAGAGAGAGAGAGAGAGAGAGAGAGAGAGAGTGAGAGACTCAGCAAGGGATAAAATTGACTGCAGTATTGCCTAGATACTGTAAATGACTTTCCATGAGGGAGAGAGAGAGAGAGAGAGAGAGAGAGAGAGAGATTTTATTATGTACTGTATTGCCCAGATCCAGATGCTGTAGATGGCTTCTGTAGGAGAGAGAGAGAGAGAGAGAGAGAGAGAGAGAGAGAGAGAGAGAGAGAGAGGAGAGAGAGAGAAAGTTATTATGCTATATATTTCCTTGATAATGTAAATGGCTTCTGTATGAGAGAGAGAGAGAGAGAGAGAGAGACTTCAACACACATATTATGTATCTTATTTATTCCTATCTTTTCCATATTGTCATAAGAACTTCAAAGGTTTAATCTACTTAGGTCACTGCTTCCATTCCATTAACGAATTCCTACTGCTTTATATATTCCTTCTTTATTACTCCATTACTCTCATTTCTTCCCCTACTGCCATTAAATCACGTCCTTCTACTATCTCACCTACTGCCATATCATATTCTATCCTTCATCAATCGCAACTCCTTTATCTAACGAGATTATTCTATCTCCCGTCATTAACTTTCCCTCGAAGGACTGTGGCTTTCGAAAAAGGGGGCGTTTACTGTAGATGACGTCTGCCGGTGAGTCAGCTAAAATGCTGGCGATAACGATGCCGGCTAGGATATGACACGCTACGGAGGTCAACACGGTGATATATACATGCACATACATACATACATACAAGGCATACCTTTTATACATACAGTATATATATATATATATATATATATATATATATATATATATATATATATATATATATATATATATATATATATATATATAGGTACAGATATTTAACGGAAAGAACAAACCTAATGACCAAACATCTGCCTTTAACCACTTCAACTAACCCCGGGCTAAAAATAGCGTAAAACCCATCATGTCCAAGAAATGACTGAAACAATACACAGCCAATGAATCCACTTGGAAATGACGTAAGTGGAGAACACCTAAAATGGAACGGAGGAGAGGCAATAAATGAGGCAGATGACGAACACAAGAGAGAGAGGGGCTAAGGGAGGAAGGGAGTGGAAAGTAGGTCCTACCTTTACGGAACTGCACAGATTATGCACACTTTCAGAAGGTTTACAGGTTCCGTGTAGCCGTGGAAAAGGTCTGAATGAGCTAATTAATTAATCCTTCGTGTTCTTTCTCTGAGTGGGCTACTGTAATTAATCCTTCGTATTATCTCTTCCTTTTCTTTGATAAAAATGGCAATATAAGAATAAATAATGGAGAAAGATCAATAAGTATGAGAGTTGAACTTGAGACATTTCAAAACTTAGTTTTGTTGAATGCATAAATAAAAAAAAATGTTGTCATTTTAAAAACACATTTTACTACCAGAAGCGGTGGGTGACAACGTGATCCTTTGAGAGAGAGAGAGAGAGAGAGAGAGAGAGAGAGAGAGAGAGAGAGAGAGAGAGAGAGCACATAAGGTTAGTAGGAATCACTCTTTACCACTGTGGAGTCTCCTTAAACAATCATCGATACAAATAAAAATAAAGAGATGAGAGAGAGAGAGAGAGAGAGAGAGACAGAGAGAGAGAGAGGGGAGAGAGAAACACAGTCAGTCAATATGAATTACCATTTTACCATAGTCTCCAGACTCCATGAGAAGAGTGGAAGTCGATACAAAGAAGGATAGAGAGAGAAGAGAGAGAGAGACAGAGAGAGAGAGAGTAGAGAGAGAGAGAAAGAGAGAGAGAATGTTACGTCACTGGAGTACAGTCTGGAAGATCCATACTATTTCCAGACGTCTGATTTTCCCCTACTTGACATCGTTAAGGTCAGACCGAACAGAATTTATAGACAACCGGTCGTTGGGCCTCTCTCTCTCTTTCTTCTCTCTCTCTCTCTCTCTCTCTCTCAAAAACGATTTACCAAATAGGATTCGTGGTTAGAAGTTAAGCTTTTGAGCAGACTGCGACTTTAATGAAGATCTCTATAAGCATAAATGCTTATATAGATTTACTTTTACATGTACTGTAGAGTAAAATGTTATCTATATCAATTATACACTGAACAAATATTCATTGGCCCCTATATTTACATGAGTAAAAGCGGGGGAGCTGACACACACAATAAAATATATATATACACAAATGTATATATATTTACATATATATATATATACACGTAAGTGTGTGTATGAGTGAATACATATATAGATATACATACACTGTTGTATCCTCAACCATGCAAATACCACCACACACAAATACACTCACTTTCCAACTACAAAACTCAAGCAAAAGCATCCAGACATACATACATACAACATAGTATTCCCAACCATACAAATACCATCTCTCTCTCACACACACACTTTTCAACTATAAAACCTTCAAACAAAAGGTTTTTTTTCCAGAGTAATATACACAAATGAGCCGGTCTCCCATTCACTTCTGGCTCCAGGCAAAAATGAATGCTGCCAGACACAGACAGACAATGGCCCTGTAGAGGGGTATGGAGTGGATTGGGAGGGTAAGGGAGATGGAGAGGGGGAGGAGGAAGGGGGCTAGGGGGGGGGTTAGTGGTAGTGCCCACTTGGCACCCGCCAGCTAGGCGCTGCATCGCAGATCCTGTTATCAGCAGCCGAAGGAGAGAGGACAGAAAGGTATGCAAGGATAGAGGGAGAGAGAGAGAGAGAGAGAGAGAGAGAGAGAGAGAGAGAGAGAATCCTCATGGATAGGCGACGTGGATAAGATGCGTTTCTTCAGATTGTATTCTAAAATATACAAAATTTAAACGTTTACTTGTTTCTAAAACGTGAAGATCTTATCAACTAGTTTTGCCTGATGCGCAAAATAGACCATCTAGTCAAAGATGACAGGTTTTTTGTTTTTCGTTCTTTCAAAGGCCGATGGAATTAGCAAACTATTCCCCGCCACTAAAACAGTCCTAACGGAAACAAAGAAATGGATTAGGCTTGAAATTTCGAGAATTATAAAAGTGCAAAGGTTCCAGTCTACTGACACCTTCAAGAACACTAGACTCACCACACACACATATTATATAAACTGTGTGTGTATATATATATATATATATATATATATATATATATATATATATATGGGATTCTATCAGTGGATATATGCTCTATAAGTTATCAGTTTCCGTTTAGCTACTCACAGAAAACACACACACACACATTACTATATATATATATATATATATATATATATATATATATAATATATATATATATATATATACATACATATATACATATATAACATATACATATATAATAATATATATATATATATATATACATATACGTATACATATATAATATACATACATATATATATACATATATACACATATATATCTAAGAAATCACAAACGAAAAGCGCGTGATTTTGTTTATTAACCAAGCCACTGGGAAAGTTCAAAATGAAACGACAGAGTGCCAAGTACTTTCGTGTATTTTAACACATCTTCGGGGGCACAAAGATGTGTTAAAATACACGAAAAGTACTCAACACTCTGTCGTTCAATTGAACTTTCCCAATAACTAAACTAACACACGCACACACATGTATATATATATATATATATATATATATATATATATATATATATATATATATATATATATATATATATATATATAATATATATATATATATAATTTACTTCCCGTGAACGACCGAAAGTTCCGCTGAATAATAATCACGTTAATAACAACAATAACATCGTTAATTCTGCTCCGAACTATTGTTACAGGAAGCACAGTGGCACAAGCAGGAAACTGGCCCCTGGCCGTATAAAGTTCTTGAATTCAGTTACGCTGAATTTATGCTGCACAAAGGTCTAATCAAACTACGATTACACGACAATGAAGTTTGGACGCTCAAGTTTAAGTCAGACCAAATTCGCCTTTACTTGGATTTCCGGATTGGCTAAGTGCAGAGACAGGGGGCAGCCTTCTAAAATTTATGCAGCGGAGGAGAGAGTAAACCAAATGAATTAGAGGTTTAAGAAGTATATATACAGTATTTAAGATATATTATATATATATATACATATATATATAAATATATATATATATATATATATATATATATATATATATAATATATATATATATATATATATATATATATATATATATATATATATATATATATAATATATATTCTATCATCTTATAAATCTCTGTATATCTCTTATTCTCTCTCTCTCTCTCTCTCTCTCTTCTCTCTCTCACACACACACACACACATACTGTATATATATATATATATATATATATATATATATATATATATATATATTATATATATATATATATATAAACAGTATATGTGTATACATATACATATATATATGCAGTGTGTGTATGAGAGATAAGTCTAGACTGCCGACAGACACTCAGCCTAAGCAATACGACAAGGTGCATGACTGAAAAATTGCGCCTATTGATCATAAAGAGAGAGAGAGAGAGAGAGAGAGAGAGAGAGAGAGAGAGAGAGAGAGAGAATTCTCCACAGGGCATACAAGCAATATTGACCCTACGACGGCCAGGTGATCGTTAGGTTTCCGTGGCACTCCCTAGTGCCTGTTGGCACGCGACTGCGGATCCTAACGGAACTTCCACTGTCGGAATTCATTTTACCAAGGAGAGCGACTTAGACGATAACGTAAAAAAAAAAATGACTTGATTCATTTATTATATAAAAGGAAAACGAATTTTTTTTATAATTCACCTCTTTTGTTTTTTTCGAGAGCCTACTTGATTCATTCATTCTATAAAAGGAAAACGAATTATTTTTTCTATAATTCCTCACTTATCTTTTTTTAGTGGCAAATGTAACATTTAAGCCATACCCTCCAGCCTTCCTTATTCCTTGTTTTCTTCCAGTCTGGGCTACAAAAAGATATCTGGATTCATGACCCCCTGGCCTTTGCTATAGGAGGATTATTTTACAAGCGGGCCTGGGCTAGAAAAGGATATTTGGATGCCAATTCCCCTGGCCTTTGCTCTATTGTACTGTAAGGGGTTGCTTGACAAAAGT
>NC_089749.1:16122661-16132661 GCF_040412425.1 Macrobrachium rosenbergii | reverse complement strand
TTACTTCGAAATCTTATTCTTTCTTAATATTTCACTGCAGACATACGAAAACTTGCGTCATGATGCAGAGGTCACGCGGAAAAGCCAGCACATATTAATTTCTGAAACTAATCAGGTAAGAATTACATGTGAAACGAAAGGAAGCGATAATAAATTTCAATTATCCATACAGTTATCTATTCACTGGGAGGCCACTGAAACTCAATACACCCACTCCGTAATCGCGAAGTCAATGACTCTCTCCGTGTTCCCCGACTACTGTACGTCAACCTTCATTCTTCCAAGAGGAGTTCACTACTCGAGTTCACTACTCATTCGGGATTATGCGCATGAGGTTGCCAATTCCATCGGCCTCTATGAAGAAGATATAGAGCATTCGCTATGCACAGAATGCAAGAAAAGTTGCCTTGCTCAAAGCACAGTTCATCCAGGAGCATTGGGTTCAATGCACCAAACAAGACAAAACCCAGACGAATCGATAGTCTCTCGTTGGGGAGGGATTTAGGGGAATAGGGAAGGGGGAGGGGGAGGAGGGGGTTCTTCCTAGTACTATCGGAAGGGGGGGTTGGCACTCGCACGCAGACCGATAACTTGTAAAGGTCGAATAGTGTCATTTACGCCTTGGTACATTTTTATCACAATTATTGTTTGAGGTAAATACGCCAATAAAAAGATTATACTATTATTAATGGATATGATATTCATTTGAGGACAGATCTAAATCATGATGGTTTCTATTAAAATAATTTATGAAATTGTGCATTCCTTATAGAATTAACGTGTCTGACACTTATACAATAATAATAATAATAATAATAATAATAATAATAATAATAATAATAATAATAATAATACAGCGTGTCTCATGTTTTAATAAAAATAAAAATAACAATGATAATAATAGAGCATGTCTGACGCTTTAATATATAATAATAATAATAACAAAAAGTAGTATGACATAAATACTCCAACCTGGAAGCGATAACCTCTTTAATGAAAGTGTACAGTGACCTAACAGAAATAACGTAACTGACTCTAATAATAATAATAATAATAATAATAATAATAATAATAATAACAACAAAAAGTATTATGGCATAAATACTCCAACCTGGAAGCGATAACCTCTTTAATGTTGAGCTTTCAATCGCGGACTCGACAAACGTACTCTGTGCAGATTAAAAGGGTGTGAGAATTTTCCTTCCTCTCTCATGCAGCATATTCATACGACCTACAACAATGTAACAATATATAACAATACTCGTCCATGACACATCAAAGCTCTCTCTCTCTCTCTCTCTCTCTCTCTCTGAGGTGATGTCATACCTCATGTTTCTTCGATTTAACCTTTCAACTTTCTCCTCCGAGTTTCAAAATAACAACCAGGATCATATCTCTATCTATCTATCTATCTATCTATCTATCTATCTATTATCACACACACACACACACACACACACACACACACACACACACACACATACATATATATATATATATATATATATACACACACACATATATATATATATATATATATATATATATATATATCATTTATGTGGTCGATTACGTAACCTGTAGAACTCCGTATAAATCCTCCATATTTTTGAGAGAGAGAGAGAGAGAGAGAGGAGAGAGAGAGAGAGAGAGAGAGAGAGAGAGAGAGAGAGAGAGAGAGAGAGAGCAAAAATATTCCTTGTGAAATGACGCCCACCTCATGGTAAAACAAATGGTGGTAAAAATCAACCGCATTTCCTTTGAGAGAGAGAGAGAGAGAGAGAGAGAGAGAGAGAGAGAGAGAGAGAGAGAGAGGTCCCTCACCCAAACCGAAGAGAAAACTGGGGGTCAAATTCTTGGGAAAGAAAAGAAATTAGGAACCAGCCGTCTAGACAAATGGGGAAGGCTAACCCACTCTTGTGTGCATTTGTGTGTCTGACCGACCAGAGATTATGTCTATTGATCGCAACTTTAGAATGTCCCGGTGCCATGCAAGTTGTCAAGGCTCTCTGCTGCACTGGGACAAGACATTGTGTGTGTGTGTGTGTGTGTGTGTGTTTTGAGAGAGAGAGAGAGAGAGAGAGAGGCTCTGAGACAAGACATTGTGTGTGTGTGTGTGTGTGTGTGTGTGTGTGTGTGTGTTGTTTGAGTGTGTGCAGAGACAAGACATTGTGTGTGTGTGTGGGTGTGTGTTTGAGAGAGAGAGAGAGAGAGAGAGAGAGAGAAGGCTCCATGCGCTAGGACAAGACATTGTGTGTGTGTGTGTGTGAGAGAGAGAGAGAGAGAGAGAGAGAGAGAGAGAGAGAGAGGGGCTCTCTGCGCTAGGACAAGACATTGTGTGTGTGTGTGTGTGTGTGTGTTTGAGAGAGAGAGAGAGAGAGAGAGAGAGAGAGAGAGAGAGAGAGAGAGAGAGAGGCTCCACAGACATTGTGTGTGTGTGTGTGTGTGTGTGTGTGTTTGAGAGAGAGAGAGAGAGAGAGAGAGAGAGAGAATAACTTGTTATAGCTTAGTTTCAGACCACTATAACTGAACAAGGGCAGATTAGGAGATTGTGGTCGAAACCCCATAAACACTATCAGAAATAAATTCTTCTTCATCATTGTTTTCGAACTCCGGCCCATGAATGACGGTCTTATAACAACAAACGACCATAGGACAAGACATTGTGTGTGTGCAAGAAAGAGAGAGAAGAGAGAGGAGAGAGAGAGAGAGAGAGAGATAAAGAGGCTCTGCGCTAAAACATTGTGTGTGTGTGTGTTTGAGAGAGAGAGAGAGAAGGAGAGAGCCCTAGGACAAGACATTGTGTGTGTGTGTGTTACAGAGAGAGAGAGAGAGAGAGAGAGAGAGAGTGTTTCCGTATAACTTTGATCAAACAAAGACTTTACTGTAATTCTTTAACTGATCTCCACACCCAAAGCCTGCAAATTTTTTTATTTTTAACTACACTGCAACACAAAACAACCACAAAACAGCAGACACCTTCCAGGTGTTTCATTTCAAACGAAGATCTGCCAATGCCTGAACTTTAACTGCAGACACCCATATTCATTTGGGCAGTTACGACTATCTGTTTGAAATCACCAAAACACGTGAGAACAGAAATATGAAAAATTACAAAGAACCTGATGATTAAATTTATTGTTGCCATAAGCAAGAACAAAGACTACGATACGGTTAGAAAAAAATTACAGAGAAATTAACGATAAATTTATTATTACCATAAACAAGAACAACAAAAGAGAATGGAAAATTATTACTGCCACTAAGAAGAACAAAGATAACAGGGTTTAAAATGAGAGAGAAATGAACGACAAACCACTGCTACCACAGGCGAAAAGCAACAAAAGACGGCGATAAGGCTAAACCCGCCCCCAGGTGAAATAAAGCACCTTGTCTTTGGACCCTGATAGCACCAATGGCAGCAGTTCGTTCACCTCCCAAATCGGCACAATCAAGCCATGCAGTCTTGACAAAGCGAGCCGCTGCCTGTGCTGACGCTGCTTGTGCTGCACGCATTTTTTTTTTTTTTAATTTCAGGAAACACACAGCACACCCGGTAGATCGATAATTGCTACAGACGACGTGGAATCGACGACCGGAAAGGAACCTCACCTGTGCGGTGGAGGTGACGAGAGAATTCGGTGGCCCTGCGATATATGATTGAGATAGATAGAATATATAATTTAGGCCGAAGGCCAAGCGC
Source organism: Macrobrachium rosenbergii (assembly GCF_040412425.1). Classification (NCBI taxonomy): domain Eukaryota; kingdom Metazoa; phylum Arthropoda; class Malacostraca; order Decapoda; family Palaemonidae; genus Macrobrachium; species Macrobrachium rosenbergii. The sequence goes on along the minus strand of NC_089749.1, from coordinate 16,128,958 downwards.
TGGGCCCTATGAGGTCATGCAGCGCTGAAAGGAAAAGTGAGAGTAAAGGAGGTTTGAAAGGTGTAGCAGGAGGAAAACCTCGCAGTTGCACTGTGAAACAATGTCAGAAGAGGGTGGAAGATGGAAGAGAGAATATGAAAGGATGTACAGTAAAAGGAATGAAAGGGGACGAAGGGACGCTGCAACGAACCTTAAGTAATGCCTACAGTCCACCGCGTGAGGTGCACTGACGCCACTACCCACTACGAGGAATGTATGATTAACAGAAATGTTTTGCCTCTCAAATTAAGGATGATTATGACCTGCACAACACGAATTAATTTGTGGCGAGTTAAATTAGCAAATGCTTCATAAAAAAAAAGGTACATGTGATATATACATTAATTTTACAAAGAGGAATGCTGGCCAAGACCAAAATAAATTAAGACAAAAAAAAAAACCCTTACATCCGGATTGAAATGTTGACTCAATAAATATAATCGATACTTATACAGACTTGAACATTACTTAACCTGGCTATAAAGATAGGTACATACATAACCCTCTTCATAAAATCTTGTCTCCTCAGAGGTGAGAGCCAGACCATAAATCTTTCATTTCTTCAATTAAAACCCACAACTATAGTCACCCTAAGACCAAGGGAGTTCGCAAACACATGAAAAGACGAACAGTCAATGAAATTTAGATGAGGCCCTGACGTGACTCGGGAGAAACAACCCCATAAACCTCCAATTCTCTCTCTCTCTCTCTCTCTCTCTCTCTCTCTCTCTCTCTTTTCATTTACCCCAGTGATGGGTCCGAGGATTATTCACAGCCATGGCCACACCCGGATTCATTGCCACCAACACCCCCAAACACTCTCCTTTCAATCCCCATACAATACCTCCCACCCCTATGTTGCCAGTTGTCACCGGGAGACAAGTCTACCCTGGCAATTCACTGGGACCCCTCCCACCCACCACACCTGGCCACACCTCTCCTCAACCGGCCCCTCCTCTCCCCATCATCAAAAGGAAAATTTTAATGGGTCAAGGCCTTTCAAGTTTTCCTTTTCTTCGCTCCTCTCTCTCTCTCTCTCTCTCTCTCTCTCTCTCTCCTCTTCTTTCATCTTTCCCAGCAGTCGCTTTAAACATTCATAAAACCCTTTAAATTTTATTTCTATCGGGGGAGTCTTTTTAACTTTTTTTTTTTTTTTTTTTACCTTCCCACCGGTTTCATTATTTTGAGATGTTCCATTCAAGCGAAGGTCTCTTTTTGTTATGTACTTTCCCGGCAGGCTATCAGGATGGATAAAAGAGATCTTTAAACTCCTTGTCAACAGAGGGTGGTCCTTTTTTTTTAATATCTCCGCCTTAGAGAATACTAAAGAATCGAATGGGACGATACCCAGCCTTGTGCCAGAACAATTTCACAGTCTTTATTTCTAACAATTTTTCGGCCATTTTTTTTTTTTTAGAGCAAACTCCAGAACAAAAAAAAAATTTCTGTAACTCATTCGAAGCGACAGAAAATGGATTCCTTTCCAAACGGAAATCAAATATACAGAGGACAAATTTTTTTTTTTTTTAGTCTCAGACTTTACCTTCATTTTTCCAATATGCCTCAAAAACAGGACGAAAAACAATGACTAGGCTTATAATCTTTTTGACCCGGATTTTTTTTTTATTACAAAGCTTACCAGGTTACAGCTCAATGTTTCCACAGGTCTCACAGGTATAAATGGAATACTGAGGGCATGTTATGCGCGTACCTAGCCAGCAATACTCTCTTTTTCAAATATCGTGAAAATACGTTTCTATTTTCTATCCCCCTTGTCAACTAAGAGTAGATTAAAATGAATGAATACCAGAAAAAATCACTATCTCAAATATTAATATTTAATTTCAAGACAAGAAACACCCCCTTTCAATGTCTCCCCTGGCAAAAATAAAAGACGAAAAATAATTATCTAAAATATTAATATTTAATTTCAAGACAAGAAACACCCCCTTTCAATGTCTCCCCTGGCCAAAATAAAAGACAAAAAATAATTATCTAAAATATTAATATTTAATTTCAAGACATGAAACACCCCCTTTCCATGTCTCCCCTGGCCAAAATAAAAGAAAAAATAATGATCTAAAATATTAATATTTAATTTCAAGACATGAAACTCCCCCCCCCTTCCCATGTCTCCCCTGGCCAAAATAAAAGACATTTCAAATCCTCGCTCACCATCGAAATGACTGCATAAACACATTTGTCGTCAAACAATGAGCATTTACAATTACCACTTCAACAATCACAGACTTAATGGATCATTAAACGCACCCACCCTCCATTAACCCCCACTCCCTTTACATACATACATACACACACACACATCTAAACGGAAGCAAAGTAACATGGCACCCGTTTACTTTATTCATGGGGATATAAATTCATACTAAATGTAAAAATTATACATTCAATTAACTCTTGAGGGAGGCTATAATAATAATGTTAAGAGCTTCCTTTAAAAATAATTCAACGTATAAGGTTAAGAGAGAGAGAGAGAGAGAGCTGAAAAGGGTGGGGGAGAGAACTTAAGAGAAGAAAACAAATGAAAACAAAATAAAAAAATATGCGGAATATACACACAAAGAGAGAGAGAGAGAGAAGCAAGAGAGAAGACCTTTCATCAAAATATAAACAGCCCTTTAAAACACGTTATGAATTTTTTCCTCAAGGAAAAAAGACAAATAGAATATTGAAAGAGAGAGAGAGAGAGAGAGAGAGAGAGCTGAAAAGGGTGGGGGAGTCAAACAGAACAAGACTCGAAAAATAAAAACGAAAACAAATGAAAACATGCACAACAAAGAGATTAGAGAGAGAGAGAGAGAGAGAGAGACCTTTCATCAACTACTTTTCCCCTCCATTCAAAATCCGTGCCTCTCATTTGTAAAGGCATAAACAGCCCTTTAAACACACGTTACGACGGCGCTTTTCTCCCTCAAGGAAAAAAAAGACAAATAGAATATTGAGAGAGAGAGAGAGAGAGAGGGTGGCAACAAAAAGTGCGACTTATTTTCTTTACAGTATTCTTACAGTACAAAGACGACTTCACAATAAAAGTCTGCATTTCAAAGAGAGAGAGAGAGAGATTTGGGGGACAACAAAAAGTGCGCCATCTTTTACAGTATTCTTACAATATAAAACTTTCAAAATGATTCAAGAGAGAGAGAGAGAGAGAGAGAGAGAGAGAGGCACCCCATATACATACACCTTGCAGTAAAGGCTGGAAGAGAGGGGGGGAACCACGAGGAACCTATTCAAAGAGGGAACCCCTTCTTCGGCGCGGAATTTTAATATGAATTAGTAAACAATCAAAAGACGTCGTATTTTGTGATTACGCGCAAGACCTAACGAGAGAGAGAGAGAGAGAGAGAGAGAGAGAGAGAGAGAGAGAGAGACTGTGGTAGTTGGTGGGGAAGGGGGGAGGGGGGTTCACGCAATGGAATTAAAAGAGACTCAAAGAGACACGAGACTGTTTTCCCTAAACAAAGGGATTAGAGGTAAACATATCAGGAGATATAAATAAAATGACTGACTAGCAATTCCCTTTTATTATTATTATTATTATTATTATTAAAGTTTTTTCAGAAAACAAAAGGATTATAGGTAAACACATGCCGGGATATCAAAGGACTGACTAGGAATCCTATCTATTATTATATATTATATTATTATTATTATTAATCTATTTCAGTACACAAAAGTTAGACGCAAACACACACCACGAGATACGGAAGCATAAACTACCAATTTCCATCTATTATTATTATTATTATTATTATTATTTAATACAAGTGTTCTGTTTAGATTCAGTTGATACACGAATCCTTTATAATAAGCCACAACGAACTCATTCTTGATTTCCTCATTTATCTTTGATTCTCTTATTTCTGTAAGTGTTGAATCCAATGCGTAGGTAAAAGAAAATATATTCTTACTTCTCAAGGTAGGTTTCGGACCTATAAGTAACAAGTAGTGTGAGCTGGCCTGATATGAAAAATTATTACCGATAACGCAGCCACCTGGTTGCAAAGGCAAAGTTCGTAACTTTTTCCTTTTAAACCTTCGTTAATATCTACAGACACGTAAGGGATAGTATGTACATGATTAGCGATGGATTAGAAGTAATATACATCATGGATATAATATACATCATGGATATGCATAAACTCCAAAATGAACTGATTACAAGGAATACGTTTATATATCATCAAAATGTTCTGAAACACCAAGTATAAAACCAGACGGGAAGAAAAATGAAAGTCACCTAAAAAACTTGACTTTAATTTGAAAAATAGACTTTAGAGGAACAAGAGAAAACGAATAACAATGCTGATAAAAGGAATCGTCAAAATAAAGACATGTAAAAAATGTGCCGAAGTTTCTTCGGCGCAATCGCGTTTTCTGTACAGCGTATAATACTGTATGAAACTCTCAGCCACTGCCCATGAAACTTTCAGCAACAGCCCGGTGGTGGCCTGTGTTATTGGCACTTATAGCGGTGCCAGACGCACGATCATGGCTAACCTTAACCTTAAATAAAATAAAAACTACTGAGGCTAGAAGGCTGCAATTTGGTATGTCTGATGGTTGGAAGGTGGATGATCAACATACCAATTTGCAGCCCTCTAGCTTCGGTAGTTTTTAAGATCAGGGGGCGGAGAGGCAAACAACCATCTCAACAGTCTTCTCTTACAGAAGACTAAAAACAAACAAAGAGGTAAACATCATTATTCGGATCTGTTTCACACCTATTACCAACTTTACCCCATCCCCCCCTCCCCCCACAAACACTTCTATCAACCCTAGAAAATTCCCATTCACGAAGCAGGAAGCACAGTAGTTTTTCTTTTAAGAGAACCAGTGTAACCAGTTTTTTTTTTTTTATCCTCCCCCTTCTATACATTCCGTCGCTCGAATGCGTGTGTACAAGCACGAACGCATACTGTATGCAAGCACGAACCTTCAAGAGTTCATCTAAGCACGCGACAAGAAAAGGTTTAATTCACATCATTCTAGTATATAATTTAAGTAAATTTCTCTCTCTCTCTCTCTCTCTCTCTCTCTCTCTCTCTCTCTCTCTATAATGACAGGGGACCCCTTTCTTATCAAATTATATACCCGGCTGGTTTTGTGTGTGTTAATCTACTGACAGGCTCAATATGTCCAACACAGTGTCTATAATTAATCTCATCCCTTCATTTTTTATCTAACTCTACAGCTGAAAACATAAGGTTGTATTTTTTTTATACAGCACCTCTTTACGATAACAAGTTTCTTTCTACTTACGTTAAATACAATAATATATTGAAGTCTCTCTCCCTCAAATATATCAAATATATATATATATATATATATATATATATATATATATATATATATATATATATGAAATTTATTTTCTCTCCCTTGATGGCCGTGTGGTTTTTAAGGTTTGTCACTGTAATCCTGAGTTCTTGTCTTCCGTGGTTTGAGCTCACTAGGCACGAACTTATTATCAATAAAAAAATTCCCCCTTCGGTTTAACATATAAGAAAAATATATATTTCGAGGTTGAGATTATTAATAAAGGAATTGGATTATTTTACACAAACACACACACACACACACATACATATATATATAGGATATATATATAAGATTAATATATATATATATATATATATATATATATATATATATATATATATATATATATATATATATTATATATATATGTGTGTGTGTGTGTGTACTTCCATCCCATAAAAGGATCCTAATCTCATCAAAATCCTATAATCAGAAGTAATTCCCAAGAAATGCGCAACCACAGGAAAACTTAAGGAACAACGCCAATTACCTAAAGAGAGGTCATATAACCTCATCAGGAAGACTCCTTTTACCCATTCAGCATCCATAACCCCTCCCCAAAATCACCCAAGGACCCCTCTCACCCACCCACCGCCCCAGGGTTAAGCCCCCCTCCCCTCACCAGGTCCCGTTATCAGGGCATAATAACCGAGGAGTTAATCAGGGTTTAGGCCGCAGTAACTCCACAATGACAATTATCAGAGGTTGTTCTCTGGAGAGAGAGAGAGAGAGAGAGAGAGAGAGAGCGGAGGTCTCAGGGTTTATCAAGGCTTTTGCTCATTTCGCCGGAAGTCTCTCGGAACAAATGTTATTTCTTTCAATCTTGCCGCAAAACGAATCGTCCGGATTTCTTGGTGGTTTTGTTTGGTTAAATCTTTCATTAATTCTTATAAAAGGATTTTTTTATTCCATGTT
>NC_089749.1:16115161-16117661 GCF_040412425.1 Macrobrachium rosenbergii | reverse complement strand
GTGACGTTATCAAAGTCTTGTTGCTTTCGTGAGCGGAAGAGGCCTTATGCCAGCACGAAATCCTGTCATTTATGATTTGTTGATGATACGTCAAGTAACGTTAGAATTTGTTCTTCAATAACTAGTTACAGATACCTTCTACTTATAGAGACCTTCAAGATATTTACAGCACAATTTCGTGCCTGTGAGCTTTCGGTAATGAGAGCATTTGGTCTTTTTGTGTTATGAAAGGGCTTTCTGATGGATGGACGGACGGACGAATGGAACAGAATGATAAGAATGAAATTAATAAATAAAATTACACATTATACATATATATATATATATATATATATATATATATATATATATATTAACAGCTGCTGGCAAATGTATTGCAAGGCTATTAACCAAAAAAGCTTTTCCAGAGGATCTCGAACACTGAAACAGGCTGAAGGTTGAGAGAGAGAGAGAGAGAGAGAGAGAGTTGCAGCTGGCAACAGTACAAGGACCATTAGGCCTTGTTTGCATAACAAACCAAGCGTTTGAGCAAACAAACAAACAAACACATATGTAAACACATACCCCTATCGCTTTCAGAGCTAACGCGCGACTTATGTGACGGATTAAAACTACAACACGCTATTTATTGCATATCCCAACCAGCTGCTATCAATCAACGGGATTGAGAAAAGTATCTAATCCATTCTACATGCACTAAGTTGCACTTTTGCAACGAGAAACATCGCACGATAGCGATGCGTTCTTCTACAGTCGCAATGCGCATTGTTCTGAGAGATGTACATTTCACAGAAAGTTGTTACAACTGTGTAACAGGTTGTTGCTCTTGTTTATCAATAACTGTGACCTAATGGAATGGAATGGAGTAGGAACTTTAGGTCAAAGGCCAAGCACTAGGATCTATTAGGCCATTCAGCACCGACCGGGAAATTGACAGTAAAAAGATCTGAAAGGCGTGACAGGAGGAAAACCTCTCAGTTGCACTATGAAACAATTGTTAGGAGAGGGTGGAAAGTAGGACGGAAGAAAGAGAACATGGACGGAGGCACAGTAAAAGGAATGAAAGGGACTGCAGTTAGGGGCCGATGTTACGCTGCAAGGAACCTTAAATAATGCCTACAGGGCACCGTGAGAGGTGCGCTGACGGCGTTAACCCCACAACCACGCCCCTAACCCCCCCCCCCCAACCCCGGGAAACAGACGTTATGCCAGACCATGGCATATTGACGAAGAATCATTTTGTACATTATTCAGCAATATATTTTAATGCAAGATAACCATTTTCATGACGCCCATGAATAATGTTTCCAGATAATCCCAGTGGTGTGTGTGTGTATATATATATATATATATATATATATTATATATATATATATATATATATATATGTTATATATATATATATATATAGATACAATATATATATATATATTTATATATATATATATATATATGTATACATAATACCCAAAATATTCCTACATGAGAGAGAGAGAGAGAGAGAGAGAGAGAGAGAGAGAGAGAGAGAGAGAGAGAGAGAGAGAGAGAGAGCAAATACACACCCACTGACAGGCTATGTATATTTAATCAACTACATAGTGAGTGCATAGATTAGTTGAAGTTAGACTGGTAATGAAAGCGATGACGTTGGCATTATAAATACATGCATCAGTGTGACTCTTGATGTCATTCAAGAGGTGGATGTTGATGTAGCAGTCTTCAGTTATCCGTTCTTTGTATAACTACATACATATGTATACAGCACTGAAGTTGAGAAATGAAATCAATACATAGACAGTGAAAACCCCGAGTTTACATTAAAATAATTTCAAACATGGTACCTAAAGCTCAAACCAGTTTTTCGCTTTGATTTTAATACGAAATCAATAAAAATACAAAGAAACGCCTGATTTTACATAAATAAAACTGAAAACGTGATAAGTTTTTTTTCAATTTTAATACGGTAGACACCACATCATTTTTCATAACAGTTGACAATAACAAGTGTCTCTATGTCAGGCGCGACATCTGTGTGGTACTGTTAAATACACTGAGCTATTTACCTCTGTTAAATACACTGAGCTATTTACCTCCTATATCAATAAATTAGGAGACAGTATTAACGAGGAACCAACAACACCGTATCCCAGTTGCAAAATAAAACCACCAAATCTGCAGCGCAAAATCAACAGCATTGTCGCGCATAAATGACATAACATACAACAATACACCAAATTTATTATCCGCCCCCTCCCCCTACCCCCAATTTTATCCGCAGCCAAATTAAAACGCGTCTATATCGCATGGCAACATTACACAAAATATTCATAAACAAGGCAAATTCATTACGAACACCGTGTTACAGTTAGTCCACGGCCAATTTCAATGCCTCTGCCTCAGCGACACAAAATCAACAAAGGGAAAAACGCAAAAACCCACTGAAATCGCACCCGTGCATAAAAGCGTCATCCCCTCCCTTCCCCCCGGGGGAGGGGCGGGG
>NC_089749.1:16102661-16110161 GCF_040412425.1 Macrobrachium rosenbergii | reverse complement strand
TAATATGCGATAAGATATACACAAGTAAAAAATGCGCCGAAGTTTCTTCGGCGCAATCGAGTTTTCTGTACAGCCGCTACAGCGTATAATCAAGGCCACCGAAAATAGATCTATCTTCGGTGGTCTCGATGTAATGTATGAGCCGTGTCTATGAAACTTTAACCACGGCCAGTGGTGGCCAACCTATATCATTGCCAGAACGATTATGGCTAACTACAACTTTAAATAAAATAAAACCACTAAGGCTAGGGCTGTATTTGGTATGTTTGATGATTGGAGGGTGGATGATCATCATACCAATTTGCAGCAACCCTCTAGTTCTCTCCGTAATTTTCTAAGTAAGATCTGCCGGACGGACAGAACAGCCGGCACAATAGTTTTCTTTTTCAGAAAGCTAAAACTTCTTAAGCAACAACAAAAACAAAATGATGATGATGCTGAGGGTAATTACACCATCACCATCATTGCAACTCGGCAAGCAGATTACCGTATGGATGATCCTGGGTCAATTTCAGAGAGAGAGAGAGAGAGAGAGAGAGAGAGAGGAGAGAGAGAGAAGCCCTCCGGTCATGAAACGGAACGCAATTAAGTCTAATCACTTCCTCTTTTTTATTTCTTTTTTTTTTCTTTTTAACTGAGGTCAACTGTTTCACCTACTGGGTTAAAAGGGAGAAAGATTGGCTGGGACTTATATATCAATTCGTGGGAGCAAAATGCTCCGCTCCCTTTGACGCTGAAGCAATCAAAATACGTATAAATAACAACAGCAATTATAGACGATTACAATGATCTTTCAATCATTGGAGAATTTCATTTATTAACAGAGAGAGAAAACTTGACATCACAACGAACAGAAGGAGGAAAAAAGTCGATTGGAAAATATGTGTATTTTATTCATTCGGTGATGTGTAAATTTATTAATTTTTCCATCTAGATATATTAGAGCAAATGTATCATTCGCGTAAGCTAATAATACCTTGAAATTGACGCAAAAAGCCACGGTTTGCATATCAATTAAATATATTTTTTAATACATTCAACACGATTCCCACTCAACCACAGAGTAAATTCACCGCCTATTCGCCATATTGATATCAGCTCAACCTACGCAAGTTCCTCGTTAGACGAGTCGGTAGAGTTCTCGGCTAGCGCTCTGCTAGGCCCGAGTTCGAGTCTCCGGCCGGCCAATGAAGAATTAGAGGAATTTATTTCTGGTGGTAGGAATTCACTTCTCCGACAATGTGGTTCGGATTCCACAATAAGCTGTAGGTCCCGTTGCTAGGTAACCAATTGGTTCTTAGTCACGTAAAATATGTCTAATGCTTCGGGCCAGCCCCAGGAGAGATGTTAATCAGCTCAGTGGTCTGGTTAAACTAAGGTATACTTAACTTTTCAACCTACGCAAGCATCTATACAAAGTTTTATCTTTTTTAATTAGCATCTATAAAAACTACTAGCTTTTTTATTTTCTTTTAAATTAAAACTCAATAACAGGCACCATGTATTTAACATTAAGAACAAATTCATTCCTGCTATCTAATAATAAAACCTTAGCACTGAACTTCAGTATTACTGTATCGGGTTTCCGTTGCCTTGCTCGAGGTACAACTTCTACAAGTTTCCTTTTTCCTCTTCCTTATTTTACCTAACCTCAATTTTTTTTTCATTCGTTGATTCTCGGGACTATCTTTTCATTTTCAAGAATAATATACATGTCTATGGAAGCGTGTTATGCAAATGTCTGACCTTTTGGCTTCTTCAATAATAATAATAATAATAATAATAATAATAATAATAATAATAATAATAATAATAATAATAATAATAATAATGAAGAAATCCACAATGGTGTAAGTGTAAATATATATCTAAAATACATACAAAACGTTTTGTATATGTTTCTAACATATATTTACACTTACACCAATTTATTGACTCAATATTATGAGAACTTTTTGAATAATAATAATAATAATAATAATAATAATAATAATAATAATAATAACAATAATAATAATGAAGAATTCCACAATGGTGTAAGTGTAAATGTATATTTAAAATATATACAAAACGTTTTGTATATGTTTTTAACATATATTTACACTTGCACCAGTTTACTGACTCAATATTATGAGAACTTTATAATAATAATAATAATAATAATAATAATAATAATAATAATATCCATGGCAAAAGAACGTTCAGCACAAAGGTGAACGAACACCTACCTTCTACGAACTAACCTCACGACGGCAAGCACAGTAAGACAAACAAAATACGACCTCCGAGCGTTAATGCCTTCTTCCTTAAGGAGCGGAGCTTAAAACACAAATAACGCCACCCTGCCAGTGTGTTTGCGCGTGCGTGCGTGCGTTCGTATTTACGCGCGAGAGCGCTGGGTAGGAGGCTAAACACTAACGACTTTTATTTGACAGAGGTTTAAGCCAAAAACAATAAGGGGGATGAAGACCATGAAGAAGCCGCCTAATACAAATGGCATGCCGGGTCTCTCTCTCTCTCTCTCTCTCTCTCTCTCTCTCTCTCTCTCTCTCTCTCTCTCTCTCTCTCTCTCTCACAACCACATACCAAATCTTTCCTCGAATACCAGTAAACTGTGCGCCCAAAAATAGCAACAGAATACGTATTTTGTACCTGTTCGTTACGCGATTGCTGTATGAAGCAAATAGGGCCCGAGAGAGAGAGAGAGAGAGAGAGAGAGAGAGAGAGTCTCTCACTCAACCACATACCAAATCTTTCCCCGAATACCAGTAAACTGTGCGCCCAAAAATAGCAACAGAATACGTATTTTGTACCTGTTCGTTACGCGATTGCTGTATGAAGCAAATAGGGTACGAAAGAGAGAGAGAGAGAGAGAGAGAGAGAGAGAGAGAGAGAGAGAGAGAGAGAGAGTCTCTCTCAACCACATACCAAATCTTTCCCCGAATACCAGTAAACTGTGCGCCCAAAAATAGCAACAGAACACGTATTTTGTACCTGTTCGTTACGCGATTGCTGTATGAAGCAAATAGGGACCGAAAAAGAAAGAGAGAGAGAGAGAGAGAGAATCAGTGCTCAGTCAAAATGTTTGCTACATTATAAAAGTGAACGGAAGAACCACAACGAGATCGAAAAATACAACCCAAAGTAAAATATTCAAGATACACTCTCTCTCTCTCTCTCTCTCTCTCTCTCTCTCTCTCTCTCTCTCTCTGGTTCCTTTGGCAACATGCCACGACGGCGTCTGCCGTCTCATCCTTGTCATAATCACGACGGAAATGGCGAGCTTGAGTTATAAAGGCTGCAGCATTCGAGGATGAATTAAAAAATCATTACCTGCGAGGATCTCTTATTGGCAATTAATAGAGTGGCACTTGATATGCCAATCGCATTAATCAGCCGATATGAGTGAGTAACGTACTTGTACCAGGAAATATTCTTGGAAATGTTTAAGTGGAGGCTTCTCTCTCTCTCTCTCTCTCTCTCTCTCTCTCTCTCTCTCTCTCTCTCTCTCTCTCTCTCTCTCTCCAGGTAGCAACAGACTAATCACAGGTTTTTCATGAGTGATATATTGGTACCAAGAATTAGCCTTGCAAGATGTTCTGCTCTCTCTCTCTCTCTCTCTCTCTCTCTCTCTCTCTCTCTCTCTCTCTCTCTCTCTCTCTCTCATATCAGCCACCGTGCTAATAACCACACATTTTTTATGTGTATGAGTGAAATATTGCTACCAGGAATTAACCAAGGAAGATGTTATCTGCTCCCTCTCTCTCTCTCTCTCTCTCTCTCTCTCTCTCTCTCTCTCTCTCTCTCTCTCTCTCTCTCTCTCTCTGTAGTCACCAACATACCAATCACAAGTTTTTAATAGGGTGAGTGAAATATTGGTAACAGGCATTAGTCTTGCAAGGTATTCTAATCTCTCTCTCTCTCTCTCTCTCTCTCTCTCTCTCTCTCTCTCTCTCTCTCTCTCTCTCTCTCTCTCTCTCTCCGTGTAAGTCTGACTAGTGAAGAAAATATCGAGCAACCGCATAAATATCATAGATAAAAAAAAATGAATGCATCTGAACTTTGCATACGTGATGGTTTTCCAATATGAAGCATAAATCAGTAATAGAGAGAGAGAGAGAGAGAGAGAGAGAGAGAGAGAGAGAGAGAGAGAGAGAGAGAGAGAGAGAGAGAGAGGCCATCCCTCGTCGCTGAAAGGCCACGTATCAACGGGAATCGGTCTATAAATAGAAAGTAATTATAACTTTTCTCGTCTAATACTTTAAAGAGGGAAAGAGACGACGCCAATAATTGTCGACATAACTGATCACACGAAGGAAGGAAAATGACTGAAGATAAGGGTATAAGAGAAGCATATGCCCTAAAATGGGGGGAAAGGGATACAAAGAATAATTGGGAAGGAATACGAGAGGAATTTGGAACAGTATTGGAAAGTTGAAATATGGAAAGGTATAATATGCTGAGTAGGAATAATTTTAAATTTTATAAAAACGCTTGACATAGTAGATAATTAAAAAGGATGACTTAACGCCAAGAATAAGGTAATTTGAGAATAAAAAAAATGAAACGTCATTGCAGTATACAGAAACAAATTAACGTGAGAGGAAATTGGAAGATCATTAGAAAGTGGAAATATGGAAAGGGATAAAAATAATAACCGAGTACGAATACCTTAAATTAATTTAAAATCTTACAAAAAAAATTTAACTAAATAAGCAATTAAAAAGAGTGACTGAACACCAAGAATAAATGAATTAATGAATAAACAACTGTGATTCCATTACAAAGTGTAGAAAACATTTTTTAAATGTAAAACAGATTCAGTAAAAATAAATAAGTCCTTCCTCTGTATTAATTTTTTTTAAATGTAATACGGATTCGGTAAAAATAAATAAGTCCTTTCTCTGTAAAAAAAAATAAATGTAAAACAGATTCAGTAAAAAAATAAATAAATCCTTCCTCTTTAAAGTCAATAAACTCCTAAGAGTCCCTTTAGGGTCCTACGATCCCACAGGATGATGACCAATAAGCTTATGGGTCATGACGAGGATTATTTACAATGGGTTATCATCGCCTAATTTAATGACGGGAGGACACGCAACTTATCACACTCGTCCCTACCTCAAAAAAAGGGGGGGGGAGAGGGGGGATTATACTTTATTACTTATAATACTGAAATTTAACGGATGAGTTTTTCAGAATGATATAGTGATTATTGTATTATTCAGATGATAAACCCTTATTCACATAGAACAAACCTACGTTGGCCATTGACTTCAAATTCAAACTTATTAAAAGAATATATATATATATATATATATATATATATATATATATATATATATATATATATATATATATATATATATATATATATGTATGTGTGTGTGTGTGTGTGTGTGTTTATGTGTGTATGTGTGTAATACAGTATTTTTTTAATGGTAAGTTTCTGAGCACACATTTGGAAAATCATAAAAAATAAGAGTGCACCACCAATATGAAAGATAAATCTCTTCTATGAAATTCCCTATTTTCAATTGAAACATCATAAAAGATTTTTTTTTCACGCGAAAAAGAACCAGAAATTAATCACCGAAACAAAGGAGGGTATAATCCTTTCTCCAGACCAGCCCAGACTACAAACGCACACAGACAAACCCCGCCGCCTTCAACAACGGGCATTAGAAAATAAATTACCGTTGTCTTGAAGAGTTTTTTCTTTCTCTTTGAAGACATGCCATTGTTCCTGGGAGTGATCTGAATAAAGACAAAAAGAAAAAAAAAATTCCCTAAAGTAAAGATCTCCCAAGAAAAATTCCCTGGCAATATTCCCCGTCGCGAGGGGAAAAGACTGCAACATTCTTTCCCTTCCTTTGACGCAAATTAAGAAAGACACGGTTCTTTCCCCTAAACGAGAGGCGTTCTTCCCTACCTACTGAAAGTTAGGGCATGCAATTTCCCTTTAAGGGAAAAGAGAAGGTATAACGTTTCCTCCTAACTAATTGGGGAAGAACTTCCCTTGAAGAAGGAAAATGAATTAGGAGTTTTAGTTGGGAATAAAGAACGCTTTTCCTTAAACCCCTAGGTACACGTAAGTGAGAAATCCAACATTTGTACAAAATGAGTTCATTTCTAGGTCTTCGACTTTCACTTTTCATAAACTGATGGTCCATTTTAATATTTTGCTGACGGTTTATTTCCTTTACTGTAATGAGAGAGAGACAGAGAGAGAGAGACAGAGATAAATATTTAGTATTCTTCAACTTTCATTGTCATACACTGATGCTTCAATTTTATATATTGCTGAAAGTTCATTTCCTTTGCTGTAATGAGAGAGAGAGAGAGAGAGAGAGAGAGAGAGAGAGAGAGAGAGAGAGAGAGAGAGAATCATACACTTATACATATTCACTTTGGAAAAAGAAGTAACACAAATTAAGATACGAAAACAGGAAGAGAGAAAAAGGAAAGAAAATTACAACAGAAAATACACCTTCTCTATATATAGCCCCCACCAAGTCTTGTCCAGAGCCACAAGTGTAAAAACGAAGCTGGAAAACAAATAAAACTTTCATTCTCTGATTTGGAAGCCGAGGATTTTCTGATGCCTCGGACGAAGAAAAAAAAAAAAAACTATAAAAACTCCTCTCAGTATTTCATATCTCTTTGAATTTAAACTCACACTCTTACCCTCTCTGTTATGCTTATATTTATTGGCTAACTCGCACTTTCCTCTTTTGGCGAATATAATAGACTCTTTCCCTCTCTTTTGTTATGTATATGCGCTGTCTAGTTCTATTTAATCTCAGCCCCTTCTTTTCATGCATATATACACTAACTCTCTCTCTCTCTCTCTCTCTCTCTCTCTCTCTCTCTCTCTCTCTCTCTCTGTTATATACCTTGCTGTCTAGTTCTATTTAATCTTAGCCCCACCTTTTCATGCATATATACACGTACTATCTCTCTCTCTCTCTCTCTCTCTCTCTCTCTCTCTCTCTCTCTCTCTCTCTCTCTCTCTCATAACAAGCAACAAGATTTAAAGCAGGTGCACACGGAAGGGAACGCAGAAGAGAGGAAGGAGAGGTTCCAAATAAGCCAGCTGACCAAAAAAAAAAAAAAAAAAAAAAAAAGAGAGAATTTCCCGAAAATAATGAAATCACGTGTAAACCATTAGGCTCTTAAAAGGAAATCTGCCGTGGAGAAGTGTCCTTACCCGGTACATAAACACTTTAATTTATTTTCGTGAAATGCTAAGTGAAAGGAAGCCCTGGTATGTTTTGAAAGAATCCAAATGTTGGTTTTATTATTATTATTATTATTATTATTATTATTATTATTATTTCTTCTGCCTTTCCCTTCACCTCTTCTTACTTCTTCATTATGAACACTATATTCTTTGGAAGCTTGAATTTCAAGTCAATGGCCCCTGTGGGTTTGTTCCATATGGATAAGGTTCATCTTCTGAATAATAATAATAATAATAATAATAATAATAATAATAAT
>NC_089749.1:16065161-16095161 GCF_040412425.1 Macrobrachium rosenbergii | reverse complement strand
TTTGCAGCCATCTAGCCTCAGTAGTTTTTAAGATCTGAGGGCGGACAGAATAAGTGCGGACAGAAAAAGTGCGCACAGAAAATAGTGCGGACGGACAGACAAAGCCGGCACAACAGACTTCTTTTACAGAAAATTAAAACTACGCTCGCCCAGTCCTGACCTGTTTTTGTTAAATGTAGTTTCTGAATGTTGTTCTGTACGTGCGACACTTAATCTACACTTACACACATACATGTATACGCATATACATACATACTTAAATACAATCTCATATACTTATATGTACACTCTTAGACATAAATGCATTCTCACATACATACATAAAAAATGCATTCCCGTATACATACATACATAAATACATAGACATTAAACATACATAAAAGCATACACAAACATACATCTATCTATATATAACACTAAAATTCTGTCCTGTTTGTGTGTTTGAATGCACTAAATTCAGGCTGGAGGCTGTATGTATGTGATTATTATCCTTTGTATGATTCATTTATCACACATTACCACAGGTGAAAAATAAGGCACATTTCTTATTTTTTCCTGTATTAATATGTAATATATATGTATGTATAAGTGTATATATAATATATATATATATATATATATATATATATATATATATATATATATATATATAATATTATACTAAAATTCTGTATAATATATATATATATATATATATTATACACACAATTATAAATACATACTGTACATATATATAATGTAAATATATACATATATAAAGATACACATATATGCATGTATATATATGCATCTATATTATATACACATGTATATATGTATGTATGTATGTAATTCTCGAGGATTCGACCCTTACGTTCTCTGGGGATATTCTCCTCGACGGAGTCACAGCTCGGACAGAACGGTCCAGATTATTTCCCAACTCTGACTCCGCTGGGGAATACATCCCCAGAAATCGTAAGGTTCAAATGCTAAAGAATCCCAACGTGAAAGCGCCCTTCAACACACACAGGGAGAAGGACGAACGAACGAACACACTGTCTCCGTCTCTCTCCATGGAAGAAGAAGACTACGAAACCCAATCGAATTCGAATCGAAGCTTCCGTCAGGTTCTCAAGCAAACCTTGAGAGCTTCACGCGTCTCTTACTCAGTCACAACCATCATGAGGACATGAGCTTTCCAGAAGACGAACTAGAAAAAAGAACCTGCTTCAAGACTTCAGCGTTCGAGCCATGCAAGACTTCTTGAAAAGAGGAGAACCCACTCGCAAGTCGTAAAGGTTTGGTGAGCAGTGCCAATGAGCAGAGGGAGGGCGCTCATTGCTGGTTAAACAAAACCCCTCTGCAATGATCTGGCACTGTGATGACACCCCAGCAGTGAGGCATCATTGCCGTCAAAAGCGCTGAGAGAGAGAGAGAGAGAGAGAGAGAGAGAGAGAGAGAGAGAGAGAGAGAGAGAGAGAGAGAGAGAGAAAACAATGTCAGATGTAGATGGAGGAGATGGGATAATTCTGGGCAGGGAGAAAAGATTGGAAAATTTTGAGGCGTTAAGATTCAGGAATGCGAAACATGGCATAATTACTAACTCAGAAATTATACATACATGATATACAATGTGTGTGTGTATGTATATATATATATATATATATATATATATATATATATATATATATATATATGTATATATATATGTATATATATGTATATATATATATATATATATATGATAGGCATCATTATATATATAAATATAGCAGTGAGCATCATTGCTGTCAAAAGCTCAGAGAGAGAGAGTAGAGACTGATGCATTCTGGTGACGTTCTGGTAAATAAGAATAAACTATAAAAACGCACATTAAATTCAGAGCATAACGAAAGGAACCTTTCGTAAACAAAGAAACAAAACAATTAAACAAAACAGAAACAGAGGGAGAAGTCCGGGTGTCCAACTGAAGGTTAAACGACCAATAAAAGTCCGTCCGTGGTATTACGGAAATGGAAACAGTGAATAAAGTACCAAAAATATTATACACTCGGGTGAATGAGAAAAAGAGGCAAAAACTTTGGTACATTGTACATTTGTCTAGTCAAGTGATAGAGAGGCATATTTTATAGAATAATAGTAGTAGTAGTAGTAGTAGTAGTAGTAGTAGTAGTAGTAGTAGTAGGTAGGTGGTTGTTGTAGAAAAAATTGGAAACGGAAAAATATACCACTTCAATTTTTTCTCGAAACTAGTAGTAGTAGTAGTAGTAGTAGTAGTAGTAGTAGTAGTAGTAGTTGTTGTTGTTGTTCAAAACAATATAGGTAGAACAAAAGGGAAAAGGAAGAAAAATATACAACTTCCTCCCTATGAACTATAATTTTTTTTCACGAAACAACAATAGCAGCAGCAGCAGCAGCAGCAGCAGCAGCAGTAGTAGTAGTAGTAGTAGTAGTAGTAGTAGTAGTAGTTGTGAGAGACATAACAATAAGTTTTTTTTTTCTTGCACGCCTTAAGGAACACTACAAAAACAAAAGTCAATTTATAGAAGTGTTGATAGTTGCACCCCTTCACATGCTTTTCTGTGTGAGAGAGAGAGAGAGAGTAGAGAGAGAGAGAGAGAGAGGAGAGAGAGAGAGAGAGAGAGAGAGAGAGAGAGAGAGAGAGACGTGTTTGACCAGAACACCAGAGATCTTCAGACACAACAAGGTGGCTGGCAGGATGCAGCCACCCGGTACAGCCTATATACATATCCACGTAAGGAATTTCCTTTGGCATTAATGGTCCAGAGACGATAAATTTCATTATATATATATAGCCTACATATATGTGTGTATGTGTGTGTGCGTATACTCTTTCGAGCACGTTCACTTTGTAGTTAACAGCCAACATTTTTTTCATTCTTATAACTTTCTTCGTTTTTACCACCACGCCTGTTCTAAATAAAATATTACTCATTCAGTACACTAAAAAAAATATTACTCATTCAGTACACAATTATACTTTGAAGTAGGGACTTGAATAAAAAATTACAAACTAAATGAAATATTGTGAAGAGACACTATCCTTAAGAAGTAAATATTATTATCATACAGCAAGGATATACCCGACGTTATGCGCATATTAATCAGGAGAGAGAGAGAGAGAGAGAGAGAGAGAGAGAGAGAGAGAGAGAGATGCAAATGACTATCCTCTATCCTTCAGCAGTCTACCTGTACGTGTAGGCTGAGTTAAAATACACAACCAATTTCTCTTGGTAAGCTGCTCTCTCTCTCTCTCTCTCTCTCTCTCTCTCTCTCTCATCGTGCACATTATGCCACTTTGCATTTACTTGTTTATTGTTTTGTGAGCTGAACGTGGAATTCACCCCAATGAAATTCTCTCTCTCTCTCTCTCTCTCTCTCTCTCTCTCTCTCTCTCTCTCTCTCTCTCTCTCTCTCTCTCTCTCTCTCTGAGTCAACTCACACACTCCACTGCCAATGCAATAATGCAAAGTTCACAGCAAATCTGGAAACTCTGGACCCAAGCTACAAATCAACGGAAATCCCTTTTAATTGCTTTCGTGTTCCGGCTGGGAGCCATCACAATGAATGACAAAATACGACGGCAGAACCTTTCCTAATAACTCCTTAACTTTCGTAAGTTAAACCTCTAAATTTCATTCCTAATGGTTTAGAACTTCCGGCGAATTACGGGGTATAGTTTAGAAATTGTAAAATGTTTGAGGTGAGACCCACTTCAGTAAAACGAAACTGGGTGGGCATGCAATAGTGCGATATCTTGGTCGATAACGTCTACTCAGAAATAACCATCTGGACGATTAAACGTTTCCATTTCGAGATTGTCAGAGGATTCCCGTCAATAAAAGGTTTCTGATGACAGAAAATAACAAGACGGAGAGGCCTAACAATCAACGTTTCCCTGCACGATAAACAATCAATCTTTCCAAAAATGAAATGCTCTACACAATTCAACTTTTCCATTTCAGAGACAGGAAATAACAACATTCAGCGTTTCCCTGCAAGATAAACAATCAACCGTCCCCAAAATAAAACGCTCTGGACAATTAAACGTTTCCATTTCGGAGATTCCAGAGAAATCACATCAATAAAACGTTTCCGACGACAGGAGATAGCAACGGAACGTTGCTTGAGATTATCAACAATCAACGTTCGCCTGCAACATAATCAATCTTCCCCCAAAAATAAAAAGCAGCTGAAGAGTTAACAGCCATGACTTGTTATCAAGAGCAGAACCTACAGTGGATGACAAGAATTCAGTCCCACGAATTAACAAGGGACAGGGTGAGAGATGGCACAGGGTAAGAGATGGCCCGGGGTGGGAGAGATAGCCCAGGGTGAGAGATGGCCCAGGGTGGGAGATGGCCCAGGGTGGGAGATGGCTCGGGGGTGAGAGATAGCCCAGGGTGGGAAATACCCAGGGTGGGAGATAGCGTGGGAGAGATAGCCCATGTTCGGGGATAGCCCAGGGTGAGAGATTGCCTAGGGTGGGAGATGGCCCAGGGTGAATGATGGCTCATGAGGGCAAGGGGAAGGGGAGGGCAAGGGGAAGGGGGAGGGAAGGGAAGGGAAGGGAAGGGGAGGGGAGGGGGGGGGGGAAAGGAAAGGGGAAGGGAGGGGATGGGTCCCAGGACTGCTACCCAAAGAGGAAGTGGCCGAAAAGGGCTCCTGATAAAATGCAAGATGGTCTTCTGAGGGACACGTGCACCCACCACCAACCAGATCGTTGCATGAAATCTACTCTCCAACCAAACGCAGGAGGAATGTCATCGGCTGTTGCATGGTACACAGCACCCAATTAGCCCTCGCCCGAGTTCGTTTGTCGTGGGTGTCTTCCGATATCCCAGAACAGAGCGCTGCGTATTTGCGATGAATCAGCGATTCACGTCATGTTCCGTCAGGATATTAAAAGATGGAATATAGAATTTAGTCCAAAGGCCAGGCGCTCAGACCTATGAGGTCATTCAGCGCCGAAACGGATATTGACAGTTAAAAGGTTTGAAAGGTGCAGCAGGAGGAAAAACTCGCAGTTGCACTATGAATCAACTGTTAGGAGACGGTGGAAAGTAAGATGGAAGAAAGAGAATATGAAGAGAGGTACAGGAAGAGGAATGAAGAGTTGCAGCTGAGGACTGAAGGGACGCTGTAAAGAACCTTAAGTAACGCCTACAGTGCACCGCATGAGGTGCACACTAATGGCACCAGCCCCCTACGGGTTGTCAGGATATTGATCGTAGACAAGGCGAGGATCTAAAAGCAAAATGCAGAAATAAATCTGCGCAAACTACAATAACTACAAAGGTCAACAGCAATAACAACAAAAATTTGCTTTAATAACCAAAAAACACTTCAAAATTCTCTTGGGTGAAGGCAGGGTCTGATGTAAAAAAAATAACATAAGGTAAAAATTCAAGTGGAACATGAAGGGCCACAGAGAGAGAGAGAGAGAGAGAGAGAGAGAGAGAGAGAGAGAGAGAGAGAGAGAGAGAGAGAGAGAGAGAGAGAGAGAGAACAAACACTCTGCGCAAGAGGTAAGAAATTAAAACTGCCAAAAATATCTTATGCCCCGAAGAGCTGGTGAAGAGAGGTGGGGAACAGAAAAAAAAACAAGACGAAAATGACCCACACAAAAAAAAAAAAAAAAATAAAAAAAAAGAAGGCTAACGACTACCGAGAAAAAACATTACGACGCCCATTTTCTGCTCCACAAACTTTGCTAAAATAAATAAACAGAATAAAATACAATTCCCCTCACAAGGGGGAAACCGTTTATCTGTTTGTTATTGGAGTGTCATTTCAGTTGTGGATTAAAATGGCGCCTTAAATTATAGGACCAACAAAGATAAGCATACAATATAGTATTACTTTTCCCAAAGTGAACTGTAATGGGAATTACATATGGTAAACAAATAAATAGAGAAAAAATGTTTGAATGTTAGTCAGGCTTCCTTGCAAAACCATTACAATGCTCTCAGAGAGAGAGAGAGAGAGAGAGAGAGAGAGAGAGAGAGAGAGAGAGAGAGAGAGAGAGAGAGAGCAGCGATCTGGATGGGGTGGCATCCGGCTTGTAATTTCATCTCCTCGCTGGAGTTTGACCTCTGACCTCTCTGGGAAAAGTAAGATGGAATTCCATTTCCATCTCTGGAGGAAAATCTATTTCTGGTATTAACTTCCTACTTACCGGTTTGCAAGAACGCGCGGCGGTTAGTTTCTCTCTCTCTCTCTCTCTCTCTCTCTCTCTCTCTCTCTCTCTCTCTCTCTCTCTCTTATAATGAGTATGTGTATGTAACAGATCTATCTCTCTCTTTTATAATGAGAGAGAGAGAGAGAGAGAGAGAGAGAGAGAGAGAGAGAGAGAGAGAGAGAGAGAGAGAGAGAGAGACGAATGCAGCGTCGAACAAGCCGACTACCAACAGGCCGAAGATCCTTTAATTCTAAAATAGTGGCTGGAGGAGGAGGAGGAGGAGGAGGAGGAGGAGGAGGAGGAGAATGCCAAAGGGATGAACACCTCCTTCCAGGAATCCATTAAGCTCTTCCTTCCTTCCTTCCTTCCCAGTTCCTTTCCCTTCTCTCTCTCTCCCTCCCAGACTCGCCAATAATTAGTGACTAAAATGGATGGGGTGTTTCCCCTCCCTACCTGCAGTGGGGGAGGGAAACAAAGGTTGGAAGGGGAGATGGGAGGGAAGGGGTAAGAAAAGAAGGGAAATGGATAAGGGGGAAAAATCTGTCTCTCAAAAGTATAATTCAAAAGTCTCTCTCTCTCTCTCTCTCTCTCTCTCTCTCTCTCTCTCTCTCTCTCTCTCTCTCTCTCTCTCTCTCTCAGAAGAACAAGGTGGAATCGTGCTCTCTCTTTCTCAAAAGGGTCAAGTGAAAAAGTTCAGAAAAGTTTATGGTGCATCTCTCTCTCTCTCTCTCTCTCTCTCTCTCTCTCTCTCTCGAGTAAAAGGGAAGGAGGAGAAACCAAACTGAAAACCTTTGTTTCCAACTATTACCATACTGGACGCGTGATATACTTCCTTTATTAAACCAAGTGCATCTATACTGAGAAACCAAAAGAAAACGAAACGCCATTATTCAAGTTGAGTTTGCAACTTGAGAGAGAGAGAGAGAGAGAGAGAGAGAGAGAGAGAGAGAGAGAGAGAGAGAGAGAGAGAGAGAGAATAACTAGCGGTATATATAACAAGCTATAAATCTGAGAAGCACACAATACAAGAAGTGTAACAACACTAATTATAATCATTGGAATGCAAAATTCATGTAACCTAAGCAACAGGAAATAGAAGATGATATTATAAACGAAGCAAATACAAAAAAAAAACGAGAAAAAAATCCATCAAAACACCGCAGAAGAAGAAGAGGATATAGACCACACGGCGCAACAACAGACGGGGAGCTCCAGTATATAAAACCTCTCGTATAACAGAGAAGAACATAAGTATGACCACAGCGTTCGCGCAGAAATACAGCAAAATTAGCAAGGCTTCCCATTGTCCTGCAACAAAGAAACGGTGGCATGAAGACTGGGGGTGTCCTTCGATTTGAAAGCTCCTGGGGGAAGGTAGGGGAAGAGAGGGAAGAAGGGAGAAGGGGGGGGGAGGAAGAGGAAGGGTAACAGCACACCCCACACCAGCCCAAGCCGCCATGAAGTCATAAGACACCGGCTTAAAACATACAACCGCTTTGCGAGCAAGGTGTGTTTGTGTGTATGTGTGCGCGCGAGTGTGTGTGTCTGCTCATCAAAACAGCGTTCATTCCAGGTCAAACGACTCACAAACACACATACATACACGCGTACACAAAGGCAGAAAGAGCTAAGAAGGTTGATCAAAGGCACAGACAAAACGCACAGGTGCATTACCGAATGCTGTTTGAACTTAACGGTAGCACCGTTTGCTTCCCCAGATTGCAAACAATGCGTGGCTCCTCATTCTATTCGAGCAGACGTATGCAAACACATGCGCAGCGCTTGAGTGGCCTGGCTCTCTCTCTCTCTCTCTCTCTCTCTCTCTCTCTCTCTCTCTCTCTCTCTCTCTCTGTAGAAACGGGAAGGAAATATCGACAAACAAAATATAATTCAAACCACCGAGAAAACCGTAAATTACCTGATTCTCTCTCTCTCTCTCTCTCTTTTGCACTGTAGGCATTACTTAAGGTTCTCTGCAGCGTGCCTTCGGCCCCTAGCTGCAACCCCTTTCGTTCCTTTTGCTGTACCTCCTTTCATATTCTCTTTCTTCCATCTTACTTTCCTCAACCCTCTCCTAACAATTGATTCATAGTGCAACTGCTTTGAGGTTTTCCTCCTGTTACACCTTTCAAACTTTTACTGTCAATTTCCGTTTCAGCGCTGAATGACCTCATAGGTCCCAGTGCTTGGCCTTTGGCCTAAATTCTATATTCCATTCTCACTCTCTCTCTCCTCTCTCAGAGAAGGAAATACCTACAGTTCTAAATAATCCAAACCACTGAGAAATGAGTTTATTACCTAGGGACACGTTAATGAATTCAACACAAATATATAATGGCTACTGATATTACATATAGTTATTATAATCCTCAGTACCATTATGATGATAATGACGATACGATGATGAATATCATCATTAAATCATCGGTAGGAAATATGAACACAATGGACATTCCTGAAGAATGACGCAACGTCTCCAAAAGGAACCGATGACGTTAAAACCTTCAAGATGACCAATGGACACTTCTGCGGTGCCTTCTGCCGGAGAAGAAATCCAAGAGTCACGCATGCACAAACACCCATTCACACAAACACGAGTAGGCACAAGCACACAAACACACTCACACGCCAGGGGTATTGATTTCCCGGCTCACAAACTTGGTGGCCATGGGTCCTACATCACCATCATCTTTGCTTAGCAGAATTTTTAACCGTTAACGGCCGGGGAGTTAAGAAAGGTGTGTTAGCATACATAGACATGCGAATGCATTACTCGTGTTGCACAACAATGCGGCTCTCTCTCTCTCTCTCTCTCTCTGTGAATCAATTGTTCAGGTATATTCTCTCTCTCTCTTCTTTATGGGTTAATTATTCAGGTATTCTCTCTCTCTCTCTCTCTCTCTCTCTCTCTCTCTCTCTCTCTCTCTCTCTCTCTCTGTGAATCAATTGTTCAGGTATATTCTCTCTCTCTCTCTCTCTCTCTTTTATGGGTTAATTATTCAGGTATTCTCTCTCTCTCTCTCTCTCTCTCTCTCTCTCTCTCTAAACGTGGAATTCGCCCGAAGAAATATATCCACACATAATCCATTTTATGTGGTGGGGGTATCCACTTTCAATAACAAATGCTGCGTGTCAATATATTTGGATAAATAAAATGAATAAGTTTGGGTAAAATAAAAATGGCTAAATTATAAACATGTATAAATATAAAAGTTGAGTGTCACCACATCAAAACATGTATAGGTGTCGATGTTATATATATACACATACATAAAATATACATATATATACATAAAATATATATATATATATATATATATATATATATATATATATATATATATATATATATATATATATATATATATACATCTATATGTATATATAATATATGAGTGTTTACAAAAACAAATATCTTTTTGAACCGATAATGAAAAACAAAAGACTGAATACACGAATATCATTACACACTTACCTTTTTAGTTTCGGAGTTCCCAGGGGGATGGGCCAGACCGAAAAAAAAAGAGGAGGGGGGGAAGAAGGGATGAGGAAGGGGGGAGAGGCGGCGGGCAGTGCCACTTAGGGGTGGGGGGTTAGGAGCCCAGGGCGTCCCCTGCCTTATCTCGGCGATCTGAGAGAGAAAGAGAGAGGAGACTCGTGAGTCAGTGTCACTTAAAAATGCAAACACGTGTTTCCGCGGTTAACGAGACATAATTTCTATTCATTTTCTTATTTTTCTACAGTTTTTCGTCATTTTTTTAAATTATCGTTATTTACATAATTCCAGTTATTCGTAATTTTTTCTTGGTGTTTATCCTTATCCTTATTCTTCTAGTCCTTTATCCCACATTAAGTACTTAACACTTGTTCAACCATCTCTTTATCTTTTTTTTTTATCATTCTTAAAAATTATCCTTATTTACATATATCCAGTTATTCGTAACTTTGTTCTTGACATTCATCTTTATTTCTTTTAACCGTTCATCCCGCAGTCATTAAATATTTCAATTACCTGTTGATTGATATCTTTTTTTTATTAGTCATTTTTAATTTTATCCTTATTTACATATCTCTAGTTATTTGTCACTTTTCCTTGACGTTTATCCTCATTTTCTCTAGTCATTTATTCCTTATATTTTATTATTAAATATCTGAAATGCTCGTTCGCTCACCTCTTACCTTTTTTCAATATTTTATTCTTATAATTGGTCTTACCTACATATCTCCAGTTATTCGTCATTCTTTATCCGTTTATCCTTATTTCCTCCTGCTATTTATCCCACACCATTATTAAAAACTTACCATGTTCATTCATCTCTTATCTTTTTTTATATCAGTCTTATAATTGTCCTTATTTACATAATATCTCATGTGATTCGTATTTTTTCTTGACATTTATTTCCCTAGTCTTTTATCCCATACCATTATTGACTACTTTAACATACTTGTTATTTCATCTCTTTATCTTTTTTTACCGGTTATTTAAAATTACCGTTATTTTTTCATGTTACGCAATTTTTATCTTTATTTTATTTCCTCGTCGCTTATCTCACATTAAATACTTAACACTTGTTATCTCCTATTTTTTTTATTGGTCTTTTTGAAATTATCGTTATTTACATATTATCTCCAGTTATTTGCCATTTTTTAATGTTCACCCTAATTTCCTTCCCTCTCTTATCCTCACTATCATTTAATATTTAACACTTTCATTCATCTCGCATACGTCCCCATGTTTTTTTTTTTTTTTTTACAAACCGTAATCTCAAGTGATAATTCATATCTATCTCCTTTTTCTCTCTAGTTATTCATTATTCTTTATTTTCATTGTTGTTTCCTCTCACTGCATAGCCTCATTCTCAACCAACAATATTTCACCCACTCATGTTACACAAGTTTAACTTTTTTAGGATTAAAATTGTTGTTGGTTCTATTGCATATGGTTAAAACAGGTCGAAAAATATACTTCAGTTACTACATATAAATAAAGAATTGTGTAAACACATGGACTGTTTCGATATATCTCTTCAGTCTATCGGCTCTGCTTTGTACAAATAAATAATTGCATAAAAGACGACGGGCATAAAATGTACACATTCCTATTATGCAATTACTTTTAAATTAATTTTTTTTATTCAAAATTTTTATCAAGATTTACGAATAATAATGAGCATCGTAAAATAAATAATTTTATTCAAGACGACAGACATAAAATGAACACATTCCTATTCCAAAATTGCTTTGATTTTAGATCAATTTTTCTTATTCAAAACTAAGAAGATCAGTGACTATACTACAGTAATCCTTTCAGTTCAAATAATTTCATTACATATCTTGCTGCTGTTACAGAAACGTTTGAAAGCCACGTTCTATGAAGACTTTATTATTCCTGCAATTACAAAAGTGTTTACAAACATTTACTCTTGGATCCGTCACTTTATCAAATGGGAATAAATGTCATTATCATAGTCTCTAAACTCTTCCTGCGAATCGCAAATCTTAATTTACGTCACTATTCCTTCCAACACGGCTTCGTCATTGTCATTGCTCGTTAATTTGTTTTTCTCTCCTTGCTCATTAAGGGTATCTGTTTTCTTCACATTATTTTTTCCCCCTTCTCTCTCTCTCTCTCTCTCTTCTCTCTCTCTCTCTCTCTCTCTCTCTCTTCCTATTTGCGACTGTCACTTCCAACAACAGATCGTTTTACAGACATATATCTTATTTCTTTTGAAAAACCGTGAACGGAGATAAAATTACTTTATTTGGAGATGAAATTTCTTTATTTAGAGCATAACAGAGCAGAGAGAGAGAGAGAGAGAGAGAGAGAGAGAGAGAGAGAGAGAGAGAGAGAGAGAGAGAGAGAGAGAGAGAGAGGAAAACCTGGCGTATACCAATATAGGCTACATGTGTAATAACGTAATAATAATGAGTTTTAATAATTACTCACTTTAACATTGCTAAAAGTAATGGAAGAACGTGGTGGAGCGAGAGAGAACTCCGAGTGGTTGTTTTCGAGTATACAGCTGACTTAGCACAACTAAGCACAATCTGAGCACAAACTAGGGCGTTACGAGGTCACGATGCTCGACTGTTGTCAGTTCGCCGTATAATGGCACAACATTTATTTTACATATATTCATAATACTTTTTGTTCTGTTTTAAATCAGAAATTGCAATTGATTATTTTCAAACACGTATTTTGACATTTTCATGGTCTAATTTGTAATTCACTTTTGAGAGTGAAAGTAGGCGCGTGTGTCTGTTATCACGCAAGTGTGTGTGTGTGTGTGTGTGTGTGTGTGTGTGTGTGTGTGTGTGTGTGTGTGTGTGTGTGTGTGTGTGTGTGTGGCACTGGTGTCGCGTTGGGGCATTCCAGGTGCCGGGGCATTCAAGCCCAGGTTTTCAGAACGTTGAGACGTTCGGGTTTTTGTAACCAAACTCGGAATATAAAAATAGGAGGCGTGTTCCCATTTAAAAACAGTTCGTGATGCTTCATAGCTCACAACAGAAACTGTGGCAGCGTACACCACCCTCCGAGTGAGACCTGGTGTGCTTAAGAGGACTTTGATCAAACGAAACAGCATCCCCTTGATATGCGTGGAGAGGAGGACGGTGTTGTCTGACTTGCTATGCATAGCCGCTTGGGTGAGGAAGTAGAAGGTTTCCTGACGTCGCTACACATCAAAAGGGAAAAGGAAAACGTCACACAGATGCTGAAGAAACAAAAGAGCGTATTACTAATTCGCCTCGGTTTTTCAGCTACGTCGAGTAAGGCGATGATAACGCAGTTCCCAGCGGAAATGAGAGCAAATCTTGCAAGTATTTGAGATCTACAAACTTGCTGCAGTGACATGTGGAGACCGCTCCCGGAGATTCTTCTTTAAAAGCAAAGCTAAGTCTTCTACTGTTCTCTTAGAATAATTTAGGTGCGCGCAGTTGTCAGACCTGGTAATTAGGCTTGTGTTCTCTGACGGGAGATCTGATCAGTCAGTTTTATCCCAGTAGATTTTTTACTTTTCTTTTGGAGGTGAATATTCTGACTTGCGTTTTCTTGTGGTTAGGGAGGATTTTATTCTTATACGCATATGAGGTTGCGCTCAGGGCGTGTGTACTCGCATACATTCCTAATACCAGTAGAAGTAGAAATAACACACGAGTCAGCCTAGTGACTGACTCAAGTCCGACTCTGACGACATGGCGGTCGCAGATGTAAAAGTAGT
The DNA here is from genome assembly GCF_040412425.1 of Macrobrachium rosenbergii. NCBI lineage: Eukaryota > Metazoa > Arthropoda > Malacostraca > Decapoda > Palaemonidae > Macrobrachium > Macrobrachium rosenbergii. The sequence goes on along the minus strand of NC_089749.1, from coordinate 16,081,760 downwards.
AATTACGGAATCTCCTATAGTGCCGTTTCAAGGCCTAGTTAATGGACAGTTGCCGCAAGGGGTTGAGGATTGGATTGATTCCATCGAGGCACATCTGAACTTAACACGAACAGCAGACCCTGTTTTTCAGTTGCAGGTGGCTAAGTTTTTTATTGACTATGTCGAGGGAGACGCGGGCACCTGGCTCCGCGCTACTTCATTTACCTCCTGTAAGACATGGGACGAGTTCAAGGTTATTTTAAGATGGGTATATGGAACGGAATCTCACCTGGACGAGGTATTAGCCTTGAGAAGTATTTTGAAACTGACAGAAAAGAAGGGTCTCTCTCTAACTGAGCACACACTCGCGATCGCAGACAAATTGCATGAATGGCATTCAAAACTAGCCACCTCCTCTTGGGTAACTGGTGAAAATATTAATACCAGAGACGTGTGTCGCTTACTACAGTTAGCACTGATGACTAGTTTATTGCCAGACAGCTTGGTTAGTTGTTTCGACGTCGAATTTGACAAGTCCTCTACTGAGCTGACGGTTATTAATCAAGTAAAAAAGCACATGTCTGAGTGTCCTGATTTGGATCCTACTCTTGTGCCTAATTTTGAACATTCATTTGTTAAACAGTCTGTTGCAAGTACATCTAACCCGCAACAGGTGAATCCAGTTAATTCCACTAACCAGTCAATTAGATGTTACAATTGTAACTGTTATGGTCACTATAAGGGAGACTGTAAGGCTAGGTACTGTGGCTATCATAATTCCTGCTCTCACAGTTATCAAAATTGTAAGTCTAGGTTGAATTCACGAGCTGGCAATAATATGAGGAAGAGTCGGAATAATAATAATGGTGGTTCCACGGGGAATAATTTTAATAATAGGAGGTAAATGATAAGTTAGTAGATACCAGAATTAAAGTTAATGAGCTTTTGCTGCACTTAGTTGTTAAGGTATAATTTATTCACTGGGTTGGTATGGGGCCTTGGAGTATCTAACTTGGTCAAGCTGAAGGCTCAGAAAATGTTGAATTGAATACAGAATTTAGGCCAAAGGCCAAGCACTGGGACCTATGAAGTCATTCGGCGCTGAAATAGAAATTGACAGTAAAAGGTTTGAAAGGTGTAACAGGAGGAACACCTCGCAGTTGCACTATGAATCATTTGTTAGGAGACGGTGGATAGTAAGATGGAAGAAAGAGAATATGAAAGGAGTTACAGTAAAAGGAAAGGCTCAGAAAGAGAAATTAGAGAAACTTGAGCATGAGCAAAATGTGATTGTCTCTCAGTTGACCAAGCAGTTTCAGACTATTAGTAAGGTAGCAAACTTGAATATTGTTATAGTTTGATTTCTGTTAAGGTAGGTAATGATATGATTTTGGTCCCAATTCCCTTTTACACTTCTGATCTTTTTGAGTTTGAGTCCTATGTGGTACAATCTTTTCCTACTAGATTTGGGGATTCCACAGTCCCAAAGGTGTCCAGTCATAGGGCATGAGTTTTGTTATCTAGGTCTGAAAGCGTCTTGACAAAGACAAGTTAAACTGCGTACATTCCCTAAATTCTAAGATTGCTCAGTATACTCATTTGCTTTTCAAGACGTTGCTGGACATTCATGCCTATTACAATTAGTTCTTAAAGGAACGTTCTCCTGGGAAGAGAGTCGGTGCCTGGGTGCTCTTCGTGATTTTGAGAGGAATACCTACTCACACAGACTGCAGAATGGCTCAGCCGTGATCTACGAGCGTGAGAGGTTTCGGATGTCCTGTCCTAGGGGCATGGTGCCAAGGACCAACGCTGGGATGTTGGTCGATGGTTGCAGCACAACGTCGGGGAGTTTCAGGAATTATGGCATGGATACCATAACAAGAGGAACAACGTACTTTTTTTAACGAAACCTGGAATTTCAGCGAAGTGGTCGTGGAGATCAAGGTTTTCGACAGTGGGTTGAAGAACATCTCCATTTTCGACAGTGGGTTGAAGAATATCTCCATTTTCGACAGCGGGTTGAAGAATATCTCCATTTTCGACAGCAGGTTGAAGAATATCTCCATTTTCGACAGCAGGTTGAAGAACATCTCCATTTTCGACAGCGGGTTGAAGAACATCTCCATTTTCGACAGCGGGTTGAAGAATATCTCCATTTTCGACAGCAGGTTGAAGAATATCATCTCCATTTTCGACAGCAGGTTGAAGAACATCTCCATTTTCGACAGTGGGTTGACGAACATCTCCATTTTCGACAGTGGGTTGACGAACATCTCCATTTCCAACAGTGGGTTGAAGAACATCTCCATTTTCGACAGCAGGTTGAAGAACATCTCCATTTTCGACAGTGGGTTGAAGAACATCTCCATTTTCGACAGTGGGTTGAAGAACATCTCCATTTTCGACAGCAGGTTGAAGAACATCTCCATTTCCGACAGTGGGTTGAAGAACATCTCCATTTTCGACAGTGGGTTGAAGAACATCTCCATTTTCGACAGTGGGTTGAAGAACATCTCCATTTTCGACAGTGGGTTGAAGAACATCTCCATTTTCGACAGTGGTTTGAAGAACATCTCCATTTTCGACAGTGGGTTGAAGAATATCTCCATTTTCGACAGTGGTTTGAAGAACATCTCCACTTTTCGAATATCTCCAGCAGGTTGAAGAACATCTCCATTTCTGACAGTGGGTTGAAGAATATCTCCATTTTCGACAGTGGGTTGAAGAATATCTCCATTTCCGACAGTGGGATGAAGAACATCTCCATTTTCGACAGTGGATTGAGGAATATCTCCAGTGGCGGGAGATCCTGTGCTGTTGTTCCACGAATCCGCTGGATGGAACAACTATGTTAGCTGCACTGGGTGGAGCAGTGACGGTGCTATGTCTGCATGCAAGGGCTCGCCAAAATGGAAATGAGCTAGAAGGAAAAGCTGGACTGTCTGACTTTGTTGGCAAAGGGAGCGTCCGCATTAGCCGGCCTGTCCTTAGGGTTGCTTAAAAAAGCGTGAAGGCCACACGTGGATGCACCTCACTCGTGATGAAGAAGAGAGAATGGCACAGAACTGTGATGCCGCAATGTGGAGTGTCCTGAGTGAAGTTTTATAGGTCAAACTTTTTATTTTATTTGGCAGAAAAATTAACTGAGTTGAACTGGATACAATTCTGCTATAATTATGGGCATAAATATATACATATGTTTGATTTTATGACACGCTCAATACTTATTTTTCATATATGTGCATTTTTATGTATATATTATATACTGGTTTTATTGACTTGGTGTGCTATATAAACACCAGAATATTTACATATGATCAAATGATGATTCACTATTGGGTTTTTATAAACATGTCTATTTCATACACAATTGACATTATTGGTATTTTTTTAGGAAGAATATTTTGATATCCTTCGTTATGGGGTATAAGCAATATGATGTTTTCTGCTAATTGATTCCATATATATATATATATGTATGTATGTATGTATGTATGTATGTATGTATGTATGTATGTATGTATGTATGTATGTATGTGTGTGTGTTTGTGTGTGTAGAATGTATTTGATATTTCGCTGATCTTGATTATTAGCTCTCCACTACTGAGTATTTCATGATTGTGCTAGAACTATTTCATGACTGCCTGCACGTCGTTTTGGTTATTAATTTTGTATGCCGGAGCACACAATGGCGTGACAGAGCAATTATGCAATAATTTAATAATATCAGATATAACAGTTATTCATTTTAACATTGCTAGAAGTAATGGCAGAACGTGGTGGAGCGAGAGAGACCTCTGGGTGGTTGTTTTCGAGCATAAAGTTGACTTAGCGCAACTAAGCACAACCTAAGCAAAATCTAGGATGCTATGAGGTCACGATTGTCGGTTCGCCGTATAATGGCATAACAATTTTACTTTATATATTCATAATACTTTTTGTTCCGTTTTAAATCAGAAATCACAATTGATTATTTTTAAACACATATTTTGACAATATTTTCATATTATTTGTAATTCACTTTTGAGAATGAAAGTTATTAAGTGCGTGTGTCTGTTATCGCGCAAGCACTGGTGTGGCAGTGGTGCCCCGTTGGGGCATTCAAGCCCAGGTTTTCATAACGTTAAGACGTTCGGGTTTTTGTAACTAATCTCGGAAAATAAAATTTTAAAAATACAGGTGATGTGTTCTCATTTAACACCTCTCTCTGTTTAAAGATAGTTTGTGATGCTTCGTAACCCACAACACATGCATTCAGGAGAGAGAGAGAGAGAGAGAGAGAGAGAGAGAGAGAGAGAGAGAGAGAGAGAGAGAGAGAGAGAGCAAGGTGGATCACATGAACACAATCACAAAAAAAAAAAACCATCAAACACCGCTCCATTTATGCAAACACCGTATGCAAATGCACACACTTTAGACATGCATGCGCTCATAAAAACGTCACCAATCTCACGGTCCAATCCTGAACAAGACCTGACCAACATGAATCAGTTGCGCTCGTCATTCATGACAGGCTGGACTGAGGAGCTCGACAGGGAAAGGAGGGAGTCGTCTATTCGACGTTGAGAGAGAGAGAGAGAGAGAGAGAGAGAGAGAGAGAGAGAGAGAGAGAGAGAGAGAGAGAGAGAAGGGACAAGAGGGGTTGTCACCAAAACGTCTGAGAGAGAGAGGCAACCTGCTGTACACCAAGAGAGTGCAGAGAGAGAGAGGGGAGAGAGAGATTGTACACCAATACACGTGCATTCAAGAGAGAGAGAGAGAGAGAGAGAGAGAGAGAGAGAGAGAGAGAGAGAGAGAGAGAGAGAGAGAGAGAGAGAAGGAGAGTTGAGATGAGTTCGAGAGAGAGGGGAAAGGAGGGGTTGTCTCCCAAAACCTCTGAGAGAGAGAGAGAGAGAGAGAGAGAGAGAGAGAGAGAGAGAGAGAGAGAGAGAGAGAGAGAGAACCTGCTGTACACCAATACACGTGCATGAGAGAGAGAGAGAGAGAGAGAGAGAGAGAGAGAGAGAGAGAGAGAGAGAGAGAGAGAGGAGAGAGACCCAAGAGACGTGCATGAGAGAGAGAGAGAGAGAGAGAGAGAGAGAGAGTTAAAATGCCCTCCAAGTTTGATGAGGAGAAAAATGAGGCTGAAAATTAAGATTCAAACCTGAAAGGACGATCACATTTCCCAAGCGGCGAAAATATCAGATGATCGTTAAGAGGTGGAAAAATCATTTCAGAGTGACCGTTAAATTATGGAAAGACCCTTAAGCGATCTTTAATGGTTTGGAAGTGCCCACACAAAGGCCCAGAAAGAACCTCAATCCATCATGGAGGAATTAAAAAATGAAAAAGTTTCATGAAATCTGGCGGATGTCTGAAGCGGCAGGCAAGGATTGGTTCAGTCCGGTTATGTGATATGGCGTCGCAAGGACCACGGTCATTAGTGCATGAAACATGTGTTAAAGCCACCTGGCGTCGCAAGGGCCAAGGTCACTGGTTGCTGAAACATGTCTTTCGCTTTAAATTATTTGGATTATAAATGGGAAACTAGTCTAAAATTTCTGAGAAACATTTCGTCAATCCATACGTACAGTACTTAATTAACTATTTCAAACCTTGAATCCACAAAATTATAATTAACAAATAGCATTAAATTAAATTTCGAGGAAAGCATGCGTTTTCAAAAGTCTAATCTTGCACTGGAATTGTGTATCACATCCGGCAAACAAAGATTAATGTCCCCCCCCGCCCCCCTGGGCGATATTCTAATAATTAAGTGGATGAAATAAAGACGGCAAAGGAGAAAGTAGGAATGTTTTTAGCACACTCTTCTGCACGAGTCCTGAAGCTACTTCGGCATCTAATTTTTCCAGATTCCTGTTATTATTATTATTATTATTATTATTATTATTATTATTATTATTATTATTATTATTATTATTATTCAGAAGATAAACCTCCATTCATGTGGAACTAGCTTGATATTCAAGCTTCCGAAGAAAATGGTGTTCATTTAAAAGGAGTTAAGAGAAGATGATACGAAATGTAGAAAGAAGAGATGCGTCATTAGAAAAGAACAAAAAGATAAATTAATACTTTAACAGATAAAAATACAAATAAATGAGATATCACTTTTTCTTTTTTACAAGTCATTTTATTCACAGGTCAAGTGAATAGCCTTAGCGAATTTTTCTATAAAATTTCTCTAGGAATTGTGTGCAAAAAAAAGTAAAAAAAAAAAAAAAAACATTATTACGTTGCCTGACTGTAGGATATAACAGCAGTATTACAGCGGTGTTAACGTCTTGTGATTCGTATTTGTAAATAAAAAATGCTCGTGATCTGGAACCATTAAAGAACGCTGAGCCATTCCGCTGGTAAAATCTCTCTCTCTCTCTCTCTCTCTCTCTCTCTCTCTCTCTCTCTCTCTCTCTCTCTCTCAGAATCAACCCTTCAGTCTTTAAGTACACACGATCAAGAAGCTCTCTCTCTCTCTCTCTCTCTCTCTCTCTCTCTCTCTCTCAGAATCAACCCTTCAGTCCTAAAGTACACACGATCAAGAAGCTCTCTCTCTCTCTCTCTCTCTCTCTCTCTCTCTCTCTCTCTCTCTCTCTCTCTCTCTATACTTCAAATGCTGAGGCTAGAACCGATCTAAAAAAAAAATACACTTAAAAGACAATTTCATTAGAATATCCTTATGATATTTAATGTTTGTTCTCAAGTGTCTGAAATTAATATCCATTATTTAATAAATAAAAAAAAATTTTCAAATGCTGGTTTACATAAATTATCATATAAATAAATAAGAAAGACAAAATAAACTGTAAATATGAAAGAGAATTCGAGCGAAATCATAAGTAAAAAATGAGCCGAAGTTTCTTCGGCGCAATCGAGTTTTTTGTACAGCCGCTACAGCGTATAATCAAGGCCACCGAAAATATTTCTATCTTTCGGTGGTCTCGGTATAATGCTGTATAAGCCGAGGTCCATGAAACTTCAACCACGGCCCGGTATACTCATCCCATATCGCCGCCAGAAGCAATGATCATGGTCACCCTCTTAACTTTAAATGAAGAATTACTGAGGGTTAGGAGTGGGGCTGCAATTTGGCATGTTTGATGATTGGGAGGATGGCTGATCAACATACCAATTTGGCAGCCCTCTAGCCTCAGTAGCTGTTAAGATCTAAGTACAGAAAATGTGTGGTGATAACAGTGCGACGGACAGACAGTGCCGGTACAATAATTTTCTTTTACATAAAACTAAAAATCGAAAAGACTTTTCACACGAAACAATAAATAACGAAGATAACTCATCTGAAGTAATCATCATATGAACAATAATGATAATTATAAGTAAAATCATCATAATAACAATAATGATAATTATAAGTAGTTAATCATCATAAGAACAGTGATGATAATTATATCGCAATAACCGAAAATTTTTTTTTAATTTAACATGAAGGGTAAATAACGAAGATGATAAACCGAAAACCTTTTTTTTTTTTTTTTATTTAACATGAAGAGTAAATAACGAAGATGATATAACTAATGAGAAGTGATCACCATGAGAAGCAATAACGACAATTACACTGAACAATAACAAACATGACAACAAGAATAACACTTAAAACCTGATACTGCACAATGAGTTCTTTAACAAATGCACCCCTTTGATTCGATTTATACAACTCCCTTTAATTCAATCTGTGACTCTCTCTCTTCTCTCTCTCTCTCTCTCTCTCTCTCTCTCTCTCTCTCTCTCTCTCTCTCTCTCTTTGTAATTCAAGACGTATCGTTATGACAGCATTAGTTTAATAAAGACATCAAGTAATGTGTTATTTCATTAGTTGATTAAGGAAATTACGGTAATGGAATGCAACAATTATCTTCAAAAAGAAGCCATTACGGTCAGTGCAATGTATTAATACGATCTGTGAATGTATTCTTAGATGCTCTGTTCTTGGTAAGACTGTCTTCTGTAAATAACTCACCTTCACTTTATATATATATATATATATATATATATATATATATATATATATATATATATATATATATATATATATATATACCTAAACAGACACTTAAAAAATATACACATTACTTTGTACACAGACATATAATATAGTACCCTATCTTTGTCTGAAAAATATTTTCAATAAACCCCGATCTTTGCAAATATTTACTCAACATCTTAGATCATAATTTCTTAAGAAAACTGCTTCCTGTAAAATTATTCCCCTTCATTTTATATGATATGAATGGTCATGTACAAAAATTGTACAAACATTCACTTTGCATATAGATGTATAATATAAACAACATTCACTTTGCATATAGATGTATAATATAAACAATCTTATTCTACAAAATATTTTCAATAAATCTTTATCTTTGAACATATTTATCCAACATTTTAGTAAATAGTTTCTTAGCAAGACTGCTTTCTGTAAAACTACTACCCTTCATTTTACATATATTATACAAAAATTATACACATTTACTTTGCATATAGATGTACAATATAAAACAATCTTATTCTGCCACATACTTCCAATAAAACCTTCCCCCTGAATTATTATTACTATTACTCAGAAGATGAAACCTATTCATATGGAACAAGTCCACCAAAGGGGCCATTGACTTGAAATTCGACCTTCCAAAGAATATGGTGTTCATTAGGAAGAAGTAAGAGGAGGTGAAAGGGAAATACAAAAAGAAAAAGAGATCTCACTTATTAATATTTATCCAACATCTTAGTCATCAATTTCTTAGCAAGAATGCTTCCTCGATAACTATTCCCTTTTAAAATATAAAAACGATCACATATAATAACAACACACTTTTACTTTCCTCGCAGCCGCACAATATAAACACTGCCTTAATCTGCGATATATTCTCAATAAAAACCTTTATCCTTGCTAACATTTACCGAACGATTTTCACCAACATACGGGTCTTCAATACAGGTACGGACCGGATAGCATTCATCAACGTCAAAAGAGGATAATAAAAAATATAAAACGGAGGAAAACAACGGTAAGAGGAACAGGGATTGGGAGGAAGGAGGAAATTCGAAGCAATATTGAACGCAACGTGCATTTGCAATGGGATATGTATCAAACAACGCCGTGAAGGAGAGGAAAGTGAAAGGGAAAATAACATATGCGTAATTTTATCCGGAAAAGAAACATATGAAACAATATGAAAAAGCAATGTTTTGAGACGGAGGGGAAAAAATACGAGATGAACTAAAAATGAAACGAAAGATATTACAAAATTCGAAAGCTACGCGTTGCACTAGGAATAATACATAATACAAGGGGGAAAATGCAATACAGAAATACATACACAAGAGGAAATTATACATACTACGAGACAAACCAAAGCAACATAGAAATACAATCATACACGAAAGAGGGAAAAATGAAATACAAAGAAGAATGATGAAATACAAAGAAGAACAGGGGAACAAGAGGAGATTAAGCGAGGAGCACAAATAAACCGTAATGAAATGAGAGAGAAAGGAAAGAAAAGGTTGGATAAAAAAAAAAAAAAAGAGGGAACGTAAGAACGCTAATGAACGGATAACGGAAAATCTGTAAATCTATAAATACGCATTAAAGGATAAAAAAAGGCAAAGGGGATGTATTTCAATAGAAGGGGAGTGATGATGGTGAGCTCATCACTATATGGTCATCATCATCATCATCATCATAACATTATCATCACTATTACGAATTGTCTATCGAAAACCGAATCCAGCAAGCATGCAAAATGCAAACATATCAAAAGCACACATGCTTGGATACTGAGAGGGGGCAGTTCAATAAATGGCAATAAATGGGGTGACGTCAGAGTACCATTACATGAATTATGCAAAAAGGGGAGAGAGGAAAATAACTCATCACTACGTACGATTATCACCTTTACACGAGTATCATCATTATCTGGGATAGTTCCTGAATATGAAACCACTATAATAATCAAAGTATATTATATACTGAAAATTCAACTCCATACGCAGGTATCATATTTAACTTAACAGTCGATAATCAATCACGATACAAACATTAGTTTCATTATTACTGAGCAAATCATCAATATAGTGTCATTATTACCATTAAACAAAATTTTCTAATCATAATCATCACTATCATCTAGAGGGAATAATTCATCACTAAATAAAAAATCAATCATAACTGCTATCATAGGTTACCTATGAAAGGAAACTCGAAACCTGTACATACTTTGCCCTTTTCATAATTGCACTGGTCACCAGCAAATCATTATAACGCAAAAAGCACACCAATCATTATAACCACAGAAACACGCCAACATTGTAACCACAAAGCATAATATATATATATATATATATATATATATATATATATATATATATATATATATATATATATATATATATATATATATATATATATATATATCTCCAAGTGAGTAACCTAGAAACAATCCACCACTAGAGTAAGTCTGCCCCCATCTTTCATCATCATCATTCATTGTTACATAATACCATACAACACGAATTACCTACAACCTACCAACACAAATGACAAATAAGCTACACCAAAATCTTCACCATGATAACTCATAGCGCAACACAATGTACCTACAACCGAACAAACCAGATGACAAAAAAGCAACACTAATCTTCGTCATCATAACTCATCGTCACATGAAAACAATTACTCGCAACACAATTTATCTACAAACGAACACACCAGACGACAAACGAGCAACATTAATCTTTACCTTTACAACCCATCGTTACATGAAACAATAACCGGCAACACAATTTAACGACAAACGCGCAACGCTAACAGGCGCACAAGCGCGCAGGAACGCGTGGAATCTCGCATGGACCCGCGGCCCTCACGGGGCGACGTGAATACTAATAACTGCCAACAATTTGATGATAATGCAAAGGGCGGCGCCCTTAGTCGCGACAAGGAGGGAGGGGGGGGGAGGTTGGGCTTCCAGAGGGAGAACAGAATTATTTTTTTCCTGTCTCCCTTATGCTTTAAGGTTTTGTGTGTTTTTTAAAGTGTAGAGCAAATTTATTAGCGGATAAATAATAATGTAATATGTAAGATATTAATCAAGACACTCTCTCTCTCTGTCTTAGCACACATACACATTTCAATAACTATATATATATATATATATATGTATATATATATATATATATATATATATATATATATATATATATAATTTTTGTTATATATAAAACACACTGAACAAAATATTAATTTTGAATAAACTAATAAAAACACAGGGCAAAAATTACACACACAGTACACACACAATACACACACACAGCAGGGCAACAAACACACACACACACACATATACATATACATATATATATATATATATATATATATATATATATATATATATATATATATATATATATATATATATATATATATACAGGCACAACCATAATTAAAAATCCTCTCTCTCTCTCTCTCTCTCTCTCTCTCTCTCTAATTCTCTCTCCTCTCTCTCTGGATTCTAACCATTTATGAGAAAAAAACAACATGGGGCCCTTTAAAATAATTGTCTCTGTAAACCCTAAGACATGAATTATGTCCTTAATTGTCAGTCGACAGTTTTGGGTCGCATCCGTTAAGGGGAAAAAATAATAAATGTGTATAGTACACTACATTGAGTTTCAAAAGGGAGGACCTCGATGAGGTAATCCCCTACCCGGCTGGGGAGGAACCTTTCTCTCTCTCTCTCTCTCTCTCTCTCTCTCTCTCTCTCTCTCTCTCTCTCTCTCTCTCTCTCCGTAGCTTGGGTGGTAGCGCATCTAGCTCACAACTGGACGACCCGAGTTCGAATCTCGAACCGGACGGGGAGGGACAGATGGGCGGGTCCCCCCGCCACCCCCCCCAAAAAAAAAAAATTCAGGGTGTTTATATTGACCTAAACAGTAAAGTATGTACCTAGTTCTTAGACAACTGCTGTGGGTAGCAGCTTGGTTAGATAGATAGAGATAGACAGACAGATAGAATAAACAATTTAGGCCGAAGGCCAAGCGCTGGCAACTGTGAGGTCATTCAGCGCTGAAAGGAAAATTGAGAGTAGGAGGTTTAAAAGGTGTAACAGGAGCAAAACCTCGCAGTTGCACTATGAAACAATAGTTAGAAGAGGGTGGAAAGTAAGCTAGAAGAAAGAATACGAATAGAGGTACAGTAAAAGGAATGAAAGGGGTTGCAGCTAGGGGTCGAAGGGACGCTGCAAAGAACCTAAGTAATGCCTATAGTGCACGGCGTGAGGTGCACTGACGGCGCTATCCCCCTAAGGGGGCAGCGGGGTTAGAGGGAGAGAAAGAGTAGAGAGAAAAAACTACACAGAAATCTCTATTGAACTATCAATATACATACATCAAAAGGGGAGGCCCTCGACGAGGTAATCGTCGCCCCAGAGAGCAGAAACCTCTCATAAAATATTCGTAAACATTCCCCCTTTGAAAATCGGAAAGCTGCCAAGCAAACGCTCTAGCAACGGCTGTCAACCCCGAAAGAACCACTTGCTCGGCAAATGAGGTTCAACGAGACTCCTTATTCAAATTAAAGCTCGCCTAATGATGTGCACTAGACAGAAACACATTTTTGCCTTCTCTCGTCTGTCTAATTACGGCTGAGAAAAAGAAACATGAAAAAGATATGCCCTAATAATAATAATAACAATAATATCTCTCGACCATTCCAAAATTACTGAAGCAAATCGCAGTAAATCTAAGCGAGCATGTTTTAGGAAAAATATCCAGAGTTTTCAGCTCAAAAAGTGTATTTTCATGTTGAAATAATTAACGTTTGTAAACCATTAGACACATGTCAAGGACTTGGGTTTAATATGTATTTCTCTATTTAGAGGTTTGGTGGAGAATTTTAGCTAACATATTTTAATTTACCTACTTATTTATTTTCTTATCTATGTGTTTCGCTGATATTCTTCGTTCCACTTATAGCGAGAGAGAGAGAGAGAGAGAGAGAGAGAGAGAGAGAGAGAGAGAGAGAGAGAGAGAGAGAGAGAGAGAGAGAGAGAGAGAGACTGGAGCGGAGATATATGGGGCTTCGGAATTGTCGTTACCCAGTATTACTGTTTGGGCATCTCTACAAGAAGAAGGAATAATAATAATAATAATAATAATAATAATAATAATAATAATAATAATAATAATAATAATAATAACAACAAGTTTAAGGATTCACAGCGATCAAAATGAAAATAAAATCTTTCGTCATTATGTCATGTCGAATACCTACAATAGCATAAACAAATATCATAGGAATAAAAAAAAATGATAAAACACATTCGGTAGCTTAAGGACAAGAATAAGCCATAACAATAACATAACAATATGCGTCATCGTGTCGTAAAGCTTCGCTAAGAGGGCGATAACGAGATGAAATATCGAATCGGAAAAAGGAGCAACGGAGAGCGGAAATAAGACCAAAGGGGGCGGGGGGGGGGCGTCCAGCGATACGAAAGGAACCAACAAAAGAATATCATTACAATAAATACGTCCGGAAGACAAGAGAAGGGTAAGGAACCCCACTCAACCTAGTGCCAATGCCCACATGCCCACCCCCATGGAAACTCATAAACCGTGATCCCTTCACTCAGGGCACAATGCCCCGCTAATGCCACCCATTGTTAAATATCCCCAAAATTCATGGGGGCCCCGCCATGCCCAGCCCTCTGCTCTATTCTGAACTATACATTATCATTATGGGCATCCTTCCATCAGCAAGATATCCCTCGTTTGCCCAGCTGTGACAAGCAATACCTCCCCCACCCCTCTACCCCCACCCCCACCCACAACCAATGTCCTGACACTACCAATGGATTTATTGTTGAATAAAGCACGACTACTTTTGATATTTGGATATAAACATAATAAATATATATATATATTACACATATATATACATATATATATATATGTATGTATGTATGTGTAATCCCCATTTATATATAATATATGTATGTATGTATGTATGTATGTATGTATGTATGTATGTATATATATATATATATATATATATATATATATATATATATATATATATATATATATATATATTCATTTCACTTATGATATATGAGCATGTTTGTGTGTAATCTCTATTCAGTATGATATTAAAATAACATAACAGCATACGTTGACAATCTATACTGTAATCACCCCATAAACAAAGAGGGGATCTGTAAAGGTTTCATGAACAGTAAACTAAATTTTTACATGACAGTAAAGGAAATAAACATTCAACAATATATTAGAACGTACAAAGAATTTTGGAACACGAGGAAAGTTGAAGACTAAAATATAAATTCTCTCTCTCTCTCTCTCTCTCTCTCTCTCTCCACATCATTAAGGATGTCATGATCTAATGGCATATGAAGAACAAAGGAAAAAGGGACAGACATTCAGACAGACAGGAAAATATAATTTCTTATTCCATCTCGTTTCCATGGAAACAAAAGACGGCACCATACTCGCGCATACGCCGGAGAGCACTCGCGCAGCGGAAGCACTTACGACAGCGCTACAAGGACCCTCCACGAAGGATAATACGCTACTCGATGTTAACAGGGCACTAAGGAGTCATTAGCGAACGTAACCCGGCGGCCCAGGCATAATTATCCTCATTAATATTGCCTTGTCTTTGATCGCATCGCATCTTCAGATGCAGCTCTGGCGTTACGATGTTCACGATGAAAAGTGAAGGTTTTTTTGCGTATTAAAAAATTGTGCGTGATGAACCTTTTTAATTAAAAGTTTGTTATACATTTTTTTCCGTGTACAAAGTGTTTTGGGGGAATAAGAAAATAATTATAGACAATTACATTACGATAATTATTCCAATCTGAAATTAAAATACCTGACTAAAGATTACAATTTAACACACACACACACACACACACACACATACACACATACACATATATAATCATATAAATATGGCACGTATGAATATATATATATATATATAATGTATAACTGAACGACGAAAATATGGAATGATGAATATATGAAAGCCTTTCGATAAAATTCTTTACTCTAGCAGACTGGTAAACACTGGAGTGCTGAAAAGGGCCTTTCAGCACTAGTCCTTTCCTAGCAGTCTGCTATTTTAAAGGAAGCTATATCGAAAAACCTAGCAGCACCTCCAATATTTATATATATATATATATATATATATATATTTTATATATATTATATATATATATATATATACATATATATATATATATGTTATATATATATATATATATATAGAGATATATAGATACTAAACTTACAATGATTTCATATCAGCCTTGACATCAATTTAAAAACACACACACACACAAACACAAGGGACCTTTAAACTCTAGTAAAAAAAAAATCACAACAGCAACAACAAAAAAAAAACATCCCTGCAACAAAGGGGGATTGCAAAACGACCCTCATAATTCTCTTTCTCAACTCTCCCCCCATTCTTCTCTTCTTATACCCAGCGCCCCGTGAAGATATACCCTAGTTTCCAACTGCTCCCCCTCCCTACTGTAGACACCCCTCCTCCCCTGACCCACGTTCCCTTCTCATCTCCTCATACCCCTCCCCTCCTTTATCCTAGTTCTAAACACTCCCACCCTCCCATTTTTCCTACATACCCCATCTCATCCTCAAGATCCCCTGACCTTCCCTCCCTCCTCCAAGCTGTATACACCTCCCCAAGCTCCTACTGGTTTTTAAACACCCCTCTTCCCCACTCACTCTTCTTCCTTCTCATGACCCCCTCCCCTTCACCCAGCCCCCTCCTGGCTCCCTGAAGCTACTCCCATCCCCTGGGCTCCAAACATCCCAAAACCGCTCTTCACATTATGCCCGAGCCCTCTCCTCCTTTTAAAAACTCGACCCCTTTTGGCCCTGCAGGTCCAGATGTCTCCTGCACGCCTGGGAGAGAGAGAGAGAGAGAGAGAGAAATGTACAATAGGAAAGAGAGGAAATGAAGGACGAGACAAAACATACACAACCAAGAAAGGAAGAGGAGGGCGAAAGAGGAGAGAGAAACGAAGTGGGAATGAACAGAGAAATGAACAGGAAAGAAGGATGATAAAGGAGGGGCAGGGAAGGCAAAAGTAAAAATAGGTTATTCCAGAGGGAAGCAGAGCAAATACAACACAAAGTGGGGGGGGAGAAAGAAGTAGATGGAGAGGAAGAGTACACAGAAAATGGGAGTGGAAGAGAGAGAGAGAGAGAGAGAGAGAGAGAGAGAGAGAGAGAGAGAGAGAGAGAGAGAGAGAGAGAGGAAAAAAAGACAGTAGGAAGGACAGGAAGGGGAGGAAGTACCTTTCAGACTGTTTAAAAGATTCGAATTCAGAGTATTTTAAATCTCTCTCTCTCTCTCTCTCCTCTCTCTCTCTCTCTCTCTCTCAATGAACAATGAGGGTGACCCGGCTGGAAGAAGGGAACAGCAGGCAATGGAGAAACGAATGAAAGGGCCAATATAAACAAAAGAAGAGAATGAGAACAGGTGTAAAAGACAATAAAAAGGGGAGTTAAAGAACAGAAGATGAAGAAGAAGAAGAAGAAGAGGCATATTACCTTAAT
>NC_089749.1:16052661-16060161 GCF_040412425.1 Macrobrachium rosenbergii | reverse complement strand
CCTAAGTCATGTTTTAATTCATGCACTGACACCGCAGCCTTCGCAGAGAGAGAGAGAGAGAGAGAGAGAGAGAGAGAGAGAGAGAGAGAGAGAGAGAGAGAGAGAGAGAGAGAGAGAGAGAGAGAGAGAGAGAGAGAGAGAGAAATAACGTACTAAAGCAAATGTACCTGGAAGTTATCAGATAACCTAGGCCTAATCCTGGTTTAAATTCACCCACCTTACACTACCATGACACAGCAGCGATTCAACACTTCGATAAGTCTGGCTACTTAATATGAAATCAAAGTTTAGCTGTTTACCAATAAATTGAGCATCATTCTTAAAAACATCATTCGAACTGAAATCAATTCTAGGTTTCACCTGGCATGAAGAATTTCAATAAAAATTATTAGAGAATCATTCTTTAAAAAATAATTAAAACTTAAATCAATTCTTAGGTTTTCCGTAGCATGAAGAATTTCGTTAAAATCAGAGAATAATTTTCTTAAAAATCATTAAAACTGAAAATCAACTAAGGCTTCACATGACGCGAAGAATTACATTAACACATATTAATAATTAATATTCCTCAAACATAATTTCTAATAATAAATGGACAAAACTTTATGTTTAAAAAATAGAGCCATTGCGTATGCAAAACCATGGACAAAGTTCTATTTAGAAATCATGTGTTATTTCGGCTTATGATGTCAATGTTAAACAATGGTGGGAGATGGGTGGTGTTGAATTGCTAGTGTGCGTTCGTGCCTTGGGTTGCGGGGAGAGAGAGAGAGAGAGAGAGAGAGAGGGGAGGGAGTGTTTCTTGACCCCCATGAGTCAGCTTTTCAAGTGTTACGTTAAGTGCTTCCTTCGTTAGGAGTCGTTTTCTCCTCTCTGCCTACGCGTCTCTCCTTTAGTCGTTTCCCCTTTGTTACACACACACACACACACACACACACACACACACACATACATACATTATATATATATATATATATATATATATATATATATATATATATATATATATATATAATATATATATATATATATATTATATGTCTATTATATCTACGCGATTCGACCCTATACCTACATCTTTATATAGAAGACCCCACACCTATAAAATATATATATGTATGAAAATATGTATATATATATATATATATATATATATATATATATATATATATATATGTATATATAGAAATATATAGTATGTATATATAGAAATATATATATATATATAAATTTCTATACGTCAGGATAGTCTCTCAGGTGGAAAGCAAGGGCGTTACTGAGAGACCACAAGAATATATAGGTTCGACACGTGAGTCATTATTATTAACGTGATTGTGTGTTGATGATTTCTATATATATATATATTCCACAATTTCTAAACCCTACAATTTTCGGAATAATCCGTCCATTTTTTCCTATCTACACGAACTGCACTGCAGATTAAATATAAGCCCTACCTATCACCCTTCTTAACTCCACATCTACAGCCCACTTTAACATAGTCCTTTAATATATGATGTCCATCTACATCTAAAACATTCTCTCCTGTTTCCATTTCCACACTTGCTTTATCTCTCGCTTTGGTCATTCACCCTCGCCTCTCTTCCTGTGCTTTCTCCTGCTTCCGTTTCCAACAGTCGTCAATCCTCCTCACTGCGGCTAAGGCCATTCGTTCACTGTCAGTCATATTATATCAAAAGAGTGCTTCAAAAATGTTCATCTTTAACAAACATTCATGTGGCAAGTTTGCGTTACTCAAGATGTCACAGTTGTCATTAATGAGCTTTATAGGAAACAGACTACCCAGGCTAAAAAGGCTAAATAAATAAAAAAAATGCTTTGCTTACTGTTTTATTAGTTTTTCTGTAAAGAAAACTATTGTGTGCCGCTTTTTGTCTGTCCATCGGCCCTCAGATCTTAAAAAAACTGAGACTAGAGCGCTGCAAATTGGTATGTTGATCATCCACCTCCACTCATCAAAACATACAAATTGCAGCCTCTAAGCCTCAGTAGTTTTGATTTTATTTAAGGTTCAATTAGCTATAATCGTGCTTCTGGCAACGATATAGGATAGGCCACCACCGGGCAGTGGTTAAAGTTTCATGGGCCGCGGTTCATACAGCATTATACAGAGACCACCGAGATAGATTTTTCTGTGGCCTTGATTATATTGCAGTGGGCTGTGAAAACTCGATTGCGTCGAAGAAACTTGGGCGCATTTACCGCCAATTTTCTTTACAAATGCAATCTGTAACTATTACTGGAACAATTCAGCGTTTTCATTAAAAATTATCCTTCCCAAAAAATTACATTTCACTTCCAATACCTTTTTATTTCAGCAGAAAATAAATATCTTGCTATCTTCACCATAACTAAAATTACAATCAGCATATTTTCCGTAGAAAGTAGATTCCCGTTTACATTGCAGTGCTTTATTTCAAGTTGAAAGAAGTCTCAATAAACTTTTTCCTTAGATTACCATTAAGTACCATTTATAGACTTCATTCCAAACAGAAAGCAGAGTCATTATTATAACCCATTTTAGAATTGCATCGCCTTGCAACAATGTTTTTCTTGTTCAACTAGAAAAAAAATCCTTTTTGTAACTTGGCAAAAAAAAAAAAAAATAAATAAATTATATCTACCTCTTAAATTACTTTTCGACTTCCAATCGAAAGCTAACACTCCTCACGAACATTCTTAAAATGGCACTTGGTTTCCAAAAAATATTCAAGTCGAAAAGAAAAATGCGCCGAAGTTTCTTCGGCGCACCGACTTTCTGTACAGCCGCTACAGCGTACAATCAGGACCGCTACCGAAAACAGATCTATCTTTCGCTACTCTCGGTATATAACTGTATGAGCTGCGGCCCATGAAACAAGGGGCCTGGTGTGGTGGCCTATCCCATATCGTTGCCAAAGGCACGATTATGGCTAACTTTTAACCTTAAATAAAATAAAAAACTACTGAGGCCTGAGGGCTGCAATTTGTAAGTTTAATGACTGGAGGGTGTGTGATCAAAATACCAATTTGCAGCCCTCAGTCTCAGTAATTTTAAGATCTGAGGGCGGAGTTGTGGAAAAAGTGCGACTTGTTAATAAAGCCGGTACAATAGTTTTCCTTTACAGAAACTAAAATTCGACGTCCCTTTGCACCCCCTAACTGGCTATTCTCCCAGCAACGTATGGGCAATCCACACACTCTACATAGGCAATCAACGACTTCATTAGAGGGAAATCCGCCCCCTATCCGAAATCTTCCGCTCTATTCCCTGGCCAGCCATTTCACGCATATATGAAAACTGCGTGGACTGCCAAAATAACAAAATACGCCATCCGGCTTGAAAATGAACCTTGGATTTTCTCTCTCTCTCTCTCTCTCTCTCTCTCGTGGTATTTACAAGTTCAATTGAATTTCTTTCTACTTTTCGAAAATTCTCTCTCTCTCTCTCTCTCTATTTATCTCTTCAATTGAATTTCTCTCTCTCTCTTTCTCTCTCCCTGGTATTTAAAAGCTCATATTGAATTTCTTTTAACTTTTCGAAAATTCTTCCACCCCTCTCTCTCCCTCTTTTATTACGGATAAGTTTATCTTGTATTTCTTTAATCATCCACACATGGCAACTTCTGTAACAATCATTTTCTTCAATCTCCCTAATCTACTACATCCCACTTCAATCTGCTGTGTTAACATTCCTCCAATTCAATCATCTCAGTGTTCACTCCCAATAATTGTATCCCAGTTTCGTTTTCTTCCTTGTTAACTATCCTCGTCTTCACTCCCTCCCTTTCATCCTCAACTTGAATTATCCATCTCTTGCATCTATTATCCTTCTCCTCAATCGCAACACTACACCCTCAAAATTTCTATTTCCACTTCAATTAACCTCGTCTTCGTCTTAAAACACCTCAAATCTCATCTTCGCCTAATCCCCTAACCATTCGGATCAAATCTTGTAGTCTTCGTCCCAAACACTTCATTAACGCATCTCTCCAATCTCGTCTCCCTCCGCTTCTTCTTCACCAATTATCCTTCGGTGCATTTCAAACTCTTCCTTGCCTTACCCTGGCTTCCTTCGGACAAAGTTCCACCTCATGCACTCGATCCATCTTCCGGGGGGAAAATTTTGTAAAGCAACCTAATAATGATCAGGTCTCATTCGGCGGACGGGAAATTGGATGTGTGATGAAGTGGGTTTCTCTCTCTCTCTCTCTCTCTCTCTCTCTCTCTCTCTCTCTCTCTCTCTCTCTCTCACAAATTATCTTAATGAAAGAACAGGGAAAAATTATAATTACTTAGGTACTAACTGAATTAAATGCAGAGCAATCTCTCTCTCTCTCTCTCTCTCTCACGTATTGTTACGTACTAGCTTGATTGATTCAAAACAAGTACTGGTACATCTCTCTCTCTCTCATATTATTACGTACTAACTTGATTCGATGCAAAAACAAGTACTCAGTACATTCTCTCTCTCTCTCTCTCTCTTCTCTCTCTCTCTCTCTCTCTCTCTCTCACGCTCTCTCTCAATTATCATGCAATTATCGCATCTATTCCCGCATCACATGGCTAAGTTAATAGCAATTCTCGAATGAAAATGTAATAGACCAAAATTGCAACACTTAATTGCAATTTGACCTCATTCGCCCTATCGCTCGCAGCAGCAGGAGTCTTGAGTCTCTGTTGCCTCCGTTTCCTTTTCTTTCTTTCATTTCCTTTCTTCCTTTCATTTTCTATTTTCTTTTTGTCCTTTGCTTTCGTTTTGAGGGTCCAACAAATCGATGTCTATTCCAGAAACGAAAATTCTGACAAGAGAACTTTCACGTATAATATAGCCAGAGACAGACAGACGGAGTATAATTATTTCAAATGGACACTCATATTATATATACATGTATGTGTGTGTTTCACACATACACACATACATTCTGTATATATATATATATATATATATATATATATATATATATATATATATATATATATATATATATATATACATATATACATACAATATATAATATATATATATTTGTACAAACACATACATATATACAGGGGACAACAAACACACAAAACATATACACACTCATATAAATATATATACAAACAAACATACACCCCATCCACCATTATAATTACATACAAAACACACACTTCATTTTCCCAGACAGAACCACTTTACACCGCAATCTCGCCCATTTACAAAACGGAAACCAAGAAAGAGACGGAAGGCAAACCACGCAAACACACGCAAACACACACACACACACACACACACACACACAAAACGAGATGTTACCATGGCAACGGAACCATGCCTGGGTTATTCCTGGTCGCCACCACAACGGCGTGATGAGCAGAAATGGGGTTGACGATCCTCAGTTTAATTTGGTATCCATCCAAACATGTTAAGAGGAAAAAGGGTGCTTTGACATTTTATAATTGCGTATCCGCAACGTGTTCGTGATGCTCTCTCTCTCTCTCTCTCTCTCTCTCTCTCTCTCTCTCTCTCAGGGTCCTTCATGAATTGTTATAAGATCCTAGGGTTCGTTTGAATTGAACTCAAGCATCCCTCTCTTCTCTCTCTCTCTCTCTCAGGGTCCTTCATGACAAGTTATAATAAGAAAGGGTTTGTTTAATTGAATAGTATCCCCTACATCTCTCTCTCTCTCTCTCTCTCTCTCTCTCTCTCTCTCTCTCTCTCTCTCTCTCTCCTCTCTTGTCAGGGTCATTCATGACTTGTTATAAGAGGAAAAGGGTTCTCTCTCTCTCTCTCTCTCTCTCTCTCTCTCTCTCTCTCTCTCTCTCTCTCAGGGTCCTTCATGACAAGTTATAATAAGAAAAGGGTTTGTTTCAGTTTAATAGTATCCCCTACAGCTCTCTCTCTCTCTCTCTCTCTCTCTCTCTCTCTCTCTCTCTCTCTCTCTCTCTGTGGTGAGAACGAAATCCTTCTATGAGAGGTCAACAACTTTCAATTACTGACTCAGTTCCATTTCTTCCCAAACGGGGGACGGAACTGAAAAAAAAAAATCGAAAATGTAAAAAAAAAATCGTAACTAAAAATAAAAAATCGGAACTGAAAAAAAAAACACTACTCCCTCATCCTCCCCTCCTGAACCCTTTCAGAAGTAAGCTATACAGAGCAATGTAAAAAAAAAATAATAAATGCTGAGGTAGACACGGCTGCCCAGCCAGCAATCACTGGGTAGGGCTCGTGCCCAAAAAAAAAAAAAAAAAAAGGAAAAAATTATTTACTATGGTTAAGCATAAATATAACAAATATGGGAACAAAAAAGATTGAAAACAGACACAGGATGATATGGCAAAAAGCCATAGACTTGAGCAATCACTGGGTAGGGTAATGCACCAAAAAAAGAAAAGGAAAGATTTCTTAAAATTAAAAAGACTTTTTTTTGCTATAATTATATGATACATACAATAAATATGGAAACAGAAAAGACTGAAAACAGACGCAGGATTATATGGCAAAAAGCCATAGATATAAACATATTCTGGGTAGGGTACGTGCACAAAAATAAAGGAAAGATTTCGAAAAATGATAAAAAGATTTTTTTGCTATAATTTCAGCATATAATTTAACATGTAACACAGAAATAGAAGAATGAAGAATAGACACAGGAAAGGAAATATTTAGTAAAATGTTAAAACTATTTTTTTGCTAAGATTTTAGTATATAATTTAATACATAACAGAAATAGGATTAAAAATAGAAATGGGGATTATACGACAAAAGAACCAATAAACTTAAAACACAGAATATCAATTATGACTGGAATATTTTTACAGGTTGGGAACATTAGGTCATAAATCACATTCGTTGAAAACAAAAACAGAAAATGTTTTGTAAAACCAATAGAACCTCTCCCATTCTAACATAAACCGAAGAAAAGCCACTGAAATAAGCCAAAAGACGCCTTTGACACTAAACAAGTTACTGCAGAGTCAAATACTGTTGAATATGTATTCCATTTAAGGAGCCCATAAAAAAAAAAAAAAAAAAAGAAGACGACGAACATGGCAGTCCGATTACCCTGCCAAGAACCAGCAGCACCAAGAACAAGCACCGAATGGCACCACTGAACAGGAGACGGGCCAACGAAGACGACCAACAACGCAGCGCAAAGGAGGAACCAGGAAGTTTGGGATAAGGGTGTGTTCACCGGAACTGGAGTAAAGAGGGTCTCTACGGGCAATAAAGTGACTGGGGTAGGGGGTAGAAGGGGGTGTCTTTATAGCCTTTAGGATAAGGGGGAGGGAGTAGTGAAAGAGAGGGTGCATTAAGGAACTCGCCCCCCTCAATAAAGTTTCCCCAATAACGGAAGGTGAGTCGGCACACTGTCTCAAGAAGATGGCTTCGGCGACGTCACCAACAAGCTCCAGACAAAGGGGAAGGGTGGCGAACGAAGGAGAGGGAGGCTAACGAAGACTACCGTTTGTTATGAGGTGTCTTCCTCATCATTATTAAAAAACAATGGCTTC
>NC_089749.1:16032661-16047661 GCF_040412425.1 Macrobrachium rosenbergii | reverse complement strand
AATACATTATATATATATACATATATACTTTTATATATGAAATCATAAGTCAACCTACTAACAAAATATCCTCTCCTTTCATTTGAAAACAATTAAATTAACACATCTCGAATCCAGACCAATTACTGTATAACCAAATTATCAGCCAACCATGACGTCATCACTGGAATAATCAAGTGCCCATTTCCGGTGCTATTGTTGCCCGTTTCCTGACCGATCAATCAAGAGAACCCCATGGTGTCACTCGGGGCACCAAACGACGATGGCATTCGATGAATGATTCATTAGATTATAACGTTCCTCCGCCTGACTGCGCAAAATACGTCAATATACCAATAAATAAATACACTGAAAAATAATTTATTATGCTTGTATGTGCCTACATACTCTATTCTGGACACTGAATTCTTTTATGCATGCAGTAATGGACTGAATATGATTGATTTTTGTAGAGTAGCGTCGCAAAACCATGGTCATTTAATGATTGTACTGGAAAGGCAAGTGAAACGATATAAATATACATATATACATACATATATATAGCATGCATAGGCATAGTTCTTCTCTTACAATAATTTTCGTTAAGAACAATTGCGTTGGTGGCATCAATATCAATGAGTTTCTTGCAAGAATGGAACCTTCATAACGTCGGAGTTATATACGGCTTGGAAATAAAGTCGAAACCGGTCAGGACCTACACCCCGTTTCTTATTTTTCACCTGTGGTAATGTGTGATATATGAATCACGTACAAAAGTCATAATAATCATATATATATATATATATATATATATATATATATATATATATATATATATATATATATATATATATATATATATACATATACTATATATATATTTATATATGTATATATACACATACACACACATATACATACATACACACTATATACATATAAATACATACACAAACAAGGAATTACACATTAAACCTCCTTTATACAGCGTTCACATCGTGCAAACATAACGTGGCACAAGTAAGTACAAGCTCACATAATCAGTGGAGCAATGTGTTCCGGCCAGAGGCCGCATGCATGATACGTTCTTGGCCTGGGATTTCCCCTGAATAATAACCGCCACAATTTCGAGCTTATTGCACCATTGCAAAAACTTTCATGAATAAAATTAGAATAACGAAATCACAAGGCACCCCCAAGGCTCCCCAAAACGCAACAAATACAGCTTGTGGGACGCACTTACAACCTGAAGTTCAGGGCAATAAAAATTCACAAAGCGGACACACACACATATTTTATATGTATGTATGTATGTATATATATCATATATATAAATATAAATATATATACACATACATATACATATATATATATATATATATATATATATATATGTATATATATATATATATATATATATATATATATATATATATATATATATATATATATATATATATATATATATATATATATTTTTAATAAATGTGAAAAACATACAGTTGGTTATAAGAAAATGCTCAAAAAAGACAGAAAACGCCTTAAGCAGATACAAAATTAAATAAAACATTATAATTGGTTAAACTCAATAATAACCAACGAAATTATCTTAATACTTTCCTCAAGATCACCGTAACATCCATCATCCTCAACATGATTTACGAGCGGAAAAAATTTCATCCTATCTTTTAACATAAGCATTATTACTTCTCAAAATGAAAAAACATTTCTACGCGGGAGAAAACCCCGTAACTTTTTTAGCAATCTTCCAAACACTTTATGGTCGATTATGTAAAAAAAAATATAAACTTCAAATTGAAAATGAAAATTACCAAGAAAAATAACGAACAGAAGTGACAATAGGAAAAAAAAAGAAAAATACTATTACTACTATGGCTCCATCTAGTATCACAATACATGGTGTGCGTGTAAGTTGTGGCATCGAACGCAACTCTCCTAGCACATCCTTCAACTTCCTTCAGCCCCACCAAACCCCTCTCCGACTCCCGGTCTCAACAAACTGTGGTCCATATCACTTCACCCAAATCCTTCATCTTGCACTGATTCGAACAAACAAATACCTACCACCATAAACGGCAACAAGGGCTTCTACAGAGAATCCGCCGACCGTACGAGAAGAGAAGACGCCCCTCTTCCAAAACATGTTGCTACAAGGGGCCTAACGCCTCCTAACGACTATCCCTCTTTTCTGTGATGTATTCACTTCTGTTTTGTCTCTCGTCTGAATATGGGGTGAGATGAGTCTATCTACGTAAAGAATAAGGAATATAAGGGTTATTTATCGGTGATGAGAGAGAGAGAGAGAGAGAGAGAGAGAGAGAGAGAGTCATATAGTTACTGAAAATCGATAAAGACAGAATTATATATATAATATATATAGTGTTATATATATATATATATATATATATATATATATATATATATATGAAAATATATATATATATATATATATATATATATATATATATTATATATTTTTATATATATATATATATATATATATATATATATATATATATGTGTGTGTGTGTGTGTGTGTGTGTGTGTGTGTGTACACGGAGTCATATGGGTTACCTTAGAGAAAATTGATAAAGTTATATTTGAATTTTATATCACACTCATGTGTGTATGAATATACACATATGGAAAGTCATATATGCTAGGGAATACTGAGGTATCGTAGTTATAAAGTGTGTGTGTCTGTTTGAGAGAGAGAGAGAGAGAGAGAGAGAGAGAGAGAGAGAGAGAGAGAGAGAACGTTAACACGGCCGTGAGTACGTTGACAAAGTGTTACAAGTGAGAAACTATGAGAAAATGGACAAAAAAAAAAAAGACCAGTCTTTCCCGACAAACTACTCCACTAACCAAAACAAAACAAAAAAAAAAAATAATTAAAAAAATAAAGGGTAAGACATCCGACTCCGCTAAACGAAACCGGGGCAGGCCTACTTGAAGAACCAGCGTCTACGAGCCTAAAAAAATAACACTTTAGAAGAACGCCGTTTTATTCTCTTCACTTCACCTAAAAACTTAGCTTTTTTTTTCGTTCCAGGGTCTCTCTCTCTCTCTCTCTCTCTCTCTCTCTCGTTCTAATCCTCACTAGCTCGTTCTCTATTTTTCTCTCGTTCTTAGCCTTACAAATTCTCTCTCGTTCTTAGCGTTCTAAGCCTCAAATCTCTCGTTCTCTCTCTCGTTCTCTCTCTCTCTCTCTCTCTCTCTCTCTCTCTCTCTCTCTCTCTCTCTCTCTCTCTCTCTCTCAACTGCTCGTTCTAAGCCTCAACTGCTCGTTCTGCTCGTTCTCTATTCTAAGCCTCAACTGCTCGTTCTGTTCTTACAAATCTCTCTCTCGTTCTTAGCCTTACAAACTCAGCCTTACAAACTCTCTCTCTCTCTCTCTCTCGTTCTAAGCCTCAACTGCTCGTTCTGTATTCTCTCTCGTTCTTAGCCTTACAAACTCTCTCTCTCTCTCTCTCTCGTTCTAAGCCTCAACTGCTCGTTCTGTATTCTCTCTCGTTCTTAGCCTTACCTCTCTCTCTCTCTCTCTCTCTCTCGTTCTAAGCCTCAACTGCTCGTTCTGTATTCTCTCTCTTCAAGCCTTACAAACTCTCTCACTCTCTCTCTCTTCTCTCTATATATCTCTCTCGTTCTAAGCCTCAACTGCTCGTTCTGTATTCTCTCTCGTTCTTAGCCTTACAAACTCTCTCTCTCTCTCTCTCTCTCTCTCTCTCTCTCTCTCTCTCTCTCTCTCTCTCTCGTTCTAAGCCTCAACTGCTCGTTCTGTATTCTCTCTCGTTCTTAGCCTTACAAACTCTCTCTCTCTCTCTCTCTTATCCTCGCAAACTATCCCTATCTCTTTCTCTCCTCTCTCGTTCTTAGCCTCACAAACACTCTCTCTCTTTCTCTCGTTCTTATCCTCACAAACTATCCCTATCTCTCT
Organism: Macrobrachium rosenbergii; assembly: GCF_040412425.1. Lineage (NCBI taxonomy): Eukaryota > Metazoa > Arthropoda > Malacostraca > Decapoda > Palaemonidae > Macrobrachium > Macrobrachium rosenbergii. The sequence continues at coordinate 16,043,724 of NC_089749.1, read as the reverse complement.
CTCTCTCCTTCTCTCCTCTCTCGTTCTTAGCCTCACAAACACTTTCTCTCTCTCTCTCTCTCTCTCTCTCTCTCTCTCTCTCTCTCCTCTCTCGTTCTCTCTCTCTCTCTCTCTCACTCTCTCTCTCTCTCTCGTTCTTAGCCTCTCTCTCTCTCTCTCTCTCTCTCTCTCTCCGAAAGTAATAACGTCATCTAAGTAATCAGGCCGCCTTAAGAATCCTCTTGTGACGAACAAAAATTTAAAAAAATATAAGCGCCACCTCCTTTCACCCCTCCAAAAAAAAAAAAAAAATGAACCGCTTACAATTGGCTAAACAGGCATGACGAATAGATCTCATTTATATACCCCTCTTCCTTCAGACAAATTCGTTCGTTGCCCTTCTTTGTTCTCTTAGTCTTAAATAAGCACTGAGGTCCTCCTGGTCCTATTTTTATTTCCTTAAGAAATCTCGTTAGAGTTATGACGTCAATATAGTTGCGATTTTAATTGGTAAAATTAAGAAAAATAATACAAATATCATAATAAATTGCGAGTATTACGTGCAGGGAATGAGATTTAACGTCTATATGACGTCAGTAATAATAATAATAATAATAATAATAATAATAATAATTCTTTATTTCCGCTCAGGACCACATACATGGAATATGCCAAGTAGAGACCTCTAGGAATTTAACAGGGTAAAATTAAGACAACTAATAAAAATATTATAAAAATTTATGCGTATACCGCATAAGGAATGCTATATCAATAAATATGTACATAAGAAATAGATTTTACTTTGTGTGTGTGTGTGTGTGTGTAACAAAAACGTTTTCCTCGTGAATGAAATAAAAACATCAGCTGCGCACCAATGTTATATATCAATGTTTTATGGCCATTCCTGAGTAAGCAATTTATTATCAACCATTGAACTATGGATGCACTTAAGCGGTTCAAAAAAAAAAAAAAAAAAAAAAAGAGGGGAGAGAGAGAGAGAGAGAGAGAGAGAGAGAGAGAGAGAGAGAGAGAGAGAGAGAGAGAGAGAGAGAGAGAAAATCCTTTATGAGAGGGGGGTAAATATAGACTTCGAGAGAGAGAGAGAGAGAGAGAGAGAGAAGATCCTTTAGAGAGAGAGGGGAGAAATATAGAGAGAGAGAGAGAGAGAGATGAGAGGGGGTAAATATAGAGAGAGAGCAAATCCTTCATGACAAAGAATGAACACAGCCCGACAAGAGAGAGAGAGAGAGAGAGAGAGAGAGAGAGAGAGAGAGAGAGAGAGGTTCCCATAATAACCCAGCAGTGATCCACTTTATAAGCGATATATGACTTGGGCTCAAATCCTCTCTTGAGCCTAAGACCTACTAATTAAAAGACCCGGAGGTAATAAAACAAACAAACAGAGGACAGAAGTCATATATTCTCACGAGGGTTCCTTATGGCCGGCACTACAGAACACTACACCATGCGTACAATTCATTGCGAGTATGATAGCATACGCTCACATAAACATACGAGAGAGAGAGAGAGAGAGAGAGAGAGAGAGAGAGAGAAATTATTCTTCAATTTACGTATCTCAGATAATAATTAATTAAAGAACGGAATGTATAATCACACACAAATATATATTTTTTATATATACAGTATATATGTATAAATATATATATATATATATATATATATATATATATATATATATATATATATATAGAGAGAGAGAGAGAGAGAGAGAGAGAGAGAGAGAGAGAGAGAGAGAGAGAGAGAGAGAGAGAGAGAGAGAGAGAGAGAGAGAGAGAGAGAGAGTTATATTTATATATATATTAGAGACAGAGAGAAAAAACTTATTCTTTAACTGACGTGCTGCAGCTAGTAATTATGCACTAGCATTTACACACACACACACACACACGGACACACACACACACCGCGCATTATTTCATCCACTACTTAATTAAAAACTTCTGAATTAACATTTTTCCTTTTACCTGCCTCAATCAGAAGATTCCTTTGTCACCCGACGCAAAAACATTGAACACTTATCAAAATAACGGCGACCCTATCACAGTTATCAGCTTCAAGCGCTTAGGAGGAGGATTTATCTTATTCCTCTCTTTATTTATTCATTCGGAAGTCCGAAATAGAACCGTCCTTAGCCCCAGGTCGGGACAAAGCTATGCGTCATGACCAATCGATACAACGCCAGGTTCCTGGACGCAGAAATACAGGTAATATTTCACTAGTTCACTTCAATCTTTTTTTTTCTTGCTTTTCTATAAAAGAAAACTATTGAGATAGCTTTGTCTGTCCGTCGGCACGTTTTCTGTCCGCCCTCAGATCCTAAAAACTACTGAGGCTTGAGGGCTGCAAATTGGTATGTTGATCATCCACCTTCCAATCATCATACATAACAAATTGCAGCCCTCTACTCTCAGTAGTTTTTGTTTAAAGGTTAAATTCGGCGCATTTTTTACTTCTTTAATTCGACAATAGTTAGAATTAGTTTCATCATCAGCGTTTCATCCACATCATAATTTTCACATCTCGTTCATAATCATCTCTCATACTTATCACTTTCAATTTTATCCTTTTAGAGATTTAAAGATTTTCACATTATTATTATTCAGAAACAAACCCACATCTCGTTCATAATCATCTCTCATACTTATCACTTTCAATTTTATCCTTTTAGAGATTTAAAGATTTTCACATTATTATTAATAAGAAACAAACCCACAAGCGCCAATGGCTTTGAATGTAAGCTTCCAAAGAATATGATGTTCATTCGAAAGACGTAACAGACGGCAATAGGAAATACAGAAAGATGATATCAATTATAAAAGGAAAAAAATTGATAAATACATGAAAATGTAAGTAAATCATTAAAATAAAAGAGTTGTTTCAGGGTAGAAGTGCGTTGCTTCTTCGCTTGAACTTTTGAGGCTCCAAAACAGTCAAGTATACCTTAGTTTTACCAGACCACTGAGCTGATTAACAGCTCTCCTAGTTGCACAAAATCTTCAGGGAGGGCTGTTCCACAGTCCAACGGTGTGAGGAATAAAGGACGTCTGGAACTGAGAAGTTCGGCAGTTCATGAATGTTTGTCTATGGTCATTTACGTCCGAAACAGTTTTTTTTATTTGAATTTGAACCTGAACAATAACAATAGCAAATTATTATGAAAAAATGCAGGAACCTAAAATCAGAAGTACTGTACTGGAATTCATGAAAAAACAATTTTCCCTCAACTCTAGCATTAAAATATATATTTTATTTTATTTATTTCTCTGGCGGTAAAAACTGCAACCAATAACGAAAGAGGAAATGGCCATTAAAAATACTTCCCACTTGTATGGTGTATACTACCCTAACTAGTGAGCGTACGTCGTAATATAATATTGTTAATGTTTAGAAATAAACGTAAAAATGCCAAAAAAATTATTAATCTCTATTTATGTAATTGGCTCAGGTCAGGATATGCTTAGGCTGGGATATACCTTAAGCCTCTAACACTCGTTTCAGAAGCATTTATTAAAATAAAAGTAAATAAATAAATAATTATGCAAATAGACAAAAATTGACCTAACCTGTGCGTAACCTGCTGAGAAGGAAAGATACAATTACCAACAAGGAAAAAGAATTAACCACATTTCTCATTCTCTCTGCCAAAACGCGCGCTACAGCAGACACGTTATCCTTTAAGATATATTGAAACTACATAAAAACTATCCTCACGTCCCAACATTGCGATGAGGTGCCTATAATGTACACGAAAGGTCTGCGGTAAATGCAAAACCACAGAACTTCCTTTTGCAATGCAGAAGGAGCAACCACGCAGCCATCGTGACGGTTCAATACCATGCAACCGCACGTATTTATCCGAACGTAAGTTGCAGTAGAACGAGGGGTAGGAAGAAACGGAGGATGAGAAGGAGGAGGAGGAGGAAGAGGAGGAATATAAGAAGGTTGGTTGCAGAGGAAGAGATAAAGAGGAGTTGACAGAAGATAAGGATGAAAAGAGAAAGGTAAGGAAAAGTAGGAGGAGGAATGAAAAGCTGAGTGATGAGAATGTGAGAGAGAAGAGTTGGAGGAGAATAAGAAAGTTATAGAGGAAGATGTAAGGATGAGTTGATTGAGGAAAAGAGGAAAGGAGAAAGGTATGGAGAAGTAAGAAGAGGAGGAGGAGGAGGAATTAAATGCTGGGTGATGGTACGAGAGAAGGAAGAGTTAGATGAGAATCAGAAAGTTAAAGAGGGAGATGTAAGGGCGAGTTGATTGAGGAGATAGAGGAAAAGAGAAAGGTAAGGAGGAGGAGGAGGAGGAGGAGGAGGAGGAGGAGGAGGAGGAGGAGGAGGAGGAGGAGGAGGAGGACTGAATATAAGAAAGCTGGTTGAAGAGGAAGATATAAAGACAGTATGGCTGAAAATAAGGATGAAAAGAGAAAGGTAAGGAAAAGTGATAGGAGGAGGAGGAGGAGGAGGAGGAAAAAGACACGTACAAAGAGACTTGTGACAAGAGCCAGGCTGTTTTCTACCCTTGAGGAAAATGGTTCCTGTCACGAGGGAGACAAAGAGCGAGAAAACAACGGAAGGCCGTGGGAATCTATCTCTAACGATGAGAGAAAGATATGGCGAGCTCTCTCTCTCTCTCTCTCTCTCTCTCTCTCTCTCTCTCTCTCTCTCTCTCTCTCTCTCTTATGCAATTCTAAAGTCCGATCTGATATTTATGGCTGGGCTGCAATTACCAATGTAAATAATGACAGAATATTTCGGGGGAAGCTGTTATTCTACAAACAGTTTCTCTCTCTCTCTCTCTCTCTCTCTCTCTCTCTCTCTCTCTCTCTCTCTCGGTTCCAGCTCCATCTGGCACCCCGTATCCAATTCCAAAGTCAGACCTGGCATTATTGCAAGGCTGCAAAAACCAATATAAATAATGATCAGATATCTCGGGGGGAAGTTACTGTTCTATAAGCAATCCTCTCTCTCTCTCTCTCTCTCTCTCTCTCTCTCTCTCTCTCTCTCTCTCTCTCTCTCTCTCTCTCTCTCTCTCTCTCTTTCTTTCATATATATGCTTGATATCTGCGGAATCTTTTTCGACGTTTTTTAAAACTGAACCGGTCATCTACAACTCTCTCTCTCTCTCTCTCATATATGCTTGATATCTTGAGGAATATTTTTCGACGTTTGTTTAAACTGAACCGGTCATCTACAATCTCTCTCTCTCTCTCTACTCTTCTCTTTGAACAATTAGAAACAAAGTATGATAATGCACGAAAGACGAGAAAAGGGTGGGCGAAAAATTGGACTGACACGGAAGCAGAGGCACCTTATGGAAATTTCCACAGTGCCAACAGCTCTTACCTAGCAACGGGTCGCTAGTGGTAGGCAATTCTCACGGAATAGGATACGGCTCAAGGATGTGAGAAAACCACAGGATGACAGCAATGCGTCTAAATCGAGTAGTGCATTATTTATTATTACAGTACAACGTATAACGTAACTCTGCGCGTCAGAATAATGCATCCATATTTTCTGTCATTTAAAGGACACCAGTGCCACAGCGCCAGTGCCAACTCTATGCATCCTTCAAAAAGGATGCAGATCAAGGGTGTGAGAAAACCATGATATTACAGCAATGCGAATAATCATTAAGTAACGCATAATCACTATATAACATCACTCCTTGCGTCAAAATATTTTATCAGCAATTTGTATCACTGAAGGGAAACACTGCCACAGTGCCAGTGCCAACTCTACGTATCCTTTAAAAAGGACAGGAAGAGACGATGCCAGTGGAGCGAATAACCTCAGAAAAACCTTCCAGCCATGAATATTAAAGAAACGAAAGTGTCAAAAACATGTATTTATAAAAAATAAAAAATTGCCGCTGTCAGCCGCCATCCCTCTAACACCATGACATGAGAGTGCCATCATGGTCATGGGAATCGTGTAACCGGAGGAGAGAGAGAGAGAGAGAGAGAGAGAGAGAGAGAGAGAGAGAGAGAGAGAGAGAGGAGAGAGAGAGAGAGATTTTATAAATTCATAGTTATCAAAACATGGATAGAGAGAGAGAGAGAGAGAGAGAGAGAGAGAGAGAGAGAGAGAGAGAGAGAGAGATTTTATAAATTCATAGTTATCAAAACATGGATATTAAAAGAGAGAGAGAGAGAGAGAGAGAGAGAGAGAGAGAGAGAGAGAGAGAGAGAGAGAGAGAGAGAGAGATAAAAAATTCAGTTATCAAGACATGAATATTTTTAGAGAGAGAGAGAGAGAGAGGTTAGAGAGTTAATAAAACATACACATTACCAGAGACAACTCCTCCTAGCTGAGAAAAAGACAGAGAGAGAGAGAGAGAGAGAGAGAGAGAGAGAGAGAGAGATGTGATGTAGATGTGTGACAAGCAGCAGTGCCAAGAATGCTAAAGGTGAGCAATTTCGCAAGCATCGTATCACATACTTGATATAAGTCGAATCAAACCTATCAGACCCTTACCGATGGCAGATAGATATTTTGTATCCATATAAATCAGGTGAGTAGTGTTTTACCAGGGCTGAAACAGTTGTGCACCAGGTGAATGCTGTGCAATCTTTACTGGTGTGAATTCCCTCTAAATACCTATTCTCATATAGGTAGAAAATCGATATATTTTCAGGTTTAGATTTTCAGTAATGTTTGTGTGTAGAGTTTTCTTTTACCCCTCCTTTTTTTATTGTGTTCCTTTTTCGTTGCTTCATATTAAATGAAATCTTGCCTCACGTCCACTGTCGTTTGACTGCAGATACACTCAACTATGGACTTTCTATGTCTTAAACTGAAAGAATGCAATTTTACATTTAATTACACACTTAATATAAAACTAACAACTTCTCAACACTTGAAAATACATTGCATAGCATAAAGTTACCAAGATCTTCATGTACAGGCACAGTAAACGGAAGATTTGCTAAAGACGAATATAGCCTATATAAAATGAGGTATCTATCTACCAATGTACCTGTGGCGTGCGTGTGTTTCTGCGTGTACTTTCAACGCCAGCATATACAAAAACAAACGTGTTTCTGAAGAAAGGATCCATCGACCGGTGTGTTTTGAAGAAGCTCCAATTCAAGACAATTATCTTCAAAAGCTTCTGGGAAGCTTTGTGGAAGACTGGCCCATTTCCATCATAAAAAAAAAAAAATATATAGTTCGTCGAGACCAAAGAGCCACGAATTCACAATGCTTCAGGAAAAAAAATGGGCGGAGAAAAGACAAGGAAAGGAAGAGGAGAGGTATAAAGAGAATAAAAGTGGATGAGGAGAAGAAGGAGAAGGAAGAGAAAGTAGGGCAAAGAAGAGGAAGACCACAAAGAAACGGTAGAGAATGACGTCCGAAAACATTCTACAAACATCAAAGATCTACGAGAGAGAGAGAGAGAGAGAGAGAGAGAGAGAGAGAGAGGAGAGAGAGAGAGAGAGAGAGATTAAAACTACGGCCTGAGAGAGAGAGAGAGAGAATGTATAAACAACTCCCTGCTTCTCTTCTCCAATCTCATAATCCATTTATGTGTCCTATTCCACTCTTTTCTAAATCCCTAAACTTGATCTCCTAGTCCACATTAATGTTCATTTAAACCACTTTATAACGAATCTCTCTCTCTCTCTCTCTCTCTCTCTCTCTCTCTCTCTCTCTCTCTCTCTCTCTCTCTCTCTCTCTCTTCCTCAAGCGCCACTGAGACTCGCCCCTGAGGCAATGACTGCCTAAATTGCCATGCATCAAACATCAGGGAACATGACCCCGCCTGACCTCTGGAACATGTCCAATTGACCTATATATGTTCCGGAATACCAGATTTCCCGAGCTTTTCCATTCCCCAGAATAGGAAAAGGCATGTCCTAGGGATACAGACCTTGAAAATAAATGTAATTTGTTTTCGAGTAATAAATTACATTAGATTGTAAATTACTTTCAAGTAATAAATGACGTTACAATGCAATTTACTTTCTCTTCCATGCCCCAAAATACGAAAAGGCATGTCCTAGGGATATGCCTTGAAAATAAATGTAACTTCTTTTCGAGTAATAAATTACATTACAATTTAATCTGTTTTCAGTCAATTACATTACAATGTAATCTGTTTTCAATAAATTACATTACAGTGTAAATTATTTTTAAGTATTAAAATTAATATACAATGTAACTTATTTTCAAGTAATAAATCATAATACAGTAACTTATTTTCAGCTAATAAATTACATTACAATGTAACTTATTTTCAACTAATAAGTTAAATTACAATGTAAGTTATTACATCCTACATTTTTCAATGACAACATATAAGTCCAATGCTCTCGAATGCAACTGCTAATTAACTCTTGGGGGAAAAAAATGAGCATTTACTAATATGCTCATTCCATTAAAAATATTACTTTTCTACAACAATATGTCATATAAATGTTTCAACGCGGTATCACGTATACTTTTTTTTGAAAAACTCTTTCAGAAGTCATCACATTTAATTATAATGCACAATTACAGTGATTCATAATGTTGATACGCCATCTTTTATATTTGCAATCACTGATATTTTTATGGTATATACAGATGACAATTTCACTTTAAATTTCAATGCACTAATATAAATTTCAATGCATTTATATAAATTTCGGTGCATTAATATAAGTTTAACATTCGCTGAGAAAGCATTGATTTTCCATTTGGTAAACTGTAAAACATTTAACTTTCAATTGCAACAGAAAAATTCAGTTCTCCTAATTGCTATTAATAAATTCTTGCAAAAGGATATTTCTAGTAACGATCTGCAAGATGTTATATAAATTATGCTTTAAAACACTACTTATTCAATCTTAAGAAAAAATATTTTGGTAATGAATATATTCTAATGAAGTGCCCCAAACAGATAGTGCTTCTTATGGAAGCATAAACTGAGGAAATACCCAAATTCAACCTATAAATTGCAAAATAAAAACAAACCTTTTAATTGCAATATGTAAGCTAGTTCAATGATCCAAAATGTAACTAATGCATTCTTGTGTGAAATAAAACACCTGTCACAGTCATTATTTTCAGACAATAAACTGCACTACAATAATCTTTAGGGCTACTCCATTTTCACTGACATATTCACGCAAAAAACTGCAATAAACTTTACTTTCAAAATGTGTCTCCAGGGTTCCAAAATCCTAAGCTGATACATACACCAGTTAAAAAAGAAAAAAATTGTAAACGAACCCAAAGTCAGGACACAGCAAGTTCTGAAACGTGTGTAATCTCAACTCGAAATGAGAAATACCAGAGAAGCAGTGATCAATGGCGCGATGAAAACCCCCATTTCTCACGGAAAGTTTTAAAACAATATGTTATCGAATCAATGCCAGAGGCACAAAGACTCTCTCTCTCTCTCTCTCTCTCTCTCTCTCTCTCTCTCTCTCTCTCTCTCTCTCTCTCTCTCTCAAATCCTCCGATAAATCAATCTTTGCCCGCTGGCCTCTTTTGGAAAAACGCCACTTCCCCACCTTTCCTCTACCCTTCCTCCTATCTACCCCCACCCCAGCCCTACCCCCTTCCACCCTCCACCCCCTCCCCTCCCCTTCTCAAGAATACTTTCTCAAGCCTCAAATGCGAACAAATCGTCCTTTCCTCCGACGATCCTTCGGCGGTCCATAACTTTTATTGGTTTGAATGCACCACCTCAGAGGGCAAACTCTTCAAAGCACTATTGCCTTCGGTGGTGGGTCTCTGAGAGAGAGAGAGAGAGAGAGAGAGAGAGAGAGAGAGAGAGAGAGAGAGAGAGAGACGACGTCAAGTCAAATGACATAAATTTCCTTCTATTTCCTTGCCCGAAAACCACAGGCCATACTAAAAGGGGTCCAGATATTTCTTGAAGATTATTTCCGTCGAGAATTTGAGGTGGTTTTATGGCCTACATTTTGCATGCTTGCATGAATACCATATACATGAGTCTCTCTCTCTCTCTCTCTCTCTCTCTCTCTCTCTCTCTCTCAGGCTTCAATCATACAAACCCAAAGAGCATATATGAGATTGAATCTCTCTCTCTCTCTCTCTCTCTCTCTCTCTCTCTCACACAAAGAGCATGAGAGCTGAAATTTCTCTCTCTCTCTCTCTCTCTCTCTCTCTCTCTCTCTCTCTCTCTCTCTCTCTCTCTCTCTCTCTCTCCACAAAGAGCATGAGAGAGCTGAAATTCTCTCTCTCTCTCTCTCTCTCTCTCTCTCTCTCTCTCTCTCTCTCTCTCTCTCTCTCAAAGAGCATGAGAGCTGAAATTTCTCTCTCTCTCTCTCTCAGGCTTAAGTCCAAAGGACCCTAAGAGAAGGACTATATACAAAGAATAATATAAAGAATATGGAATACGCCACAAAGTTACGACTAATTCAAAATGTATTTTGTTTGAAGTTAACTTACAACTTCTCTCGACTATTCCAGACGGTTAGAAATTCTGAAAACCACAATGACAAGAACATCGTAACTGTCTCCAAGAAATGTGCTTGCCATGGAAAAATTTAATCATTTCCGGTGGAAAACTTTCAGAAGCCGTGATGATACTTTCTTTATTTTTTTATTTTCTTTTTTAAGGCAAAGACGAGCCGGTTTCAAAAGTCGTTCATGATCAGTAGAGCAGAATAACTAGAATATAGAGTTTAGGCCAAAGGCCAAGCGCAGGGCTCTATGAGGTCATTCAGCGCTGGAACGGAAACTGACAATAAGAAGGTAAGAGAGGTGTAACAGGGGGAAAACCTCATAGTTGCACTGTGAAACAATTGTTAGAGGGCAGAAAGTCAGATGGAAGAGAAAATGAATGGAGGTACAGTAAAAGGATTGAAAGTGGTTGCAGCTAGGGGCCGAGGGAACGCTGCAAAGACCCTTAAGTAATGCCTGCAGTGCACCACGTGAGGTGCACTGACGGCATTACCCCCCTGCGGGGATGATCAGTCGATGCAAGTGACAAGCCCTTTCTCCAACCACGCTAGGACCAGGGGGAACCAGGCGGTGGCTGCAGATGACTCAGTTAGATGGACCTATGCCCTCCCACTAAAACACACACACACACACACACACACACACACACACACA
>NC_089749.1:16022661-16027661 GCF_040412425.1 Macrobrachium rosenbergii | reverse complement strand
TTCAGATTTCTCCGAAGATTAAAGCTACAATGTTGAGGGTCCTGCATTTCCTAAAGAACTGAGTCGTGTCCAAGTCATTTTAAGGTGTCGGTCTGATTAAAAATGAAAACAGTGGCCCATGTTGAAAACTTGAAACCTGATTGAAATTCTGACAACATGTACAGTTGTAGATCAAGAAGTGTTGACTGGATGCCATTGAAGATAGATTTTTCAGATTTTTTAAATAAGAAAAAGAGGGTTTCCCAGAGTAGATTGCAACTTTGCAACAAATGCTTTCCAATTATCGTACAAATCAATACCGTTTTCCTGCACCTTGCAGGAAGATTGAACTCATTTAGATGTTTGGTGATGTCTGAGAGAAACATAAGTTTCACAATCAAAAGTCTTCCAACAGGATAGCTTTTCTGATAAAGAAAACTTGATTTCATCAAAGCATCCCACAAATTCTCCAATACCTTCCCACAACAACCACCTAACACTGCAATGCAAAATATCTTTGTACACATACCTCTTCAGAAAAGCTTGAAACTTTGCCTGTGCATAAGGAGATTGCAACAACAAAATTCACTATTTTTTGTGAGGCAGTAGTCATCACCTTCTTGAGAAACAAAGCTCGAGATCTTGGCACATAAATTTTCTTGATGAATTATGCAGTGCAATTTCAGAATGGGGTGCCCAATTTTTCTCTCAACCAATTTCATGTAAAACCCCTTTTGTTTTCCCTACCATAGCAGGAGCACCATCCGTTGTAATTAAAATCTTTCCTATGTCTCCACCCTCTGTTCTCAAAATGGTCGGTGAATGCCTTCAGTAACTGGTGGTTCCATACATAGGTTTAAGACAGCACAGTTCCTCGTGTACCTCTGTGTCATTACCTGGCAAAAAACAGCCAAGGGGGGAACATTTATAGCTTTCTCAGGAGCAACAGACACATTGTTAAAGCAACCGTTTTGCTGCTGGGTTACATTATCAGCCATTTCAAATACGTCTCTCCACGGTCTAGCTGAGACAGGCATGTCTTTTATCCTTGAGATAATCACTAATTGAAAATACTTCAGAGCACTCTAGGAAAATTGCTAAAAATCACCATCGTAAAACATGCTTGTAATACACAGAGCTAGTTTGTAATTGGCCTGTTTCATTACTTTCTAGCACTCCAGGTTTTAAACACATTACTCTGTTTTCCATAAAGGGAACTTTTCTTGATACAATTTATCAGCACTATCTGAAAGTCTTTTCGTGCTTTGTTTCGAAATGTCTTTTAACATGATGTGCGGCATAAAGAGAGCACAACAGCACGGTCATTCTGCTGAATAAACCAAAGTCATTTGTCCATGACTGACTGAAATGATCGGACATCAAGCTTGACTTTTTCGCAGTAGCCATGGCGACAATTAAACTGGGAAGGGTGTTAAGTAAAGGTGGCTAAAGAGTTGAAAAACAACAGCAGAGTACGATGCAAAACCCTCATCGTGATGAGTTGAAACGTTTTGTTACAATTCATGTATTATACTCGTCTATCATCTCGTCCAGCCTACATCTCGATGCAATCATGTACCGTACCCTCATCCGTTTTTTTTTTAATTCATGTATCATAGAAAAATTATTTTTAATCATATGAAAACTAAAATAAGATAAGAATAATAATGCACAATACATATTCTCTCTCTCTCTTTCTCTCTCTCTCTCTCTCTCTCTCTCTCTCTCTCTCTCTCTCTCTCTTCTCTCTCTATATATATATATATATATATATATATAATTTCTTTTTTTTTTTTTTGTTAGGATTTTTCTTTGCAGTGCCATATGCAAGCACACGGCGTGCCATCACGCGTGCCTACCCTGACGTGAGATGATAGATGCATTTCGGAGAGAGGAGAGGAGAGAGAGAGAGAGAGAGAGAGAGATTAAAACTACGGCTAAGAACTGGGTGGTCATTTAAATATAGGCCCTGAACAGACAAAGCAACATGAGAGAGAGAGAGAGAGAGAGAGAGAGAGAGAGAGAGAGAGAGAGAGAGAGAGAGAGAGAGAGAGAGAGAGAGAGAGAGGTGTCAAAACTACAGCCTATAAACTTGGTTGTCATTTAAACATACAGCCTGGAGAGAGAGAGAGAGAGAGAGAGAGAGAGAGAGAGAGAGAGATTAAAACTACGGCCTAAGAACTGGGTTGTCATTTCAATACACAGCCTGAAGACACAGAGCAATGCAGCATCATCCACCTTCTAATTGAAAAAAGCAACATGACTGTTAATACGAACATGAACAATGTTGTGCTCTTAGAGGCAACCTGAAACTGATATACAATTTGTCAATGAAAATATTAAAGCAACCGAATACTCAAAATAAAGCAAACACCACTTTTTTTAGTTTTCTGAAAAGAAAACTATTGTGCCGGCTTTGTCTATCAGTCCGCACTTTTTCTGTCCGCCCTCAGACCTTAAAAACTACTGAGGCTAGAGGGCTGCAAGTTGGTATCTGATCATCTACCCTCCAATCATCAAACATACCACATTACAGCCCTCTAGCCTCAGTAGTTTATTTTATTTAAGGTTAAAGTTAGCCGTGATCATGCGTCTGACACCGCTATAGGTGCCAACAACACTGGCCACCACCGGGCCGTGGCTGAGAGTTCCGGACAGCTTTATACGCCGTACAGAAAACTCGAGTGCGCCGAAGAAACTTCAGCGCACTTTTAACAGCGCATTTTTTTTTTCCCAAGAAAATACTTGATCCACAACATGAAAGCAATTCGGCTGCTACTATAAAGTAACGTAACTCTGCATATAAAATCGCAATCGAGTGTTCCAATTGCAGTACAATTTAATGATTATACCCACAGCCACACTCACGCACTGATTGGATAATGTCACTGTTACCCACATTTCTACCCAACAAAGGTATAGGCTCGAATCCTGGTCGGGGGTATATGAGCTTAAAATAACTTCCACTGGGTGCAAGTTATAAGTTATGTATATATGTATGTATGTATGTATGTATATATGAAATTGATATGCACGACTTAAATTTTCACCGAATATAGAAAATTATATGGACTTCTTGGTGTAAGTTCAATTTTGCCGTAAATATAAAACGATTTGTCTTACTGGCATGAATTCAATTTTGTAAAAAAAAAAAAGAAAAATGCAAACACAATAAATCATTATCGCTAACCTAATTTCCCCTATTTAAAAGTAAACATCATCTTCGTGTGAATTTAATTATGCCTCCGAAATAAAACAATCATTCTGCCGTTCTGTTGAAAATTCAATTTTTCATAAAAGATAATTTTTCCCTCTAATGTTAAACTAATATTGCTACTAATACCAAACAATAATACCGCCTTCTAGGCATAAACTTATCTTGCCACAAGACAATATTACAAGCTTCGCGCCCTGGATGTAATTTTGACACCAATAGAGAAAATAATACTGGCTTCTAGGCATAACTTTACCTTGCCAAAATACAGTATTACTAGCCTCGCGCCCTGGATGTAACTTTGCAACTATCAGAGAAAATAATACTGGCTTCTCGATCTCGACGTGAACTTGAAAGTCAAGACGCTCGGTCCAGCCGGCTTCATAAAATCTTTCATCAAGGGACTACGAACAATGACAATGACATCATCTGGGCGTGGTGAAGGATCTGTGCGTTACCAGACCAATTACCCAATTAAAAAATAACATTTCCCGTAAGGCTGCGGTCACTTACGACTACAATAATTCCACGTCCGAACATTTTCATGGCTGTATGCATTTACATATGCCATTATCATACACGTACGCAGGAAGAGTCAGTCACTTCCTTGATCTAAGGGCCTCACTGTGACCCGTTGCTCCTCGTATCATAATCCCGAACCTCACTGTTTTGTGTCAATACCTTTATTCACAATTTACCTTTTTACCTTGCACACACAAGAAGTTCTTCATTGGAGGGTAGGTAGAGCTCCCGGCTAGCACGCTGTTGGCCCAGAGTTCGACTCTCCGACCGGCCAATGAAGAATTAGAGAAGTTTATTTCTGGTGATGGAAATTCATTTCTCGTCATAATGTGGTTCAGTTCCTGGCCAAGATAGTTTAGGTCCCGTTGCTAGGTAACCAGTTGGTTCTTAGCCACGTAAATAAATCTAATCCTTCAGGCCAGCCCTAGGAGGCTGTTAATCGGCTCAGTGGTCTGGTTAAACTAAGATATACTTTTTTTGGCTGCACACACAAGGAGGTGAATTCTAGATATAGTGTGCATTAGTGTACTTCATTCCTTTGGCCAAGCCTCCTCCAGTTTATGAAGCGATGAAAACTGGTAATTGTTCGTATGAAGAGCAATCGAGCTTCTCCCTGAAGTGTACTCAGTTCAGGAATAATTCGCCCCTAATTTGATGCACTGGCGCTAGCGAATTTTTCCCCATTCTGAGAAAATACGCATCAAAGATTTTGATGTTATTCAGAGCTTCTAATTGGCTCATCTTTTGTGGAAATTTTGTTGGAAAATCTGACGACGCAGAGAGTTGATATATTGATGTGATATTGAGTATCAAAAACTAAGAAAATATGACTGGAAATCTCAAAAAAAAAAAAAAAAAAACAACAAAAACACAAAAATAGGATACGCTAGTTCATCAAAACAGGGACGAGCTGTTACTACATTTTGTTCCCGTGGAAATGTAACTGGCATTACAGCCATCCCATTGTACCTCATTAACAATACCATAATACGTAAACTGTAACATTAATAAGGTCCTATACTCTGGCGTCCCAACATCCATGGCCATCACCAAATAAAATACCCTTGAATTCAACACTACCCAGACAACCTAAACACACCATGTCTCCACGAAAGCTATTACAATATCTATACACATACAATTACTGAAAACGACAGGCTTATTTGCCCAGTAATAACACAGTAAAATATAAATCTTTAATGCAAATATGATAAAGAAATGTCCTTGTCTTGCACACAAGGAACTGACTCTAGGAAGTGGTATAAAATATTAGCATAGTGAAAAC
>NC_089749.1:15982661-16015161 GCF_040412425.1 Macrobrachium rosenbergii | reverse complement strand
AATCCCTCTACAAAGCAGGGCCGACATCTGACCGAATTAGCGAAGCTTTCCCGAGGTGGAACTTCACCCCAGCCTTGTATTCTGCTATTACGACAACACTGCAAAAAATACCTACGACCGCAAAGTCCCTTCTCCATCAGAGCTGCCGGATTCTTGGGTAACTAAGGAGCTCGTGATCTCACTGGCTCTTAATGCTTTTAATGCAGAGTTGCTTAATTGAGTGGGGTATCTGCTGTGCCGTTATTTGAGGATGATGGGTCATCTCAAATGCCATATTAAGCTGCCCTGTGATCAATTTTCTGAAAGTTTTGGGGTTGTGTTACAGTCTTACGCATTCTTTGTTTAGAAGGCCTTTATTTTCAACTTATATTTATAAATTGTTAACTTGAGTTCATATCTGTCTATCTATCTATCTATCTATCTATCTATCTATCTATCTATCTCTATCTATCTATCTATCTATCTATACACACACACACACACATATATATATATATATATATATATATATATATATATATATATATATATATATATATATATATATATATATATATATATATATATATATTATAAAATTTTTAAGTTTTACTATTCAATTAAAAACTAATTTATTGTTATTTGTAACTGACATCAATTCTTATTAATTTTTTTGTCTCTGCTCTTCTTCCATTTTCCCAAATTTGGCCATTTTGTTCCTTGTTCTCAAGTCTTCCATTTACAGATCATTCATAATTATATTCTTATTGCTTCATATTAATCATCTTAGTTTTCCACTGCCTTCTGTGACTGTTATGAACCGAGGTTTCAGCCCTTAAGAAAAAACACAGGATCTTTATAGATGGAAAAACTATTGGGGCTGCTCTGTGTCGGCAGCTCGCACACACAAGAAGGAGGAATAACAAAAATACAGGAAATTGTTATAAAATAGATTTAGTAATATTAAACTTAGAAAAATCTTAAATAAAAAAAGAAAGCCATAAAAAATGAGCCAGGTCAGACACGAAACACAAAAAATAAAGCAATATTACTTTATATCCCAAAAAGAAGTACCAGCAGCAGTCGATACAAAAAAAGCCATCTCAGTGAAGTCCACCAACTATGACAACAGGCCGTATTATCCACGACGTCCTGCTGCCGTCTCGCCCAAAGCCACAAAGGACCACGGGGCCACTGCACCCGGCAAACTGCGACAGGGTCTCCACCTGCGACCAACAAACAACCATCTTCGTTGGTCGCTGCTCCAGCCTGAGCCCCAAACACCGGCTGCTTAAAGCGTCCTCAAAGTCCGAACTGCTGCTGTACTCAAGGTTCTCATCCCCAGAGAACAACCCGTTCGCTACTGCTGCTTTCGAACCTGACTAAAAGTTGGCGCCATACCACAGGCGTCAACAATCCTGCGAAAATAAGAGGGGAGGAGAGGATTAGCCAAATAAACAAACCGGTAACTACCGTACCGCCCATAGAACCACCAAGATCTAACACCTTCCCCCGACAGAAAAAAAAAATTACATTTTTTTTCCAAAATAACCTCCTCCAATGTAGGTAGAAACTCCGACAACCCAGAGCAGAGCCAGTCCTGTCACGGTCCTGTAATGTATGAACCGAGGTTTTTCATTAAGAAAAAAAAACACAGGATCTTTATAGATGGAAAAACTATTGGGGCTGCTCTGGCTAATCGACAGCTCGCACACACAAGAAGGATAACAAAAATACGAAATTGTTATAAAAATAGATTTATTAATATTAAACTTAGAAAAATCTTAAATAAAAAAAGCCATAGAAAATGGAAACGAGTCAGGTCCGAAACACAAAAATAAAAGCAATATTACTTTATATCCCAAAAAGAAGTACCAGCAACCAGTCGATACAAAAAAAGCCATCTCCAGTGAAGTCCACCAACTAACGACAACAGGCGTATTATCGACGTCTGCTGCCCGTCTACGCCAAAATACAAGGACACGGGGCCACTGCGAGCCAAAACTGCCGACAGGGTCTCCACCTGCGGCCAACAAACAACCATCTTGTTGGTGCGCTGCTCAGCCTGGGCCCAAACACTGCTGCCCAAAAAACGTCCTCAAAAGTCGAACTGCTGCTGGTACTCAGAGTTCTCATCCCAAGAGAACAACCCGTTTTACTGCTACTCGAACCTGACTAAAAGTTGGCGCCACGCCACCACAGACGTCAACAATCTGTGAAAATAGAGGGGAGGGGAAGGATTAGCCAAATAAACAAACCGGTAACTACCGTACCGCCCATAGAACCACCAAAAGATCCTAACAGTAGCGAAAGAAAGATTCCAAATAAATTTCAGTGAATGTAATACAACTCGCGATAAAACAGAGTTAATACAATAAATTACAGGAAATAGAAAATACAATCAACTCCCCGAAACGGTAAACAGACAAGCAATTTCACGCATCACGAGCAATACAGCAAACTTCTCGTAATACGCATTACGCCAAAACGCCCGAACAACTCGCAAACAAACAACTCACTAAAAGCAGAATGCCAACATCTATTTCAATAGTTCCTCGCAAATCAATAAAATGATAAGCTCACGAAAAAAAAAAATTATCAATTCTTTCGCAGCCTAATTAAACCAATTAAAAGTTCGAAAGAAAAAAAAACAGGAGGGGGGGGAGGAAAGAATGCGATAAACCTAATCCTCCCAATTTTATTTTTATTTTTACCCAGAACTAAATTAATGCTCGCTTATTCGTCGAGAGAAGAAGAAGGGCGGATGAAAGCCTCTGGGGTATTTTCCATTCATCCGTCTTCCGCGCGTTTTAATCATTCGTTCAAAGTTTCTGACGCCTGTTAAAACGCAAAACACAGTTGCAGAAGCGTCAGATCAGAGTTAACGCAAGCACGAAAGCAGAGGTATACTATAGCACATGTGTAGGCTACATATGCACCTGCATATGTTTCACATTTCATTTCTGAGGATAATCCAGTAATTTTAAGACCGAGCGTACGATCATCTCCGTTCATACAGAGATCGAAAAAAAAAAATACGTGTGCAGTGGTTCAACTTAGCTGTGAGAGAGAGAGAGAGAGAGAGAGAGAGAGAGAGAGAGAGAGAGAGAGAGAGAGGTTCCAGATTTCTCGGCTGGAACTCTCAGTGAGAGAGAGAGAGAGTTCAGATTTCTCGAGTTGGAGACTTTCTTAAAGGTTCAGATTTCTCAGTTTGAATAGCAAAAGAGTGTGTGTGTGTGTGTGTGTGTGTGTGTGTGAGAGAGAGAGAGAGAGAGAGAGAGAGGTTCAGATTTCTCGGCTGGAACTCTCAGTGAGAGAGAGAGAGAGAGAGAGAGAGAGAGAGAGAGAGACTGCAAATCTCCCAAGTTATGAAGTTTCATATCTGTATCGGGTGGGAGGAGGCGTGTTTACACAACAAGAATCGGAAGGCGCCGTCAGCAGGATAAATAAATACCGAGGGTGTTTAATGAAAGGAGACACCCGATGAAAAAGGTCCCTCCTCACTCTGCAAATATCTCGCCTTTAACATGTTCCTTTGAAGAAAAATATATTAATGTAAATGTCAGGTAACTGATTAATTCTCTCTCTCTCTCTCTCTCTCTCTCTCTCTCTCTCTCTCTCTCTCTCTCTCTCTCTCTCTCTCTCTATATATATATATATATATATATATATATATATATATATATATATATATATATATATATATATATAATGTTGTATATACACACACAATATATACTGTATATATAACAGAAAAAGAAAAAGAAAGAAAAAGGAAAAAAGGAAGAGAGAGAGAGAGAGAGAGAGAGAGAGAGAGAGAGAGAGAAGAGAAGAGTAGTACAGGAGAGAGTGAGTATGTACCTTCAGATCGAGAGAGAAAGAAAGAAAACGTACCTTCAGCGAGAGAGAGTACGTACTTTCAGAGAGAGAGAGAGAGAGAGAGAGAGAGAGAGAGAGACCCCCAAAAACATCAAGTTAAGGACAACCAACCAACAAGACCAAGACGGCACGAACCACTGCTGGGAAAACTCTAAAATGGCTGAGAAACATCTCACACCTTCCCAAAGTTATGACGACGCCAGCCAGCCTCGACCTGTCTATGCAACGTCATCGACTCTCGGCGTCAGAGGGTAAATATTGCATGAGGCAGTCCGTCTCTCTCTCTCTCTCTCTCTCTCTCTCTCTCTCTCTCTCTCTCTCCTTGAAAGGAGACTGTGGAAAAAATTTAAAAGAAAAAGAGGAAATGAAAATTATATAAATACTGCATATATAGTTATCTCTCATTATATCCACATGAGAGAGAGAGAGAGAGAGAGAGAGAGAGAGAGAGAGAGAAAACGAAGGTCAAGTGAAAATTAAATATGTACAGCATATCCTTTTACCTCAAAACATTTACGTGTGAGAGAGAGAGAGAGAGAGAGAGAGAGAGAGAGAGAGAGAGATCCTCTTAAAATCGTATGGGAAAAAAAACTGTATCACATAAACAGTATTCTCGTAAACAGTATTCTGACGGCTTCCACTAAGGTCATTCATTAACCAGCATTGTTGATTTCCCCAACCCATAGCTCTTTAACCTTTTAAGAACTTAAAGACTAGTTGTAGAGAATAAAGGAAAATTAGTGATATTAAAACTGCAAATAAAATATTTACCTTACTACAGTAATGTAAAAATATAGCCTTTTATTTTTATTAGTGCTTTTGGTAAAATAAATCCGATAGAAAAAAGTTTTTTATATTTTAACATTTCAATAAAAAAAAACTTCTAATTGGAAAATCGCGGTACATGAAATAAAAATAATAATACCCGAACAAACAAAAATTCTAATTACAATAACAAGCTACCGTACACAATCATACGACCTACGCATTAAAAAAAAAAAAAAAAAAAGAGGCCTGCCCTAAATAAAAAAAAAAATACCTTGACCCACATACAAAAACAAATCACCGTATCTCCACGCAAATGAATAGCGAACAAAAACAACGAAGCGCCCGAGCGCGCACATAGGGTCCAGAAATTCACACGCACTCACAAGCATAAAAAAATTTTTAAACGTTCCTTTGACACTTCAAAAACATCCAAGTGCAGCCCTTTTCAGTTCGAATAATAGGCAGTGTGTGTGTGTGTGTGTGTGTGTGTGTGTGTGTGTGTGTGTGTGTGTGTGTGTAAGCGTTTCTATTCATAGGCTGTGCTTTTTCTCTTTCACAAAACAGTATGACATGGAGGTACAACTATAATCTGTTGAGGTGAATGGACAGATTCAGATTCTCAGACTCACTGACAGACTCATCAGCTCTTTCGATACAGACATTCGCCAACTCTCAAAGGCAGACATACAGAAAATTCACAGACAGACGGATGGAAGGACAGGCATTCAACAATTCTCACAGATAAAGGAACAAAGACTCAAATTCTCACAGACAAATGACAGACTCGACAGTTTTCACTTACAGACATTTCCCAATGCTCAAAGGCAGACAGGCGGATGAAAGGACAGGCAAGTTCAACAATTCCCACAGAAAAAAAACAGACAGATTCAAAGTCTCAGACATATTGACAGACTCGTCGGCTCTGTCATACAGAATTTCGCCGAGTCTCAAAGACAGAGAAGCAGAAAACTTATTAACAGCCACAGACACAAGACAGGCAAGCTCTGGCAGGACTCAACAATTCTAACAGACAAAACCATGGGCAAAAAGCAACGCCTCTTATTCACAGACATAGAGACGGACTCCAGGCATCCATATTCGAAAATTCTCACAGACAAATATAAAATGACAGACTCAACGATTCTCGTAAGCCGACTCAACGATTCTCATACACAGACATACAGCCCGACTCGACAATTCTCAAACTGCCAGCCAGACAGACAGACAGAGACAGCCACACAGACAAACTCAACAACGCTCACAGACGAAGAACAAAAGGGGAGGCAACGAAATGGACGTCACGGAGGCCTTGTCATCAGAGCTGATGAGACACGAAGGGCGAACGAGTAAGAAGCGACGCTAATGACCCACGGAGGAAAGAGATAGTGACGAAGGGAGAAGAGGGAACTGATGATGATGATGGAAAGAAGAAGAAGGTTAGCGAGAAATAAAAGAAGATAAGAGCACTGACAATAGAGAAGGTGAAGCGAGTAAAAGGCGACGCTAATGATCCACGGAGGAAAGAGATAGTGACGAAAGGAGAAGAGGGAACTGATGATGATGATGGAAAGAAGAGAAGAAGGTTAGCGAGAAATAGAAGAAGATAAGAGCACTGACAATAGCGAAGGTGAAGCGGGTAAAAAGAGACACTAAAGACCCAAGAAGGAAAGAGATAGTGACGAAAGGAGAAGAGGAAACTGATGATAATCATAGAAAGAAGAAGGTTAGAGAGACACGAAGAGAAATAGAAGATAAGAGCTCTGACAACAGAGAAGGTTAAAAGAGTAAAAAGAGACGCTAATGAAGAAGGAAAGAGATAGTGACGAAAGGAGATGAGGGAACTAATGATGATGGAAAGGAGGAGGAGGTTAGCGAGAAATAGGAGACGATAAAAGCACTAACAACTGACGCGGTGAAGATGAGAGTCATGACGAAGGAGAATGAAAGTGCAGGGTGAAAGAGTCAAGGGCGAGATGACGATGAAAGAGTAATTACGAGAGAAAAATGAAAAAAGCGAGGGAATATAAAAGGCGATAAAAACATATAAAGGGAGTAATATTCGCGACTGAAGGTTAATACACAGGAAAAAGTGGCCAAGAACGGAGAAGGAAAGTTAAGGATAAAGATGAGAACTAAGGACGCAGTGTGAAAGCTGGTGATGGGTAAGCAATAAGCGAATTAGCTTTGAAAATTCAAAAAAAAAATCTCAGTGAGAGAGAGAGAGAGAGAGAGAGAGAGAGAGAGAGAGACTGTCGGCACACGAAGCCTTAAAATTGAAAAAAATCAGTGATTTAAAACAATTGTATTTTCCAGAAACACTGAATTATCAAGCTGATAATCATATTATCAACAGAGCATATCAACAGAGAGAGAGAGAGAGAGAGAGAGAGAGAGAGAGAGAGGGGGCTTTCAGCACATGAGCATGAAAATTTTAAAATCAGTGATATAAAACAACTGTACTTTCCATCAGCAATGATTTATCAAGCTGATGATCATATATGAGAGAGAGAGAGAGAGAGAGAGAGAGAAAGCAGATTTTCACACATGGAGCCTTAAAATTGAAAAAGCTGATATAAAAAGAGAGAGAGAGAGAGAGAGAGAGAGAGAGAGAGAGAGCTAAGTTTTCGGAGCACGAAAGCGTGATGTTCAAATTTCCTCTTCACGTTCGTCCTCAAGAGAACTGGTTGCTGGCATGTTTTTTTAAAAGCGAAAAAACCTGTCCACGAAATGGGTTACTTTTTGATGTGCTGCTAAACTACAGCGAGGTGGCACCTTGTGCTACGAAAAATAAAGAAAAAAGAATAACAACAATAACGAGGAAATACAGGTGTACCGGAAGGGGGTAATGTTGCGCCTACTGAGGTTCTGTTTATTGATCTGTGAAACTTCTGTCACAGAAGTGGAAACCAGTGCAGTCTATAGGAATTTCAACACCCATTATACATGTGCGTGTGTGTATACATATATGTATGTGTGTGTGTGTGTGTGTGTGTGTGAAGTATTTCTTCCAAGCCTCCTACAACTTCATCATGACCATAAAACTTTTTTTCTTGTAAAATTCAGGTAAAATAATAATTAGATTGTGAACTAATATCAAAACTTAATTCCTTTACAGGAAGACTGTAATATCCCTCCCATGCCTTGTTCGTCCTAAGAATAAATAAATAAATAAATAAATAAATAAATCAATCAATATATATATATATATATATAAAATATATATATATTTTATATATATATATATATATATATATATATATATATATATATATATATATATATATATATTATAACTACATAAAATATCAGCACAGGCTGATCCATACGATACCCACACACACAGAAACTATATCATACTACAAAGCCCTATAAATCCCGGCCAAAAACAACATTTCTGAAAACAATAACCTATAAACCCTTTCTTCTGCTCAAGAAAAGCACAATGCGTACCAGAAAACCGGTCGTAATTTTCAACCAGAGAATATTCACTTCACAACTTCCTGGAGGAGTTCGTCGGGGAACGCGGTCGTTCCCCGCAGATTCTCGTCTATTCCCGATTCCGGATTACATTCCGATATTTTTTGTTATTTTCGTCAAATTCCATTTCGCTCGGCATTTGCAGCAAAAGCTGGTGTGAATGGAGACGGGGGATATTTTCATAATTTTCGTCGGAGAGAGACGAGGTAAATATATTCACAATTTTTGGTTGAGAGAGAGAGAGAGAGAGAGAGAGAGAGAGAGACTTGTGGCACACGAGGAAGCCTTCCGCTCTGACAAATATCAATTACATTACTGGAAACTAATCAGGGAAACTAATCAGTAGCCTTCGCTAAAGCACAGAGATAAATGAGATACATATAAAGCGCTTTATTCAGTTTCCTGACGTTACAAAAACTACGGTCATTAATGCCTGTAAACAGAGAATTTCATATAACCGTTGTCATATCCTTCTCTTATTCTTCTATACGAAAATATCAGGATAAAATTGGCATAATAAAGGGAAGAAAAATATAACACTGCAATATTCACTACAACATTTTACTGCGCTGAGAGAAAATGTATTTCTGATGATTATTTGATCTGTACACATACTCAAGCCAGAGAGAGAGAGAGAGAGAGAGAGAGAGAGAGAGAGAGAGAGAGAGAGAGAGAGATTTTCAGACTCTACACTCAAACCAGACACTAGCCTTCATTATAAAACTGACCACGGCAAAAACGAAGTCTGGATAAGACTTCTTTCCCAAATGTCAAAACAACTACAAAAAATTCTGAACGACACATGATCCTTTTTCTAACGACGTCCTCTGAGGCAATGCACTGGATGACCTGAAAGAACCTGGTCTGGTGGGAAATTTAAAGAAGAAAGAGCAATGTAGCTTTCAATTCCGCCGTTTTTATGGTACGCGTGCTGATTTAATTGTGCTGTTTGGCGAGATTTGATCTCCTGATCGCTGAAATTGTTCATATCTCTCTCTCTCTCTCTCTCTCTCTCTCTCTCTCTCTCTCTCTCTCTCTCTCTCTCTCTCTCTCTCTGTTTCTGAATAAATATCTTTGCTAAATACCATACTGTTTAAATGAGGTGTCGTTATCATATTAATGCCCAGAACAATTGTGTAAGTGATAAAGTTTAACATATTTTGTATATATTCGTGAGCATGTATGTAGGTAGGTATGTACAGTAAGTATATCATGCTATTGAAGTAATTTTGAGCATACTCCCACATAACATAAAAAAATTAAATATTCTTACAACACCACACCTGACATATATAGGCTAATAACGAGACTACGAGGTAGTTCTCATCCACGGTGTATTCTTTCCTTGTCAACCGGATACTACTACTACAAAACCGGTTTAGTACCGTACCTCAGTCTGGGGTACTCTCAGTCCGCGACTGGAAAATGACAACGTTGTAACTCTGAGCAGTCTAACTTACGGAATAATAATAATAATAATAATAATAATAATAATAATAATAATAATAATAATAGCCATTATGAGTTGCCCTCTATAAGCTGCCCATAGCAATCTGACAGATTCAGTGATTATTTACAAGTAAAAAAAATGAGCCGAAGCTTCTTCGGCGCAATCGAGTTTTCTGTGCAGTGTATAATGCTGTATAAAACTCTCAGCTACGCTCAGTTGCTCCCCAGAAGCGGTCGAGTAAAGCTGCCTCGGCGACGCCTCCGGAAAGTGCTACCAGACGCATGATCTGTGGTTAACCTTAACCTTATATAAAATAGAAAACTGGGGCTAGAGGGCTGCAATTTGGTATGTTTGATGATTGGGTGGATGATCAACATTACCAATTGCAGCCCTCTAGCCTCAGTAGTTTTAAGATCTGAGGGCGGACAGAAAAAGTGCGGACGGACAGACAAGCCATCTCAATACTTTTCTTTTACAGAAAACTAAAACGATGATTATTTTTTCAACTGGCAATTCTACGGCATCAAAAGTATTAACTGAAAGACCTTTAATACCGGTTACTGATGGACAGCATAGTACAGTCGTATCTCAACCCTTTGTGTCGTTTTATTTCAAGAGTTGAAGGGCAAATTTTAATGACCCGGACTGCAAAAGTGCCACCAAGTGAAAATAATTATAATGAAAAATTAATTGTTATTCATTTCAAGTCGATACAAACATTTTGCTTAGCAGATCTTTTGACACAACTGTGGCTTTTCTTTTTATATCCGTTTATCCAATGTTCCCGTTACTACTGAATCCTTCATTTACTTCACCTCTATCCTGAACTAGCCTTCCAAGTAGCACACTTTTCTGCTTTGGCTACATCGAACATTACCAATCTGTCTCGAAGAATTTCCGTCCTTTTCATCTGAAGTACTGCAAACTATAATTTTGCACTGACACAGATCACACTTTATTGAATCGAAGTAACCCTTCTATCCGTCGAAAACTGTCTCTTATATTCAAGAAGAAAAAAAAAAAAAAGACGTTTCCACACTATATTAAGCCATAAAATCCTCAAACACACTCGTGAAACTGTCGCCCGCCCTACAAACAAATCTTTCATCAAGCAAGCGAAAGCCGAGTTTTATCTCGGCCATAAAAACGCCGCTGTTATCACTGGTCTAAAACTCTCTCTCTCTCTCTCTCATCCCAGACGCGAAACTGTGTCCGTCTCCCAGTCATAAAACTGTCTCCCCAACCGGTTATAAACCTGTCTCCTTTCAGAAACCATTCGTATCCGAATGGCACCACTATCTGACTGTTCCTTACGGTAGCACAAATTCAAACACTGTTTTATTATAGCACATTGTACATTTGCATTTAGCACAGGCGAGCATAAAGGCGCCTCTGATGCAGCGTGAATAGATAAAGACGATGCTATAAATACCTTACATTATTCACTGTCTGGCAACTCTGACGTCTAAAGAGAATGGTGGTAGTCGAATTATAATAATAGTAATGGTGAAGAAATCCATAATGGTGTAAATGTAAATATATATTAGAAAAAAAAATATATATATATATAAACTATAATGAGAGCTTTCGAGACACTGCAGGTTCTCGAAAGTTCTCGTTTTGTATATATATTTCTAATATATATTCCCATTTCCACCACAGTAATTTTCTTCATTATTTTACTGACTCATGCTATTTTGAGATTTTTATGAATAATAATAATAATAATAATAATAATATTAATAATAATAATAATAATAATAATAATAATAATAATAATAATAAATACTCACTGTCGTATGAATATTTGAATGGGGAAACAAATCCATCTGCAGAGATTTATTCTTAAAAATATATATACCTATATCTGTTACTCCAACAACAACAACAACAACAACAACAATAATAATAATAATAATAATAATAATAATAATAATAATAATAATAATAATAATATAACTTATTAAAATGAACCTCTTTTCCCTTAAAATACCAGGGCCAATTATAACCTGCAATAAAATCCCCTTTAAACTAATCCCATTTTCTTGCAATTTTTCTCAACACGACCCCCTACACATTCATTTCCCGTCTGACAAATCCCAGAGCAGTATATATGATCCTTGCATGTGAAAATTGCTTGAGCGTTGTAATCCTCAACTATGAAAATTAACACAGGATGGATGGCTAGGAGAGAGAGAGGAGAGAGAGAGAGAGAGAGAGAGAGAGAGAGAGAGAGAGAGGGGGTTCACACTTCTGGAGGTTATAGAGATTACCTCGTCTAGGCCCTTACAAGGGAACAGAGGTTTAGGTTCATTGTTTTGTACAACCAGCGAAATATCATCCTTGGTCATGGAGACCTCATGAGAGAGAGAGTGAGAGAGGGAGAGAAAAAGAGAAAGAGATTACACTGTAATTCAAGTTCTATTTTTCGTGAGATTAAATATCTAACCAATTAACGACAGAGTACACTTCCCATCATCTACACTCCTTATAAAGAATATCACAAAATTACCTTTACGTAGAACACACATTGAAAAGTTAATTGTCAAATGAAAAGAAAACAGCCACAAAAATCATATAAAAAACCAATTTCAACCGTGATGAAACGCGAAACCTAAAACCAGCTTTAAAGCTTCCTTTAAAATAAATCTATATTTTTCCTCTCGCTTGCTTTATCTCCCCAATCCCATTAGGTTATCTCCCCTCTTAAAGTAAAGTAAAGTAAAAAAAATCCCCTCGGTGACCTTTGGACAATCTTTCCCCTCCTTTACGCCAAATTCCCCCGGTGTCCCCCCGTCGCCATGGACACCGGGAGGGGAAGATCGAAATTCGTACTGAAGAGTCGCTTCCTTCCCTCGGGGGGAAGTTGTAGTACCGCCAGCGCACCTAACGCGGAGCACTGTAGGCATTCATTACTTAAGGGTCTCCGCAGCGTCCCTAGGCCCCTAGCTGCACAACCCCTTTTATTCTTTTTACTGTACTTCCGTTCATATTCCCTATCTTCCATCTTCTTTTCTACCCTCTCCTAGCCACTATTTAGTAGTGAAAATGCGAGGTTTTCCTCCTGTTGCACATTTCAAACCTTTTTTACTCTGAATTTCCTTTTAAGCTCTAAACGACCTCATAGGTCCTAGTTCTTGGGCTCAATTTTATATTCTATTATTCATTTGTTTTTCTTTTTTTTTCTAAATATCACCGAACTGACTTGGTAAGATAATGGAACTTATGGTTCGCTCGTATGAATTTTTACTTAAGGTCAATAATATCCAAACTTTTGCTATCAAGAACCTTATAGGGTAACATAAAATGGTACTCGGGGTTGTTTAATATGAATATGTGCTGAAAGTGAATAATAATATTCCATAACAACAATACAATAACCGGACGTTGGGAAATCACATTTTAGCCTCGACGAAAGTCGTGTGTTCTTCACTAAACAACAACTGAGCTCTTCATGTATTCTACGGCTGAACTCTTCTTGACAACTTAGATAAAGTAATTCTCAGTGGAAAACATCATGATATAACTGAATTCAAGAAGGATTAGGGTGGGTTTCGCTTCCTTGACTTAATTAAGTTCCATAACTGGTAAGAAGTCAGTGATGCCGAATATCGACTGATTTGGGGCTATTATCCAAAAGTTATCTTGTTTTCCCTTTTTCTGAAAAATTCTGAATGACATCAATCGACATAATGTGATTCACCCGACGTACTGGAACAAAACCTCGGCTTACAGATTAATGAGGTTACTGTTTGAGAGAGAGAGAGAGAGAGAGAGAGAGAGAGAGAGAGAGAGAGAGAGAGAGAGAGAGATATCAAGTCTCTCGCTCTCTATCTGTTGTCTGAGGGGAGGCATTTTAATCCCCGTCCCGGAATGCGGAACTGTTCCATAATGGTCTTTCGAGAAAAGAAGGGGAAAACGAGGGAGGGTATAAAAAGAGGGGAAGAGGAAGAGGGGAGGAAGAGGAAGAAGAGGAGGAGGGGTGAGGAGCATCACCGTGCGCACACACACACCTCTTCTTTTCAACACCGAGACCCCCCCTCATTCCTCATTTCCATAATCATCGCTCTTATTCTCCTCATTATCCTACGAAACGGCTAATTGCTTCCGATAGGCAGCAGATATCGAGTCTATCTTAACACCAAAACTAAAATGAATAGGGGGGCTTCACTCCGACATGGAAGATTAAATTGCTGACTCTTAATGACTCATAACATTCCTCCTCTCGAGGGGCGGCGTCTAAACTTACCTTTCGGGGTTAACCCTACATTTCTTTCTTATCAGTCTCGATCTAGATAGGGGCATTATGGGTAAACCAGCTCAGACGGTATTTGCATTCAATAAAATTTATTCCATGTTTAGATAACGCGGTTAATATTCATTATATTTTTTCTTATCAGTCTTGACAGATAAGGGCATTATGGCTAACCAGTACCGACGGCATTTAAGTGTTTGGATAACGCAGTCATGTCATTAAATCGCTGTCTTACTGGGTAAACATTCCTCGTGATGCCAAATAAGTGGAACCCAATATACCTGGCACAAAAATACATAGGATGATGTATGTCGTATTTTGAGTAATTTGCTTAAAGGTGAGGTCCAAAAATACACTGTGGAATTTTGAAAACTCACAGAATGGATATTTTAAAATCGCACTTAAGGGTTAAGTTAAAAATTCTAAAAGAGATTAAAAATATACATCACGGTGATGTATGATGTATTTTGAGTGATTTGCTTAGAGTCCAAAAATACACTGTGGAGTTCTGAAAATTCACAGAGTACATATTTTAAAAAACACTGAAGGGTTATGTTGAAAAAAATACTAAGAGAGAAATTTTAAAAAATGTTAAAAAATAGCAGATATGACAGACAGCAAAAAAAAAAAAAACAATCTATAAAAAAAAAAAAACAGTGAACCGAGGAAGGGTGTGAGCTCCGGGTTAAAAAGGACCTAGAAACGGGGATTAAAGGGCGCATTAAAAAGGGCGTTGAATGTGAAAAGAACGCCCCGTCAGGGTTTTAAAAAATGCACCGGAAGGGACGATCTCAAAATCCGATTAAAGACGAGTTCGAAATCGCAATAAAAAAAAAAAAGTTAAAACTGGCAAAATGCGAGACATGCAATGGCGAGGATAATTCGACAGTGCACTTTACAGGTTCCTAAAATTTTACAGCATTTCAAATAAATACTGAAAATAAATAAAACACAAAGATGAATTAATATTCTGTATAAAGGTCACTGCTTTTATCATAATACACTGATGGCATTACACTTCGTGCTAATATAGGTATTAAGATAGACCTGAATGTGTGTTTGTGTGTGTGCGCGCGAGACAGAGAGAGAGAGAGAGAGAGAGAGAGAGAGAGAGAGAGAGAGAGATTTCGTTAATTTTGGTCAAATTTCATTTCGTTTGGTATTTGCAGCAAAAACATGTGGGGAGAGAGAGAGAGAGAGAGAGAGAGAGAGAGAGAGAGAGAGAGAGAGAGAGAGAGAGAGAGAGAGAGAGAGAGAGAGAGAGAGAGATTCTTGAATTTCAATTCATGTTTAATTTGTCATAATAGTTTCACACATTTGCAAACAACACAAAATCTCAGCAAACTAAAAAAAAAAAAACAAGTAAACAACTGCAAAACCCAAACACAATTCCTACACGAAATACCTTAGTAAGAGGGCAACGGGTGTCTCCTGGAGCGCTTCGGCTACCTAAACAAACAGGTCACTCTTCACAAAAAATACCTGGAAAAAGAGAGAGAGACGAACGTTGTAAGAGGCTTTATTTGAAAGGTATTAACAAGATTAGTTCCAAACCCCTAAGTTTCTCTTTTACGTTAAAATAAAATCCAGCGGTATTGGAATAAAACGCAAGACAAAATATGAGGTATGTCCAAACATCAATTGTTTTTAGATCACGAAAAAACTGAAACAAGTAAAAATAGGTAAATGCTTTAGTTATTTATTGGCAAGAGAAGAAAGTTAATAAACACGTATAAAAGCGTGTTAAAGACACAGCCTACATTATAACATACATATATAAATACATATATACATACATACATATGTGTATGTATACATACATACATGCATAAATACATACATATATACATACATACATACATACACATAATGTATGTATACGCCTTATTCTTGTATGCGCGGGACAGTATGGGTGAGACTGTCAATGAAAAATTAAAAAAGGAAAATATCATAAATTACGCGAAATATATAAAGAACTTTATAAGTAAATACATAAACAAATAAGTAAATAATGTATAAAAATACATAACTACACATAAACAAATAAGTATAAATAAGTAAATAAATAACTAAATAACCACACAACGAAAGAATCCGGCCAGGTAAGCAACCTTCCACATCACTTCCTGACAAGAGAATCTGGCTTAAGGATTTTCCACCGAAACCTTTAATCTCGGGATACTCACACAGATGAGGAAAAAAAAGAGAAAAAAACTGGAGTTTTCTTTATTCAACAAAACTGTGCTGTCGAGGCACTGGAGTGGAAATCTAGACTTGACTTTTCCTCTTTCCTAACTTCCATTAATCTAATCGAAATAAGGTATGCTTCCTTGAACAAACACATGTGGACACAACACACAACACATACATATATGTATATATATGTATATATATATATATATATATATATATATATATATATATATATATATATATATATATATAGATATTCATTTAGGCTATTTATACATATATATGACCTGATTCTAGGTCATATAAAGGTTCTACCAGTACAAATGAAACGCTTAATATACAATTAACGCATGTGTATTTTCCTTAATAGTTACACAGGGCCCTGTTACTAACATTGCCCTACTTAATTATGCAATTATAGTAGGAAGGTACTCTGGGGTGACACGCGCCCATCACTGTCTTATAGACGCCCCCCAACCCGTCGACCGCTAATCCCCTACTGATTATTAACTTTTCAAACTGAACTTGCTTAGGTCATAGACCTCAGCTGATTGGTCTCGTATAATCGAAAAGAACCAATAAGGCCCTTCGATATATGGCACTCATTTGAACTGCCCACGCCATTTTGACAGATCACAAACCAGATCTCCTCATTTCGAAAGGTCACAAATCAGGTCTCCTCATTTCGACAGGTCACTAACCAGGTCTCCTCATTTTGACAGATCACAAACCAGGTCTCCTCATTTCGACAGGTCACAAACCAGGTCTCCTCATTTCGACAGGTCTCAAGCTGATTGATCTCATTCTGATAAGGGGTCTATAACCATTTGATCTCCTCATTTTGACAGGTCACAAACCAGGTCTCCTCATTTCGACATGTCACAAACCAGGTCTCCTCATTTCGACAGGTCACAAACCAGATCTCCCCATTTTGACAGGTCACAAACCAGATCTCCCCATTTCGACAGGTCACAAACCAGATCTCCCCATTTCGACAGGTCACAAACCAGATCTCCCAATTTTGACAGGTCACAAACCAGATCTCCCCATTTCGACAGATCACAAACCAGATCTCCCCATTTCGACAGGTCACAAACCAGATCTCATTCTGACAGGTCACAAACCAGATCTCCCCATTTCGACAGATCACAAACCAGATCTCCCCATTTCGACAGGTCACAAACCAGATCTCCTCATTCTGACAGGTCACAAACCAGGCCTCCTCCTTTTTAACGGATCACAAACCAATCCCCTCATTTTGACAGGTTACAAACCAGGTCTACTCCTTTTTAACGGGTCACATCCCAAGCAAAGACGACTCCACACACACACACACACACACACACACACACACACACACACACACACACGCAACCTGAAGCCATGCTGAGTCTTAACCGAAAAAATTTGCTGGGGGAAGAAGTACATAAATGGAAGGCAGTCGAAAGAGAGACATTTCTTTTGTGATAATAATAATAATAATAATAATAATAATAATAATAATAATAATAATAATAATAATAATAATAATAATAATACTAACAGACGTAGCAGGCTCTCAAAAATTCTAGGATGTATTTTTCCCATCTGGTGACTGTATTTCACTTAAAAGGAGAATATCAAGTAATTTGTATTTTACTACTACTACTACTACTACTACTACTACTACTATATTTTTACCATCTGACAACTGCATTTTGTACAAATGAAAATATTGGCAATTTTATATTTTCCGTTTAACTATCGGGGTATTGTGAAGCAATAATAATAATAATAATAATAATAATAATAATAATAATAATAATAATAATAATAATAATAATAATAATAATAATATTTTTACCGTATGACAATTCCATTTTATAAAAAGGAAAATACTGGGAATTTCATTTTCGATTTTCCAATCGCCATATTGTGAAGCATTTTCAAGAATAATAATAATAATAATAATAATAATAATAATAATAATAATAATAATCATAATAATAATGTATTTTTACCATCTGACAATTACATTTTACTATAAGAAATATAATGAGAATTTTGCGTTTTCCGTTTACCAATCACGATATTGTGAATAATAATAATAATAATAATAATAATAATAATAATAATAATAATAATAATAATGTATTTTTACCATCTGACAATTACATTTTACTATAAGAAATATACCGAGAATTTTGTGTTTTCCGCTTACCAGTCACGGTATTGTGAATAATAATAATAATAATAATAATAATAATAATAATAATAATAATAATAATAATAATAATAATAATGTATTTTTACCATCTGACAATTACATTTTACTATAAGAAATATACTGAGAATTTTGTGTTTTCCGTTTACCAATCACGGTATTGTGAATAATAATAATAATAATAATAATAATAATAATAATAATAATAATAATAATAATAATAATAATAATAATAATACCAGCAGCCGCAAAACTGTCAAACGACAAAGACACACCTGCCGATCTTTGACAGAAAAAGGTGTGAACCGATCGTTATTTAACTTTCCCCTCCGTCCGAGAAAAGCGAAGAGAAACTGACGCCATGAATAAGAAAGCTTTCCAAAGACACCACAAAGAGAGAGAGACAGAAGAACTTAAAAGGAAACGACAAAAATGAAAGGGGGGGAAGACAAAAGGCAAAGGAAGAGCGAGTGAAAACGCGCATTATTCAAAAGAAAATAACTGAGAGACTTCTTTTGACACCGTCGATGTGTGAACGCTGGACCCAAGAGGGAAAAATCGAACGACTCGGAGTCACTGTGATCGTTCAGGCGTTAGAGAGAGAGAGAGAGAGTTCATTTTTATATTTCTTTAAACAGGTTTCAGTGCGGTTCATTCTTATATTTCTTTATCACAGTTTCAGATCAGCACTGAGAGAGAGAGAGAGAGAGAGAGAGAGAGAGAGAGAGAGAGAGAGGAGAGAGAGATGTGGTTCATTTTTATATTTCTTTAAACAGGTTTCAGTGATCATGCACTGAAAGAGAGAGAGAGAGAGAGAGAGAGAGAGAAGAGAGAGAGAGAGAGAGAGAGGAGTTCATTCTTATGTTTCTTTAAACAGGTTTCAGTGATCATGCACTGAGGAGAGAGAGAGAGAGAGGAGAGAGAGAGAGAGAGAGAGAGAGAGAGAGTTCGTGTTCATTCTTATGTTTCTTTACACCAGGTTTCAGGATCATGTCAGCTGAGAGAGAGAGAGAGAGAGAGAGAGAGAGAGAGAGAGAGAGAGAGAGATGGTTCATTTTATATTTCTTTTAACAGGTTCAATACATGCTTTAGGAGAGTCAGAGAGAGAGAGAGAGAAGAGAGAGAGAGAGAGAGAGAGAGAGAGAGAGAGAGAGAGGGATGGTTCATTCTTATGTTTCTTTACAACAGGTTTCAGTGATCATGCACTGAGAGAGAGAGAGAGAGAGAGAGAGATTCTTATGTTTCTTTACAAGAAGGCGTGTTTTCTTATGTTGTTATCACTGCAAGGATCACTGAGAGAGAGTCAGCTGAGAGAGAGAGAGAGAGAGAGAGAGAGAGAGTTCAGTTCATGATTATGTTTCTCTACCAAGCTTTCAGGATCGTCGACACAGAGAGAGAGAGAGAGAGTTAGAGAGAGAGAGAGAGAGAGAGAGAGAGAGAGAATATTAACGAACCAGAAGATTTAAATCAAAGTATTCGAAGTACTAATGAGAAATAAAGCCAAAAAAAAAAAAATAAAATAAATAAAAACAGACAGTTGCCACTTCTAAAAACAAGTGATCTGGACTTATTCAAGATCACCATATGGCAACAGTCTTACATCCCATTACGCTGAGAAAGCTATAAAGAAGAAGAAGAAGAAGAAGACAGTTACGCAACGCCGGAGGCCAAGCAAGCGAACCCCACCGAGTTAAGCTGCTAATGCTGCTGCAGAAACAACAGTCGCAAGCAAGCATTAAATTATAACCGTTGCAAAGCCAGCAGACAACGCAACAAGCAACTGTCACAATGATACTAGACAATGCAACAAGCAACTGTCACAAAGGCAGCAGACAACGCAACAAGCATCCGTCGTAAGGCCAGCAGACAATGCTACAAGCAACTGTCGCAAGGCCAGCAGACTAAACAACTGTTGCAAAGCCAGCAGAAAACGCAACAAGCATCCGTCGTAAGGCCAGCAGACAATGCAACAAGCAACTGTCGTCAGGCCAGCAGACAATGCTACAAGCAACTGTCGTAAGGCCAGCAGACAAAACAACTGTTGCAAAGCCAGTAGACAACGCAACAAGCAACCGTCCCAAAGCCAGCAGGCAAAGCAACAAGCAACTATGGCAAGGCCTGCAGAGAACACAACCACTGCAAAACCAGCAGACAGCGCAACAAGCAACCGTCGCTAAGCCAGCAGACAATGCAACAAGCAACCGTCGCTAAGCCAGCAGACAAAGCCATCGCACAACCAGCCAGCAACCAAAGTCTATGCGGCGGCTCCATCCGGACCATAAAGTTAACGAGTCTGGCCTCATAAACAACCTTAAATGAAACAGAAAGGGGTTAGTGAGTGTATGCGTACGTATGTATGTATATATGCATATGTGTATATATATGTGTGTATTGGGAGATAGAATTGGGGAAGGTCGCACCAGCTTTATATATAATTTTATATATTTGAGTCATCCTAAAATTGTATTATTTATTATTCATACCATAATACGGTTAATTATTAACTGCAATCATTGTAATCAGCATAAAATCTATTACTGATCACGAGAAGTGAACACATACATAAAACCAATATACAAAAGTTGACACAATATATCGGTACCAGCCGTTAGCTACGTATTAACATACAAAGAGTATATAAACGGAAGAATAAGAAATGAACGAAAAGGGAAAGAAGGGAGGAGTAGAGAAATGTTGAATAAAAATAAAATATCAACATCGAACACTGAACTCCAAGCATATCCAAAATGAAATAAAATAATCGTACCTACAGGGGACGGTTAATACCTTTCGCATGGCCACAAAAAAATTCATGGAACTGTCTCTGGAACACATCACTTAACCCATATTTACTCATGGAACCCCAATCAAACGATGACGTCACGCCTGTACCGTGGCGAAAGGAAAACTGGATGGGAATGGCGAAAAACAAATTAACATCCAAACGAACAAACGCACACAAGATATGCACAGAAATGGAAGATTGCGTCTGATATCTTTCTCGGTCCGAAAATTACTTGAGAATGGACTGCTGAAATGACCTTTTCTTTCAACAACTTAACGATATGGAAGTCTGTAACTGAAATAATTTTCTTGGTTATTCAAAGGGAACGGCTGGTGATGCATATACAAAAATTGAAGTGACACTCCTTGTGATTAAAGGTAACTCGGGTTCGCTTAGTTAGCTCTTCATTCTTCCCTTTGGATATCGGCTTCGTAGTTACAAGCATATACAAAAAATTGAAGTTAAGAGGGCATTATTATATACATACATATATATATATATATATATATATATATATATATATATATATATATATATATATATATATATATATATATATATATATATATATATATATATATATATATATATAAATTTCTTACTCACATCAGGATCAGACCTGGTCTTTCAATTGAAAGCGGGCAGCGCCCCTTGCCTTTTAATTGAAAGACCTGGGTTGATCTAATGTGAGTCAGAAATTTATTTCTGTTCCACACGTGACTGTGTTTTGATTATTTCTAACACACACACACACACACACACACACACACACACACACACACACATATATATATATATATATATATATATATATATATATATGTGTATATATATATGTGTATATATGTGTGTGTGTGTGTGTGTGTGTGTGTGTGTGTGTGTGTGTGTGTGTGTGTGTTGCATTTAACCTGTAAAAAAACAAATTCCACCTTCAAGCCTTTTCTCCAAGCAAACATAAACATTTCCTATTAGCTTATTGACAGGCATTTCCTTAAAACCTTGTCTTTTGAGTCACCCCGTAAGAACTCTTTTCATGTATATTTATTTCTTAGAACTTATTCATAAGGATTCCTTTATATTTATTTCTTAGAACTTATTCATAAGGATTCCTTGAAAAACTTTTTCTTTTGAGTTACCCCTTAGGAACTTTTCTCGTGTAAATATATTTCCTAAAATGTGTTCGTTACAATCATTTTAAAAACTTTTTCTTTTGAGTTACCCCTTAGGAACTTTTCTCGTGTAAATATATTTCCTAAAATGTATTCGTTAAAATCCCTTTAAAACTTCTTTTGAGTTATCCCTTAGGAACTTTTTTTATGTACATATATTTCCTAGAATTTATTCATATGAATCCTTTTGAAACTTCTTGTGAGTTACTCCTTAGGAACTTATTTCATGGAAATATATTTCCTAAAATTTATTCATAAGAATCCTTTTAAAACTTTTTCTTTTGAGTTACCCTTTAGGAACTTTTTCCATGTAAATATGTTTCCAAAAATTTATTCAAAAGAATCCCTTTAAAACTTCTTTTCAATTACCGTTTAGGAATTTTTTTCACGTAAATATATTTCCTAGAATGTATTCGTTAAAATCTCCTTAAAACTTTTTCTTTTGGGTTACCCTCTAGGAACTTTTTCCTAGAATTTACTCTTACACATTCTCTTAAAACTTTTTCTTTCGTGTTACCCTTTACCCATGTAAATATCAGTTTCCTAGAATTTATTCATAAATATTCTCTTAAAACTTTTTATTTGCATCACCAGAATAAATGATATCACACACCCATCAACTTGGCAACCGACCCATGAAACAGAATGCAGCAATGAGCTAAAAAAAAAAAAAAAAAAAAATCCTCCTTATCAAAATATCGGAGCCAAAGGCTTTCAAGATTCTCCCCAAAATTACGGCCAACCTGGTTTAAGTTTCCACTGGCGGAGCTTAAAGAGAGAGAGAGAGAGAGAGAGAGAGAGAGAGAGAGAGAGAGAGAGAGAGAGAGAGAGAGAGAGAGAGAGAGTTTAGCTCCATCCTATCAGGCAAACTTCCAGACTTCCAAAAATTCCAAACGACCGCAAAAATTCCATAACTGGAATCCGAAACTTGAGAAAAAGCTTTCCAGGCCAGAACAAGTTTTCAGTTTTTTTTTTAAATAGTGAAAGGGGGGGGGGGGTCATAAGCACCAAGATGAGTTAGGCTATACGAAAGAAAGACGAACGAGTAATTATTTTTTTTAGTTCATATGCGTATATATACAAATATATATGTATATGTATATGTATGTATATATATATGTGTGTGTATATATGCATATATCAATAATATATACATACATACATACATACATATATATATATATATATATATATATATATATATATATATATATATATATATATATATATATAAACATCAAATTGAACAAAAATTCAATGAATTAGCTAAACCAATAAAACAAAGTCACTCCCTAACAAAATAACACAAAATAAAAACACAGTTTTAGAACTACTCCCAAACAAATACCCAATGTAATAAATGGAAAGCTATGAGCATAAACGTCACTAAAAACACATTTATTAAATGAACGGCTTACATTAGTTACAATAAACTACTGCCAATGAATTAACCTACAAAAACAATTAAACGACCCAGTCTTTGGTTCGCAATAAAAACTTCAAAAATTTACCCCCAAAACGAAATATTTTAAAACAATACACATTCGAAAGTATGTCATACAACGTGAAAAGACTTTCGAACAGGTCAGAAAAGGTTTCTGAACAGGTCTGAAAAGGTTTCTGAACAGGTCTGAAAAGGTTTCTGAACAGGTCAAAAAAGATTTCTGGACACGTCTGAAAAGGTTTCTGAACAGGTTAGAGACGGTTTCTGAACAGTTCTGAAAAGATTTCTGGACAGGTCTGAAAAGATTTCTGAACACGTCTGAAAAGATTTCTGTACACGTCTGAAAAGATTTCTGAAAAGATTTCTGAACACGTCAGAAAATGTTTCTGAACAGGTCTGAAAAGATTTCTGAACAGGTCAGAAAAGATTTCTGAACACGTCAGAAAAGATTTCTGAATACGTCAGACACTACCACTTTGATCACAGTCAAAGGGCCGAGAAGCGATGAACAAGTCAGAAAATGTTTCTGAACACGTCGGAAAATCACGGCTCAAACGGAATTTTATCAGCTATCAATCGACCAAAAAGAATATAAATCCTCCAGTCGGAATTCCTCAAACAGACTGGCGGAATTCCCCAACCAGAATCTGAGAGATCCTCGAAAACAAAAATATTTTTTCACTCAGGGGTCGTCAAAAGACGCAGGGTTGGGCGGGGGAGGTGAGAGGGGGTTTGTAAGCGTCTGAAGCACACAAAACATTTCCTAATAAGCGGGCCAAAGCTTCCTTTCCAGCCGTGCGGAAGATGAGGCGAGCCCTATTTCTCAAAACACGGAAAAGGGAAAGAAAACAAAATCCAATAAGAAAACCAGAGAAAAGGGAAAGGAAACAAAATCCATAAGAAAACCAGAGAAAAGAGAAGGGAAACAAAATCCATAAGAAAACCAGAGAAAAGGAAGGAAACAAAATCCATAAGAAAACCAGAGAAAAGGGAAAGGAAACAAAATCCAAAAGAAAACCAGGAGAAAGGGAGAAACAAAACCATAAGAAAACAAGAGAAACAAAATCAAAAAACAAAAATCCAAAAACAAAACCATAAAGAAAAGACCAGAAACACAAAATCCAAAGAAAACCAGAAAAAGGAAAGAAACAAAATCCATAAGAAAACCAGAGAAAAAAGGATAACAAAAGAAACAAAATCCATAAGAAAACCAGAGAAAAGGGAAAGCAAAATCCTTAAGGAAACCAGAGAAATAAAATCCGCAAAACCAAAGAAACAAAATCCATAAGAAACCAGAAAACAAAATCCATAAGGAAACCAGAGAAAAGGGAAATGAAACAAAATCCGTAAGAAAACCGAAGAAACAAAATCCATAAGAAAAGCAGAGAAAAGGGAATGGAAACAAAATCCATAAAAAAGAAGATAAATCACCAGGTTTGAGGCTGGAAGGTCAATGTAAAATGTTTGCCAAGGTTTCGACAATGAAGGAAGGGAATTATAACAAAACATTTTATTGATATATCCGTAAAAAAGGGCTTAGCAACAGTTAAAAGTTAACTTTAGAAAAATAACATACAACACCAACGCCTTCAAAAAAAAAACTCCTTCAAGAAAAAAAAACTCCCTCAAGAAAAAAAAAACTCCTTCGAGAAAAAAACTCCTTCGAGAAAAAAAAAACTCCTTTGAGAAAAAAAAAACTCCTTCAAGAAAAAACTCCTTTGAAAAAAACTCCTTCAAGAAAAAAAACTCCTTCAAGAAAAAAACTCCTTCAAGAAAAAACTCCTTCAAGAAAAAAACTCCAAGAAAAAAAACTCCTTCAAGAAAAACAAGCCTTCAAGAAAAAAACTCCTTCACGAAAAAAAAGTACAACCTTAGGATAAGCGTAAAAGTACAAATAAAGATAAATAGCAAACGACATTATGAAAATACCTATAAAAAAGACATTGTATTAACTGAGGAGGTAACCTAGAAAGGAAAAATAACAAAGCATAATAAAGATGACTTTAGAAAAACGAGAAAAACGGCAGGACAAAAGTAAAAATACAACAAGAATGGCCAGAGACAATGAAAATATGTGTAAAAAAAGGATTCGCAATAATTAAAGAGGCAATTAACAAAGTTATAGCAAACCATAATACGGATACCTTCAAGAAAAACGACAAAAGACGCAGGTTAAACGTAATAATACAACACTATAACAACTACACAAGAATGGCATGACAAAAACATACAGAAAATACGAACAAATATTTACAAATAAAAGGATTAATTATTTTACAAAAACTAAAAAGGTAAATTAATAAAATGAAAAAGACGAAAGACAAACAATTAAGGCCAAAGAACTTATCTATAAAATCACAGCCTCAAATGGAATGGTAACAAAAGACAATGAAAATCCCACAAATAAAGAAATATATGCATGAGGAATTATTGAACAAATCCACAAGCAATTCAATCCTTAAACAGACAAAGAAAACAGATCGCATAAAAACTAAGTGGGATTTCGTTCCAACAGAATTATCAGGAGACGGCATGGAAAGAAAAATACTGCAAAATACAGACAGAACAAAAACAAAACACATAAAAATAATAAGCATTGAGAAATAAGCTTCAGATGAAAGACAAATACTGACAGAAGAATAAAAACAAACGAAAACATAATAAATGAACACAAAAATGAATGGCTTTCGTTCAAATCCAATTAGCAAGGGTCCCACACACGGATAAGAACAACAAAATTTACAGTGAATAGCTTGACAAACTCGATTACACTGGAGGCGGTGAGGTCCTAAAACTGGAGAAATGCGTATGAGCGATTTCTGAAAGCTATAAAACTGAAGAGAGAGAGAGAGAGAGAGAGAACGCCCCTCCCTTTTTAAACACTCGAAGTCACTCTAAGCATGCCTCCCAGTTCCCTCGTGATAACCTGGCAAAATATGAGGCTGATTATTCTTCACGTGCTTGCGTGTACAGATCTTCTTCCCATGTGTGACATAATAAAAGTAGAGAAAAAAAAATTTGGAGAGAGAAGAGGAGTTCATAAAAAAAAAACAAATATGTGGAGAGAAAAAGATTTTTTTATAACTGTGCATATATTCTCCCTATACAAAAGAAATTAAAGGGAACGAAAAAAATATGTGGAAAGAAATGGAATTGTATATATCAAAACTGAGGAAAGAAAAAAATACGTGGAATCAAAACAAATTTTTTTACAGAAAAAATTAATGTATGTACAACTTTCCAAAATTAATGTATGTACAACTTTCCAAAATTAATGTATGTACAACTTTCCAACTTCATTTACGAAATGCATACTTTTCACTGAAAAAAAGAAGTGGGAGAGTTTTCAACACACAAAAAAAAGAAAGTTGCACATCTTTCTCTTAAAAGATCTACTTCTTTCTCTTAAAAGATGTACATCGTTCTCTTAAAAGATGTACATCTTTCTCTTAAAAGACCTACTTCTTTCTCTTACAAGATGTAAATTTTTCTCCTAAGGGTGTACTTTTCTCCTAAAAGATGTAAATATCTCTCTTAAAGATGTACATCTTTCTCTTAAAAGATGTACATCATTCTCTTAAAAGATGTACATCTTTCTCTTAACAGATGTACTTCTTTCTCTTAACAGATGTACATCTTTCCCTTAACAGATGTACATCTTTCCCTTAACAGATGTACATCTTTCTCTTAAAAGCTGTACATCTTCCTCTGAAAAGATATACATCATTCTCTTAAAAGATGTACATCTTTCTCTTAACAGAAGTACATCTCACTTTACAGATGTACATCTTTCTCTTAACAGATGTACATCTTTCTCTTGAAAGATGTACATCTTTCTCTTAAACAGATGTACATCATTCTCTTGAAAGATGGACATCTTTCTCTTAACAGATGTACTTCTTTCTCTTAACGGATGTAAACCTTTCCCTTAACAGATGTACATCTTTCTCTTAACAGATCTACATCTTTCTCTCTTCGTCTTTTCGGTGTATCAAAGGCTTCCACCACAACAAAGTGGCTCGTCAACCTTAATTCTCTCTTCACTTTGTTTGTGGCAACAAGACCCCCTATAAATATCTCAATAACAAAAAGCCACGCCAAATCCACTATTCTCTTCATTAAGACATAGTCCTAACTCCTAAAGGCAGAGAGAGAGAGAGAGAGAGAGAGAGAGAGAGAGAGAGAGAGAGAGAGAGAGAGAGAGAGAGAGAGAGAGAGAGAGAGAGTCGCGATTTCAACATGATTTCAAAAGCTACAAAACTGAGAGAGAGAGAGAGAGAGAGAGAGAGAGAGAGAGAGAATTGCGATTTCGAAAGCTACAAAACTGAGAGAGAGAGAGGGAGAGAGAGAGAGAAAGAGAGAGGTGGGAGGAATCATGATTTCCGAAAGCTACAAAACAGAGAGAGAGAGAGAGAGAGAGAGAGAGAGAGAGAGAGAGAGGAAGAGACGATTTCATGATTTAAAACTACAAAACTGAGAGAGAAGAAATTGCAATTTTAAGCTACAAAACTGACAGAGAGAGAGAGGGAGAGAGAGAGAGAAAGAGAGGGAGAGAGATTGAAATCGAGAGAATTTAGAAGAGAGAAAAGAGAGAGAGAGAGAGAGAGAGAGAGAACTACACTTAAAAGCTACAAAACTGACAGAGAGAGAGAGAGAGAGAGGAGAGAGAGAGAGACAACGGCGATTTCAAAAGCTACAAAAAATCCACACAAAAAGTGGAAAACCAACAACCGCGAGGGAGAGAAACATACCAGAATTCCCCTTAAAAAGAAACGTGTTTACAAACCTGTTTACAAACAAGAACAATAAAATCCCGAAAATTAAAAGATCACAGGTTCACCGGCGCGCCCCAACTATGCGGCTGTCAACGCACATACACTCGGCGATCTTATTTGGACACAATTACCCAAAACTACTTTTGGCCCGGAAGAGGAAAAAGTGCGACAAAGGTTGAACAAAAAGAAAAATCTTTTTACTAGGACCCCTTGTCAGAGCAAAGGACTATTAGCTCTGGAGAAAACATCTCAGATGCTTTAGTAGTAGTACCACACAGGCATAGCACTACCATACTAATGAATGGAAAGATTTAACTAGTGTAGTGAAAAATGTTAATAATT
The DNA here is from genome assembly GCF_040412425.1 of Macrobrachium rosenbergii. Taxonomy (NCBI): domain Eukaryota; kingdom Metazoa; phylum Arthropoda; class Malacostraca; order Decapoda; family Palaemonidae; genus Macrobrachium; species Macrobrachium rosenbergii. Next base: position 15,986,442 of record NC_089749.1, on the reverse strand, counting down.
TCAATGGAACATTCAAGTTAGACTGTCTACGGGTGCACGGTCACCAACTAAGAAACATTTGTTAATCGATCATCTCTATAAATGCACATGTACATACGCGCTCACACACATTATATATATATATATATATATATATATATATATATATATATATATATATATATATATATATATATATATATATATATATATATATATATATATATATATATATATAATATATATATGTATATATGTATGTATGTATATATATATACATATATATAATATATATACACATTATATACTGTATGTATGTATGTATGTGTATGTATGTGTATATATATGTATACGTATATGTATGTGTTTGTGTTTATTTAAAAACGAAACCAAAAATCACCTTCCCAAAACGCTAAACAAAACCATCGCCTAAGCAACACTGCAATATTCAAAAACAACCTCCTCAATCACCAACCCGGAATCAACCTCCTACCTGACCAACGTTCCAATCAACCACGAAATGAACCTCGATCAAATTAGTGCCTACAACTGCTTATGAAACAACCGACAACAAGCCGACCCATTCAGCAATCAATCTGACAGATGTCAAAGTCTGTACGTAACTTCCAGACTTACATCATCACGAACACGACTCCCAAGACAGGAACGCGAGGGTTGTCGAGATACACAGTTGTCAATTTTCAGGGCGTATGTCATACACGAAGGTAAGGCAGGAAAGCTGCTAATCTAGTGATAACTCTATTAAGGTTCTCGATTCATATGTACATTCTCTCCCTCTTTCTCTCTCTCTCTCCTTGTGCATATATATATATATATATATATATATATATATATATATATATATATATATATATATATATATATATATATATATATATATATATATATATATATATATATATGAAATTTTTATCACACCGTGATTTATATATGCATTCATGAAGCTACAAATGTTGTTTTTAGTATCAAATTCACGCTACCTCGGGAATAATGCCCGATGGGGAATGATCACCGAAGGGGAATTTATAAGTGAGGCTAAATGGATCGGTACTGCCGGGTCTCGATCGACACAGTTCCCCTCCAACAACTCCAGTCGACGGTCTACCCACTGAGTACAGAGAGAGAGAGAGAGAGATTCCTTTATGATTATCCAATAGAATTTTTCAAAGAACACCTACGTGGTTACCTGAGCCTTGCACTGAACACTTGACTCATAATCCAGGTAATAAACTGAACGGAAACCACAAGCATTCAATCATTCACGTACATACAGACAAATGTAATACAGTCTGACGTTCCGAGTTCCCAAATAAACACCGCCGGATGTCAAACAGGGAAAAGATGAGAAGAGAAACGCTACAGGACACTATTAAATAAACAATCGTTGTAATCTGTTTACAAAGTAAACAAACTACGTTCTCCTAAAAGACGTTTAGCGAATGTCAACCGGATAACACAGCAAACACTGCGAACAAAGGAAGTGTCAACATAAAGGTGCTGACAAGATACAAATCGAAGTTTTCAGACTTCGAAAGACAAGACATTTATCAATCATCCTTTCGACAAAATGGTTTATTGACAAGTATTTCATCCGTGTATACTGCAGAGAGAGAGAGAGAGAGAGAGAGAGAGAGAGAGAGAGAGAGAGAGAGAGAGAGAGAGAGAGAGAGAGAGAGAGAGAGTTCCTTTTCTGTTTTCATCCTTCAGATTTGGGCTAAAATTTGCTACAGTACCCTCCCTATTGGCCTTTCCACTAATTTAGGGACAAATATTGCACCGAAAATGGCAGCGGTAAAAGTTTACCAAAATATTAATGTCACTAATCATTTTTAAATGATTAGAAGGCGTAAAGAAAAAAAGAAATGTCTAATTAGATACCCCGTATAAAATCAACTCTATTTCTTACAATTTCCTCGATTCCTAATATAAAACCCACTATTTCCTACAGTATACAAAATCCACTCTGTTTCCTACATAAAATACATTCAATTTCCTATATAAAATCCACTCTATTTCCTACATAAAATACATTCAATTTCCTATATAAAATCCACTCTATTTCCTACAGTATATAAAATCCACTCTATTTCCTACAGTATATAAAATCCACTCTATTTCCTACAGTATACAAAATCCACTCTATTTCCTGCAATATATAAAATCCACTCTATTTCCTACAGTATATAAAATCCACTATTTCCTACAGTATATAAATTCCACTATTTCCTACAGTATACAAAATCCACTATTTCCTGCAATATATAAAATCCACTTTTTCTTACAGTATATAAAACCCACTCTATTTCCTATAATATATAAAATCCACTATATTTCGTATACAAAATCCACTTTTTTCCTTTTACAGGTTTTTGAAAACTTTTTAAAACTGACGACCGTATGCAAAACAGCCCAATTACAGATGGCGGTTTCGAAATGGACCTTTTTTATTTTATAGAAAATAAACAAACACGCAAAACTTGAATTAAAAAATCTCTTTTGATATAAAAAAAAAAAAACACTCGCTACATCCACGACGAGACCAAATAGATGTAATATAATCAGACAAAACACAAACATCAGCAACAGCAGAATAAGAAGAGAAGAACAACCACTATTCTAATGCAATCTCCTCCTACAGCGGCAACGACCACAGCGCTACTGGGGATAGTTGGGAAGAGGGCCATTACAGTTATAAATAAAATGCATTACTACCCTAATACCATTCTCCTTTATTTTAATAATTTATTTACATTTTTTCTACTTGTTTATTAAATTTTTATTTTATTTTTTTAATAAGTGATCTCTTCTTACTGTATTTCCCATTATCTTTTGTTAGTTCTTTATAATGAACACCATACTCTTTGGAAGTCAATGGCCCCTTAGGTGGGCTTGTTCCATATGAACAGGGTTCAACGTCTGAATAATAATAATAATAATATAATAATAATAAACTTAAATCATGCTGATTAAACTCAGTTGCAGACAAATAAAACGACTCATCTAAGTATATAATGATATGGCAAAGGACGAACACCATTAGGAGCAAGGTCATTATAATAATAACAATCCATATGTTAATGATTAAAGAGCTATAATTAACCAAGGAGAGGCCTTTAAATGTCATCAATGATCAAAACGCGACAGCAACGTTGTCGCCGTCTCGTAAGGGGAGGAGGAAGTAGGGGAAGGAAGAGGAGAATAAGGAGGCGGCGTAGGAGGAAGTATGAGTATGATTAGGAGGAGTGGGAGGACGGAGGAGGATTTGGAGAAGGATTTGGAAGAGGTGGAAAAGGAGGAGGCGTGCTGAAGAAGAAGGGGAAGAGATACAGGGGCAAAGAAGGGTTGGAGAAGGAAAGATAAAGGGAGGAGGAGGAGGGGAGGAGGAGGAGGGGAGGAGGAGGAGGAGGAGGGAGGAGGAGGAAGAGGAGGGGGTAGTGGAGGAAGAGGAGGATGAAAAAGTGGAGGAGGAGGAGGAGGAACAGGAAAGGAGGAGAAAGAAGGGAGGAGGAGGAACAAGGGAAGAGGATGAGAAGAAAAGAGAGAGAAAGAGGAGGGAGGAGGAGGAGGAGGAGGAGGAGAAAGGAGGGGGAGGAAGGGGGAGAAAGGGAAGAGGAGGAGGGAGGAGGAGGGAGGAGGAGGGAGGAGGAGGAGGAGGAGGAGGAGGAGGAGGAGGAGGGAAGGAAGGGGGAGAAGGGGGGAAAGGAGGAGGAAGGGAGGAGGAGGAGGAGGAGGAGGAGGAGGAGGAGGAGGAGGAGGAGGAGGAGAAGGAAAGAGGAGGGGA
>NC_089749.1:15965161-15977661 GCF_040412425.1 Macrobrachium rosenbergii | reverse complement strand
ATTGAATCCAATAAAATACAACCAAAACCCGAGTCCAATAAAAACAAAACCAAAAACTGATTCCAATACAATTACAATCAATTATCTTTCTGTAACTTTCAATATAAATAAAAGAGGCCATTAAATCATAAAACACACTCTGCACGGACGATAAAATTTATGACGTTTCCTTCACCACACTTCAAAAATAGGTGCAAAGGCAGTAACGATAATGTTAAGACCCTTGTTCCCAGTCCAGTAAATGTTCGCGGACATTCAACTGTGGGCGAATCAAGTACGCCGGCAAAATCGACCCAGAGTGCTGAAACTGGGGATTACCGAGATGGCAGTAGCGTGTCGCTGGAGCATAACCGTATTTCTAAGGCCACGATGGCTTCTATGCACGTTCTATTCACTACAGTCTACGGAGAGGTGATTGTCCTTGCAACAAAAAAAAAAAAAAAATGCGAAAGTAAATTACATACGTAATCATCGCACGGACATAAAAACGATTGCTAATGCATAAAATATATGAAGATTACACCTTGTAGTTACACACACACACACACACACACACACACAGAGAGAGAGAGAGAGAGAGAGAGAGAGAGAGAGATCAAGTGGATGATTAATTCTATTTCTGCCCAAAGAAACAAAACGCATTACATAAAAATCACTGCGTAAATTTAAACGAGAGAAGAGAGAGAGAGAGAGAGAGAGAGAGAGAGAGAGAGAGAGTCCTGCCGAAAATTTAGGGATGAATACTCGGCGTATTTCAAACAGTGCAACATTTTCCAAGCATCAATGACCACTGATGTTGTAACGCCAATTTAAGGCCTTACTCGATCAACATCCAAGATAAAACCTCAGTTACCGACAACATTAATTAAATTCTTTCAAGATCGACGATGTTACAATTCACTTGACGCTGTCCAGGCGGTAAATAAAATCCATCATCTTGACGCACTTCAATAAGCATCATAAACATTGCTGAAGCAAGACACGTAAACTCATACTGATTATATATATATATATATGTATATGTGTGTGTGTGTGTGTGTGTGTGTGTGTGTGTGTGTGTGTGTGTGTGTGTGTGTGTGTGTGTGTGCTAGAGAAAGAGAAATTCAAATACGGTGCTTTCTTTAGTAATTCATCAAATGTCAGACCGAAAACAAAGTATATAACAGCACGTTGCACAACACAAAACAAATGAATAACTTACATCAAAGAGAGACCCGAGAGAGAGAGAGAGAGAGAGAGAGAGAGAGAGAGAGAGAGAGAGAGAGAGAGAGAGAGAGAGTGAAGGGAAATTCTCTTTACAATAGTTCCAAAAATGCAAAAGTAAAAATAAATATGAATATTGAACAAAAGGGGCTCCAAAAAATATGAATATCGCACAAAAGCGGAAGCCCAAAAAAACAGAAATAAAAACTTCATGCCAGAAAGGTCCACCAGGAAGTTTGTGGGGGGGAAAGGAAATATTTTGGGAGAAGGGGGGAGGAGGGGGAAGCAAGGGGAGCTCCAACAAATGCTGAAGATGGCGGAGGAAAATAAACAACAAACATTGCGCAACAACACAAAAAAAAAAAATTACAGTGAAGTAAAATTCTCCATATCACAGACGAGCGGAAGAGGAATTTAAGACGGAAAAATAATTAAGAGTGACGAGGAAAAGGGTGAAGGAAGCGGCGGCAGAGGAAGATGAAGAGGAAAGAGAGGGGAGATGAAGATGAAGAGGAAAGAGAGGGAGAGGAGATGAAGAGGAAAGAGGAGGAAGATGAAAGAAAATGTGAGAATGAAGAGCGAAAAGAGAAGGTACTCTATATAAGAGGAGAGACGGCTATATTTACCAAGGGAAGACGACAGGAGGAGGAGGAGGAGGAGGAGGAGGAGGAGGAGGAGGAAGGGGTTAGGAAGGGGCAGGAGACGACCGTTGGTGTCAGGAAGGAAGGGAGTGTCCAGGGAGTGTCCTCGTAGCCAGACCCACACAGTCAGAAATCAGTCAGTCACGTCAGTCACCCAGTGACTCACAGGCAGTCCTCTCTCTCTCCCCGCAGTCTCACGGTCACCAGTCCGTACACCAACCGAGGTTCCCTTTCGACAAAAGCCCTAGACACAATAAACACAGTCCTTTTTTCCCACGACCATAAATATCGCCATGAAGTTTATTTCGCTGGCCATAGTAAATGACATGTCGCATGGACTCACAATCGCAAGGTCTGATCTGTCGCCCCCCGCCCCCCCCTTGGTGGTTTAATGGGTTGAATGCGCGCTCGCGCACTCACATACAAATAAACATACCCACTATACATTATACATACATACATATATATATATAATAATATATATATATATATATATATATATATATATATATATATATATATATATATATGTGTGTGTGTGTGTGTGTATATAAAAGTATGAATGAATTTTATCACATCACCGTGATTCATAGCATAGTTAAGCTACAAACGTCCTAATATCAATTCGCTCTACCTCCGGAAATAATATATTTTCATATTATTAGCCACTAAAAATTTCCCCTTCGGATAACGTATATGAAATATATTATTTCCGATGTAGAGCGAATTGGATATTAAAGGACGTTTGTAGCTTAATCCTTATATATATACATATACATACATACACACACACATACACATATATATATATATATATATGTGTGTATATATACCTCCTTTCCCCAAGGAAAGGTCACTACCGGGAACATAATTCACAGTCACGTCATACATGGAGAAGGATGGCAAACTAGAATACGTCAGCATCATCAAAATATAACATTTATTCCAAATCATTTCACCGGACAATTCCTCTTTACACAATCCACAAATAAAAAATTCAAGTTTTTCACAAGCAAGTCTATCCGGGAATCTGAAAGGAAAAAGGTATCTGAAGAAATCACATCTTAACTTTCATCTCGGAAAAAAAAAGCCTCTTAAACCCTTCCCTCGGAATCTGTGAGAGAGAGAGAGAGAGAGAGAGAGAGAGAGAGAGAGAGAGAGAGAGAGAGAGAGAGAGAGAGAGAGAGAGAGACGCTGCAACGGTTCTAGAAACAAGCGTAAATGGGAAGAGGAAAGAAAAATCTCAAGAGGCAGATAAGATATATGGGTCCCATTTTTTATTTCTTGCTCCGATTTTATGGGGAGGAGGGAGGGGGGGAGAGGGGACCTCCTACGGTCTCTCTCTTTCTATATCGGAGAGGAAATTGGAGAGTAAATCATTCTACGGTTCTTCATTAAAAACGGAGAATTCCAGCAAGAAGTGTAATAAAAGGATCAAACTTCGAATTACTCCATAAACACTGTCTCTTTATTGTATGGCCCATACCAAATTCACATACTGTATTCTTTTATATATATATATATATATATATATATATATATATATATATATATATATATATATCCAGTAACAAGTGTATTAAGGATAAAAGCATACCAAATTCACATACTGCACTTTATATAAATTTATATATATACAGTATATATATATATATATATATATATATATATATATATTTATATGTATGTAATAATATATATATATATATGTTGTTATATATATATATATATATATATATATATAAATATATATATCCAGTAACAAGTGTATTTAAGGATAAAAGCAGTCAAATACACACTCCAACAACACTGTTTTTACTGTATGGCACCTTTTAATTTCATGTATGTATGCATGTATGTGTGCATATGTATGTATAGTGTATGTGTGTATGCGTGTGTGTGCGTGTATGTGTTTTGGTGATTATAGCGTTTGTTCCTAATTGTTTTATCTTTATTTACCATAGTAAAATTTACCTTCCTCCCTCAATTGTTCACGCAGCTATCCTTTTTACTACGTGTACATAATTATTTTAATCTTCCTTACAATTATCACTGATCAATTCTTTTCGAACATTACATATATATATATATATATATATATATATATATATATATATATATATATATATATATATATATATATATATATGTGTGTGTGTGTGTGTGTGTGTGTGTATACTACTGTATATATATACGTACTAGCAACATCAGTTCATGACAATCATTTCTTAGAAAAACACAACGGAATCGCCGAGAAAAAAGTAATTCATTTTCTGGAAAGATCAACTCCATTTTCGCTGGAAAATCCGTGTGACCTTGAGTCTTCCCGTTTTCTACGCCCCGATCACCTCGGTAACAAAAAACGAGCTGTAGGCAGGTTTTTATACTTGACCACCGACAAAAAAAATTACGCAAATGAAGTCAAGACGCATAAAGACGCATTATCATGAGGTTCTGTCTGCATTATCACAGAAGTGGACAAAAACTAGTTTTTAGATTGATCGAATCCAGGGTTAGAACAGGATGTAGTAGCTAGTGAATGACAGCACGCACCTCTTACATATCTCTTACATTTTAGCAGTTACATATAAGAATATACTCATTAAAGCAGAAACTCGCTCAAAAATACATCTGACAAAGAGATAATTTACCCACATAAATATATACTGCATGTCTGATCACACAGAACTACAATATGTACTTGACACTATGTTCAGACTCGGTATATATACAGTACTGGCAAACGACTGATGAAGTTCAGACTTTAATCAATATCTCTCTCTCTCTCTCTCTCTCTCTCTGTGTGTGTGTGTGTGTGATAGATAACGATCTCCAACATGCCTGTAGCCTAGGGATATCAACGGTATCACGTCTAATTAACCAAACAGTCAATAACCAGAATCCTACAATCAGACAACGAAACTGACACTTTATCTCGACTTCGCCAAGGCTTCCGACAAATCTGACCACTTCATACCATGCAAAAAGCCCAATCAAAAACGGAAATGTGGCCTTGCAGGAGCCCGGCTACGTAATTTCCTCTCTAATCGAGCTTATAGTATCAGCTAATCGAGCGTAATCTAAACCAGCCCGAGTTACATCACGTGTCCCGCAAGGAACTGTTCTTGGTCCCGTTCTCTTTATTATAATGATTTGCGAAGTTGATCATAACCGGAAGACCTCAATAATATCTATTTGCCGACGACTGCCGTTTCTCAGTCTTATCAGACTCAGCTGAAAACTGTGAGCTGTTTAAAAATGAACAAGAAATAGTTTATCTCCGACCGCAATCCAACCAAGCAACTTTTAACGGGGATAAATTCGATCAGATATATTGGGCAAAAATTAAGGTTTCGGGATTTTACTAGATTGGGTGAGGGGATCATACTGGGAGAAGTAATCGCAAGTCACCCATACCGTGCATATGGCGTTGATATTTCCTATAGAATAAGTTCTTTGTATCCACGCCGACTGTCTACGACAACTTGCACGATTCTGTCGATATGAACAGACCATGTTAAGTCTTCGTTCTTGACTCTAAGCTCTTATGCTTGTTTATCTTTATGGCATTTCCGTCAAAGCATATGGAAATGCAATAACAATAAAGCAAAGGGTAAAAGATCTGAGAATCAAGAACGAAGACTTAACTTGGTCTATTCATATCGACAGAATCATGCAAATTGTCGCAGACAGTCGGCATGGATACAAAGCACATATTCTATAGGAAATATCAACGCCATATGCACGGTATGGGTGACTTTGGTTAGACCAATCATAGGCTATTACTTACGGCCCCCACACCCACCTATGGCCAAACGGATAGGCTGGAGGGCGTAGCACGCAATTTCCCTAAATAGGTTGTGACTTGCACTCCCTTCCCTACTGCGCTAGACTGGAGGCGTTGAAAAGAAGCATTCAGCGTGGGCACGAAAGCTATAAAATTCTATACATCAACAAAAATGACTGAGGACTTGGTTCCACATCTACCAACACACCCATTAAACCAAGAGACTTTTGCCCTTAAAGGTTCCACAATCCTAGGCTGGTGTCAGATGCTCTCTATCTCGACCTACTCTGTAACACAGAAGTCGTTTCTACTTCATCATTCGTTCCCACAATCTCTAACCCAAGGAATTTTCTAAGTCACTGTACCTCAACTATTACTTATCAATCTTTACATATTACATTCAAGCATGAGCTAAGCAAGTTCCTGGATATCCTTACCGGAGGAGGCAAGAGGCAATGACACAGGTCATTTCTATTCAGTAGCATGATGAGAGCTCGACGAGGTAGCTCCCCCCACCACCTCAACGTGTAGTGCCTTGTGAGGAAGAGGAACTGATCACCAGATAAGATAATTCTCTCTCTCTCTCTCTCTCTCTCTCTCATAAAAACACAGACACACACTACGTAGTTCGCAAGTCAAGAAACCAAAATACATCTTTTTTTTTTTTTTTTTTGAAATAACCAAAATAAAAAAAACCTACTAGCTGATGTACTAAAATCTCTTCAAATATAAAAACATACAACCAACAACCCTCCCATAACCCCAAAAAAACACCATTAAGCACCATCCCACGACCATTACAACCCCTTAATCTGATCCCCACGTAAAAAACCATTATGGCCCCATTATCTTCATATGGCAAGACAGATGGGCTGGTTAATTAGCGATCACGATTTGTAGAGCAACGTGCCACCACAATAACACAGAAGAAGAAATGAATGTCACTGCTTATGTCATTTAACAGCTGTTATGATATTCTTGACCTAACTTCTCCAGTTTCCGTTGGGTGGATTTAAGCACTGGATATTCATGGATTAGTCAAATAAAAATCAGGTCTTATTCAAATAAAGTTAAAGAGAACATGTCAAACAAAACTGTTTTATACTTAAACTTGAAATTGCTGATTGGCATAACACTATCACTATCAAATTGCATAATCACCATTTTTAATGGTGCATTATAAAAAGGCAAAAATAAAAAGTAATTTCCATTATTAATTACTCTCTCTCTCTCTCTCTCTCTCTCTCTCTCTCTCTCTCTCTCTCTCTCGAGCGATATAAAAATATAACCGTCAACACTATATAATCGCCATTTTTAACGGTGAATATTAAAAACCCACAAATTGAACATTTTCCATCATTAATTACTCTCTCTCTCTCTCTCTCTCTCTCTCTCTCTCTCTCTCTCTCTCTCTCTCAACATAAAAATGTCAACATTACATAATCACCATTTTTAGTGGAGATTAGTGGTGAACATTAAAAAAACAAAAACTATACAATTTCCATTACTAATTACTACCTCTCTCTCTCTCTCTCTCTCTCTCTCTCTCTCTCTCTCTCTCTCTCTCTCTCTCCTCTAGAAATTCCCTCAGTCACAGCTGGCAAACCTCTAATTTACCTTTACAAAAAATCACCTCTCTCTCTCATCGCTTAAAAAATCCCTCTTCAGTCACAGCTACAAACCTCTAATTTACCTTTACAAAAAAAGTCACCTCACACTCGAAACTATAATCCCTCCCTTTCCCAGACAGTGACAACAGCTGTCAAGACCACCAGCTCTCAGCCCGACACAAGAACGTGTGAAAAACGACGCAAAACCTGACGTCACGGAGGGAATTTTCAACGACGAGCACCCCCCAAAAAGGTCTATACGCCCATAAGGAAACCCTCCGTGACCTCTGACCCTGACAGTGACACGAGACGGGGGTAGACAGACAGACGACGGCCGTGACGGGACAAGCGACGGAACATAAAACCGTATTCTCCACAATTATCAAAAGGAATGACTATTAGCCGTCTGTGAATCGGACCGTACGTTGTTGGATGGCTTCACACGTGCCGGCCGGGATGTCGCCATCTTGGAACTCCCCAACCCTCTGCAGACACGTGCCGCTCTCCAAAGCTCAAAAGGAGTGGTTTGAAGCTGAAGTGGTGGTGTTCCTGTCGCCATCTTGGAACTCCCCAACCCTCTGCAGACACGTGCCGCTCTCCAAAGCTCAAAAGGAGTGGTTTGTCCTTTGAAGTGGTGGTGTTCCTTTTTAACATTATAATATCTCGTTTCTGCTGGTGCCAATATTCACAGGATGCGATTCAAGTGGTTTGTACTTTGAAGGGACGTCCATTTTCGAAATAATATTATACACAGTGCCCCTTCCTAGGACTACCTTTTGAAAGGACGTCCCTTTCCAGTATCATAATATCCTACACCGCCCTTACCTAGGACCAATGCTTAAAGGATGTGATCCAATTGGTTTTTAGCCTTGAAATGGCATTCCTTATTATTATATCCTACGAATTGATTGATTTATATATTTTACATATTTGGATTCAGGCATACATTCCAAGCACTATATCCTAAGGAAGCCTCCTTAATGCAGTCCTATATTCTACTATCCCGTCTTATCACAACCCTTCCCCTTGTCCCTGAGAACCAAGACTGGAAGGGCATGATGAAAACAGACTGCCTCTGAAGGTGATATTCCCCTCTCCAACACTATATCGTCCTACTGGGATTTCATTTCCATATTCCTACCACTCTAAAAGAGTCCTATCCAACACCGTTGCTACTCCATTGTCACCTTTTTTTATTACGATGCAGCCACTCCCGGTCCTTACAAAAAGGGGGGAGGGGGTGAAGGTTTGGGGGGGGGTCTTCTTTTTACGGCATTTCCAGCCGATTTCCGTACAGAAACGTCACCATTCAATCTCGCGTTCGAGCCAATATCTGAGTAATGTCAAATGGAAAGGCTCTTTAATGGCCAGCTGAAATATTGCCATAAAAAACTCGAATGACTCATAGTTCTTTTCACTGCCAAAGGTGCCTGGTCTTTTCACACTCCGGAAGCAGTGCACTTAGAGCCGTAAGTCAAACACAGCATATTCTTGCATACACAAATCTCTATGTGACGCACCGACACGCGATGACATAAAATAAATCACAAAGATGTATGGATATGTAAATCAAGAGGCAAGCGTTACCGGTGTAAAATGCCCGACCTTCCATAACGTAAAAAATTCACTCTTTATTTGTACTTCTTCGTAAAAATTTACTCCCTAACAAAAAAAACAAAAAACAAATATATATAAATTAAAACGGATCTCGTCAAAGAATCTGAATTTTTCTAAATAACTTTTTCTGTACTAATCAAATACTTCAAAACTGGTAGTCAAAATCATCCAACAAAATTACTTTATAAAAAAACAAAATGTCCTTCCGCCTCCACCCTAAAAAAAATAAAATAAAATTGACAAATAAATAACGTGAGAGGAGGAGGAGGAGGAGGAGGAGGAGGAGGAGGAGGGACGTAGCCAAACAACCTACTCAAAGATTTTTCCCCCCAGGAAAGCGCCATAATCATAATGATCCGCATCAAGGAAAATTTGTAACCATATCGCCCAACCCCTTTCACCGATGGTGGCACGAAGAGGGAGACTCCAAAGGGGGTAATAATGATAAAGGAAATGAAATGGAGGAGGGAAAAGGGAACAGAGAGAACAAAAAGACAAAGGAGGATATTAAATCGGATGGCAATATAATACGACGAGCATCGGTCTTTTTCTCGCGTGAAGAAACAAAATATGATAAACACAGAAAATATGAAAGTATTTACTTTTACAGTAATAAATCAAGGAAGCACAAGTTACTTTACATATTTTACATACTGGCAAGCTTTATGTAAATCAGTTCATACGAGCATACCTAAGTCAAGTAAACAAAGTATGGTAAAAAAACAAAAAATATGAAACCATTTACTTTTACGGTAATACACAAAGGCGTAAGTTATTTAAAGCATTATTTATGCATATACGAGCGTAATAAAAATACATATATAAAGCATATGTTAACATAATCTACATAAACACATAACTGAATCACGAAAATATGGAACGTGATGAATACATAAATAAAGGCAAAATCCACGAAGGAAAGAGAAACAATGGAGTGCTGCAAGGCCTTTCGACTTAGTCCTTTACTTAGCAGACTGCTAAGTAAAGGACTATAAGTCGAAAGGCCTTGCATTCCATTGTCTCTCTTTCCTTCGTGGATTTTGTCTTTATTTATATATTCATCACGTTCCATATTTTCGTGATTCAGTTACGCAAACACATAAATGTAGCATATTTTAACAAAATCTAAATAAACCTAAAATGAACCACATCTTAACACGACTTAAATAAACTTATACATGAAGCTAACGCTAACGCAATCTAAATAAACTTAACGCTGAATACACAGAGCATTTATTTTAATTTCTTATATTTCTCCTTACGGATAAACAGTGGCCAAGGCCTCAGGATAATGATAAACAGAAATAAGAAAGACTGATACAAGGATATGCACAACAAATACATATCGAGTAAGTAAACAAAAGATGGCAAACATAAATACACATGAAATACATTTGACTAAAAACTGACCACGAACGTAATACTGAACACTCAACATTTCATATGACCCAAACTTCCACAATGACAAACACGCCTAAAACCTTATAATAGGCGACATCCTGAAGTAATATTAAGGAATCAGCCGCGAAGGATCTACTCTCTCACAAAGGATTCCGACCAACGTCTGGGAGCTAATCTACTTCATCCTAAGGCCTTCCTCCTCTCCATTTATCTCCCGGGCAACGCAAATGATGCGTGGGAAGACTCTCATCAGCATCCAAATGCCCTCTCTCTCTCTCTCTCTCTCTCTCTCTCCCAAAGCAATTCATACACAGCATTTTATTGGCAATTAAAACATACTACTTAATGTATACCACATGCTATTGCAATGGCAATAAAAATATCGTAAAGCATACGAACACAAATGATGTAAAAAATATATCACAAAAAACTCAAAACTTCAGGTAACAAAACATAAATTAATACATCACAAAAAACACTAAAAAAAATATAATAATGCATCACAAAAAACACTGTAAACTTCACTTAACAAAACGCAAAGTAATACATCACAAAAAAAAAAAATTCAAAACTAATTCAAAACTTCACTTAAAAGAGTAAAATAATACACCTCAAGAAACTCTTAAAACTTCACTTAAAAGTAAAATAATAAAACACAAAGAGAAACACTCGAAAGACAACATCCTTATCAAGCATGATGGCCACCAGTCACATGTCTTATCTCGCAACAAATAGTCAAGACAACTGTGCATCCCCAAGGAATTAAAATTCGTACTGGAGACAACTATTACTAAAAGAATAACAACGACGAGAAATGTACAGCACAAGAAAGTACTCCAGGTTAACAGAGAAGAAATCTATTCCCCTTTCATACGACGAGCGATATCAACATGCACAAGAACACTTGCCTCGGTAATCACAGGTGTTGGTGTTCAGAAGCGGATGTTTGTCTGTCTGTCTGTGACACGTGGGAGGAGGGGGTGAAGGGCCTTGATCAGAGGCATGGCAAAAAAACATGTTCAAGTCTCAGTCACGCATTCGAACTAAAAATCATTATTAAAAATGCCATAAATATGAATCATAATTCCTAGCTTCAGCCGACAGAATATTCTGTACCTTTACATGTGTATTAACAATGTTTACTTTCAAATTACGTCATTTAAATTTCAAAGTTCACTTTCGAAGCAGATCTCACTTTGAATAATATTTCTGAAAGAAAATTTCCTATTCGCTTCGGTGGATAGGAATTTAAACAATTCGGTATGTTGGTTTAGAAAACAGTCTATAATGTTTGATTTTACGGTTCATTTCTGTCTTTTAAACAGAACGCTGTCTTTTCAATACCAAATGCAACTGGAAAAACAAGAGCTCTATTTCCCCGGCGGAAAATTTCAAAAAATAAAATTAAAAAGCTGTTTGTCACCGATACAAAAGAGTACGTCTTCGAACAAATTTTCTCCAGATTAGAAAGTCCTCCAGTTAGAAAGTCGTACCCAAACGAGGAAGAGAAAACCCTGCCATTTAATACCATGAAAAATAAAAACAACACAGTTTGAGAGTGCACAACAGAGAAATCATATGGCATCAGTGATCAGACCAGGGACTATGACACCATATGAAAGGAACAGATTTCATGAAGGTATTATATATATATATATATATATATATATATATATATATATATATATATATATATATATATATATATATATATATATATATATATAAATTGAAATCTGAATCTAAAATATTGCTTACTTTGATGTTGGTAGTTCACTCAACTATTACTGTTCATTGCCAAATAAACAAGCACATAAGCATATATATATTACATTGAAGCCATGTTTATAAATTTTCAGTTGCTGTGAGTCTTCTCCAGAGAGAGAGAGAGAGAGAGAGAGAGAGAGAGAGAGAGAGAGAGAGAGAGAGAGAGAGAGAGAGGAGTCTACACTGACTACAAGGGCCCCCAAAATCTTCCACATAAACTAATCACACGCTAACGATCCCCACTGAAATTTAAACGCGACCAATAGGAGACAATTAAACAAACACATTAATCCATATCTACGAAACAATAAATCACCACTGAGTGACAATAATGAGAGAGAGAGAGAGAGAGAGAGAGAGAGAGAGAGAGAGAGAGAGAAAGGCAAGCCCCTTCCTCGAGAGCACATGGACACACACCTGCATCAGATGAATTAATGCCCTTCTCCATTTCCAACCACACACGTGCACGACAAA
>NC_089749.1:15945161-15960161 GCF_040412425.1 Macrobrachium rosenbergii | reverse complement strand
GAGAGAGAGAGAGAGAGAGAGAGAGAGAGAGAGCAAACAATTTTTTTTTTTACACCTGTGGACATCCGTTACACAATATTCACAGCGCCACCTAGGAAAAACGAGAGAGAGAGAGAGAGAGAGAGAGAGAGAGAGAAGACACACATCCGCATATTATTGCAAAAAAATATTATTTTTTGCATCTCTGAACGTCTGTTGCACAATGTTCACACAGCCACCTTCGGCAATCTCTCTCCACTTCTGCAAGCAACCGATTTGGAAGAGAGAGAGAGAGAGAGAGAGAGAGAGAGAGAGAGAGAGAGATGAGAAAAAAAAAAAAATCACATCATTCACACTGTACCACCTTCCGTAATCAATCTCGACTCATGCATGCAGCTGATTGGGCAAAACCCGTACCCGAGGCAGCCTACCCAATTAAATGCTCTGAAGAAGATGGGAGAAGTTAAGTGCTTTCAGATCGTCGCATTTCCTGGTACTTCACTGAATCTGTATGGGATTGATGTATCAGTCTTCGTTTCCTTCTACGATACATATGGAAAACCTAAATTCTTAATGCAAGAGGAAATCATGATTTGATAAGAAGCCATTAGACATTCTCTCTCTCTCTCTCTCTCTCTCTCTCTCTCCTCTCTCTCTCTCTATCTATATATATATATATTATATATATATATATATATATATATATATATATATATATATATATATATATATATATATATATATATATATATATATATATATATATATATAATATAATATATAATATAATATATATATATATATATATATATATATATATATATATATATATATATACACACACATATATAGTCCTACAATTATATCTACAGGCCTCAGATAGGAGGTCCAATATCTAACACAATACACCCCCTCTCTCTCTCTCTCTCTCTCTCCGCTGTATGTATGCACGTATCTACGTATGTATAAACACACTACACCATCGAGTGTATTTCACACTTGTATCTCCAATGGGAAACATACCCAAGGCAGACGCCTTTGACAATCATCTTACTTATTCCCAGAACTCCGCGTAAACTAAAGCATCGTTATCCCGAACACGCCAGATTTATTTAATGGCCAGAGACAAAGCAATATTCTCTCTCTCTCTCTCTCTCTCTCTCTCTCTCTCTCTCTCTCTCTCTCTCTCTCCCTGAATTCGGGCATAAATTAACACGGGGCAATTCCAATAACGAACGCTGCAGCCTATATCGCTCGAACAATTACCGGCCTTATGACTGAACAAATCCCTGGCTCCTCGTTTGATTTCATCTGTAATACTGCAGGGGGAGACTCTGAACGAAACAGTAAAGAAATTGTTTTAGTCGTGAAATACGGTTTGGGCTGCAGTCGCTCTGAGAAGCTTGGTCGTTACCAGGTCACGAGTCTGCTGAATGTTAAGCTCACACGACTTTTAAATGTTAACTCAGGTGTCTAAAAATATTCCCCGGCTCGGCTAGAGTAAATTCATTCTCTCTCTCTCTCTACATACTGTACATATACACACACACTTAGAGAAACATTTTAGAAAGGCACCTCTCTCTCTCTCTCTCTCTCTCTCTCTCTCTCTCTCTCTCTCTCTCTCTTCTATATATATATATATATATATATATATATATATATATATATATATATATATATATATATATATATATATATATATATATTATATAATAAAACGTTCTTAATTCAGAGTTCCTTGAAAGTAAATAGGGCGAAAAAAGGAGATTTAAAGCACATTCAGAACTAATATGGCACTTATAATCATAACCTATGATAGTCGAAACAAAAGCACTATCCCCATTTATAAATAAATTACATGACATACTAAATGCATGATACATATTACAAAGTAATCGATCATATATCATCATTTAAGCGTAATAACAACTGTAACTAGACAGCTATATACCTTATCTCAAACAGAAGTTCAAGCGAAGATGCAATTAGTACTACAGTAATACAGTTCTTGTATTTTAATCACTTACAATTTTTTTTCTATTTATTCATTCATTTGTTAATTTATTTTTCCTTTTTTCAACAAGCTGCCTCTTCTTTCTGTATTTCCCTTTAATTCTGTTACTCCTTTCAAGTGAACACCACATTCTTTGGGAAGTTGAATTTCAAGTCAAAAATGGCCCCTGTGGGCTTGTTCCATATGAACAGAGTTCATCTTCTGAATAATATAATAATAATATAATGTAACACTGTAGCGACTGAACATTTAATTGATCTACAAAATCATGGCGTCTCCCATTTTGACATTTACACTATCACATATAACCGAGTGAAATTTCTGATGAATCTTACGAGTATCCAAGGAGACTCATTATAGAGAAAGCACATTATAAATGAAATATAGTACACTAGACACCTCTTCACACAACGAACTCACGCGAGGTTAAAATTACAGAGTGGTAAGGATGTATGGGCGCTTAAAGGCTTCCCTCAGGCAAAATTACAGGTCATTCGAAGAGAAAGGGTGTTTAAAAAGTACGGTAATAAAACACAACAGCTCTTATGAAGGAACTGCACCCAGACCATTTAATGAACACTTGCAACACGGGAGCGGTTCAGATGCGTCAGGGGTCGCTTCTTTTAAGTAATCGTATCTCTCTCTCTCTCTCTCTCTCTCTCTCTCTCTCTCTCTCTAACACACACACACACTTAAATATAATCAAGTTGACAGGACATTGTGTAGTTTGGTTGCTTCAGTATGGGAAAAAAATCGCTTTGAATGAATAACTCTCTCTCTCTCTCTCTCTCTCTCTCTCTCAAAAACACAAGCAAGCTGAAATATGTAGTTTGGTTGCCTTGGTTTGGAAAAAGAAGGTAGTTTTGAAGACTCTCTCTCTCTCTCTCTCTCTCTCTCTCTCTCTCTCAGAGGAAGAGTTTAAATTTTGCAGAACATGACGAGGAGGCGGGAAGAATTAAATAAATGTAATCCTTGACATAAAACTCCCCAATCCTTTCCATATATTTATTAAAGAAAATTAACAAGAAACAAACGACATAAGGCATAAAAAAAACAAAACAGAAACGAGTAATAAAACTACTGAAACAAGCACCGGACTATGTAAGACACGCATGCGCTTCGTCAATGGCCTCATTAAAATATAAAAATAGAGTAATATAAAACACTATACTGGGTATCTCAAAGTCTCTCGCCTTCAGATACGCTTTTGAATGTTCGAACAGCGTGATTCTCTCTCTTCTCTCTCTCTCTCTCTCTCTCTCTCTCTCTCTCTCTCTCTCTCTCCCATGCTGCTGTGGGTTTGTGGGACACTGTACACAAAGACGGACAGGATATCAAGGATTATGTTTTATATACATTCTCTCTCTCTCTCTCTCTCTCTCTCTCTCTCTCTCTCTCTCTCTCTCTCTCTCTCTCTCTGTGTGAGTCACCAATGTTATGACATAAGTTACCCATATTATTCATACACGAAATGATGATCAATAACATCTCGAAATCAATTCCAAGGTCAAACTAATAATTCTCAGCGTTTGACAAATAAATTCCTTACAATAATTCCTTAACAAACAGAGATGTGAAATAACGACAATAATCATCTGACGGAGAAACATGTAGCGAAATCACAATAAATAAATTTTTTTAAAAATCCTCACGAAAGTTACACATATATAAACATTCAAAACAATAAAAAAGTTAAAACACAAAAAAAAAAAAAAATTCTCAGCGTTAGAAAAATAAATTCTTACAATAGTTCCTTAACAAACTGAGATATGATATATAACGGCAATAATCACTTGACGTAAAAAAAGGTGAAAATAAATATAAACAAAAAATAATGCTCAGGAAATTTAAACATATATGAACATTCAAAATAACAAAAAAATATATACAAAAATTAAAAAACAACTAAATTTTAAAGCTAAAAAAAAAAGACAGGGAACAGTAACAGACAGTTACAAGGGAGTTCAAGTCAGGTCACCACTTACGAACACTGTTACTTGGATGGACCGAGTTGGCTCGTGTCCAGAAACAGGTGGGCGAGAATTGCTGAACGCCTTACCTGCAACAAAGAGAGCAAGGTTTTAGTGTTGCTGAGCAATAATAATAATAATAATAATAATAATAATAATAATAATAACAAATAATAATAATAATAATAATAGCATATTTCTAGATTACCATTACAAGTCTATGTTACCACTATCTATTTATCTATCAATATATATATATATATATATATATATATATATATATATATATATATATATATATATATTATATATATATATATGTATATATATATATATATATATATATATATATATATATATATATTATTATTATATATATATATATATATATATATATATATATATATATATATCTGTGTGTGTATAAATGTATATATACATATACACGTTTGTTTTACACGTACAAATACACACACACACACATATATACATATATATATATATATATATATATATATATATATATATATATATATATATATATATATATATAATAATACATATATATATTATATATATATATATATATGTATTTTTAAATTAAATATAAAATAAAATTTTTAAATAAAGTCTTTAAAACTACAAGACAACAGTCCTCAGGAGAAATACTGCAAGGCCCCACAGCCCAAATTGTAACCGAACAGAGAAATCCGTACCCGAAGGTCTGATCGAACCCGGAGTGAACCTTAAATACAGTTAATTAAACCCAGAACGCGTTGGACAGGTTCGGTAGCATTGACGGAGGCAAGTTCCCTTCCGCTTGTTCCCAGTGTCGGAGGTGAAACTCCAAGGAACATATGCTGGCAGTCGTGCAATATACTGCAAGCACGCACACACACGCACGCATGCACGAGCGATTACACTTAAGCACAATGACTATATATATATATATATATATATATATATATATATATATATATATATGTGTGTGTATTATTGTGTGCATGCGTATAAGATACAGTACCATATATGAATTCATAAAAACGTATTCTATTATTTATTCATATATATATACATATGTGTATATCTATACATATATATACAGTACACACACATATATATAATAATATATATAATATATATATACATACATATATATATATATATATATATATATATATATATATATATATATATATATATATATCTTCTCACACTCCCAAGGCAGCAATTGACTCCCAGCCAAGCCAGTAACAGCCAGTCTCTAGACTATTCAGCCTGTCATCAATCTCTCGGGAGTGCTGTAGTTTCCCTCACTTATTCCTCACATTCAGAGTGATAAGTGAAGACTTGACATGACTAATTTCTCGCCATTTCCAGAGGAGGGAAATTGTATTAATTTCTCTCAGAGCAATATTTCAAAAAGGTTGTCACTGATAATTAAAAAATAACTTTTTTAAGCTGTCAACTTCACTCTTGTCAAGAGAGCAAAAGAATGAATGTAATTTATCAAAATGTATTGTACGACGTCCAAGATGTTGTTCTATAAATATTCACAATTAATGAATAAACAATTATTTCTGCGAAAAGACGTGGTAGAAAGAAAGATAATGAGTCAAGATGACCTTTAACATTGTAACGTCAGTTCAAGAGCGATAACTAACGAAGAAATATACGCAGGAAAAAAATAACCTCACAAAAACAATTAACGAATGCCATGCGCATGCGCAACCACGCCCATACTTAGTCTCCCCTAGCCCCACCCCCAACCCCGTGTCGTCTTCGTTGGCGTAATGTTTTTATGAATGTGAGAAGAAGCGCGTATGTGCTGGGGGCCTCTCCTCGGTTCGTAGGCCTATGCACTGCCGTTTGGGCCTACAGAACAAACCCTCCTGGGGAGGACACCAAATCCCCAGGCATATATCCCCTTCCCCTTAAAATTTCCTTAGGTGTCACCGAGATAATCCCCTTATACCATTCCCCTCCTCCCGAGGATCAACCACCCCCAACCCCCTGGCTGGCGACCAATGCACCACAAAAATGGGTGGATATATTTGCCACTTTTTAATAATAATAATAATAATAATAATAATAATAATAATAATAATAATAATAATAATAATAATAATGCTTCTTAACCCTTCAGACATGAGGGCTCCTGATGTACCTACCAGTCTACTTATCAACAAGTCTGTCGGGATGAGACTGCAAGCCCCATGCCTTACGCCACATTGGCAGCGACATAAAGCAACAGTTCACTCATCTAATTCAGTGCTTAAGTTAGCACAGTCATAAAGAGGTTTATTTGGACTGTACACAAACCTAACCCCTTCTAACCCTATTCTTGTCGCTGATGAGGCGATACAACAGACTATATGATAATTCATTAGAAAAAGGAATAAATTTCAGAATTACACATTCGTTATGACTGAACAATCACACATTCGTTACGACATAAAACAAATTATCAAGAAAACGATAAATTACACCTCAAATAAATGGAACCCGACTCATGGAACAAGGGAAGGCCAATGAGTTTGGCTGATAATATATTAGGAACTTCATCAACAAATGTCTATAACACTAGGTAAACGATATAATTTATCCCTTACATAAGTGTAATGCTAATACCTGAATTTAGGTATACATGCCACGAAAACAAAATAAACATTATACACAAATACACCACAAACATAACGCAAAATGGGATAATCAGTGATTTTAAAAATTACATCACTGATTTTACACAACAAAAAATTCTGATAACCAACAGTCGAAACAGCACATACAAACGAGGATTATATAGTAAAAAGTTAATTGCATACTCTCTCTCTCTCTCTCTCTCTCTTCTCTCTCTCTCTCTTTATGAGTCACCATGTTGTGACAATAGTCACTCAAATTAACCATTCACGAAAACGATTCCAAGGTCAGACAAATAATTCAATAATTCTCAGCGTTGGAAAAATAATTCCTTAACAAACAAAGATAGGAAATAACGACAATAACCAGAGCACGTAACGTAATTAACAAAAAACAAAAAACAGCACACGCAAAAAGACGAAGTTGCATCTTCCTCGTTGCATAACTATCCGGCGAGAAATAAAAGTCAATAAATCAAAAGAGAGAAAAAAAAAGCTTATCAGACACATCGTGGAGCCGCCTCTTGCAAATCGCAAGCAGCCACTCCATTTCGATTAATAATAACGAAATGCGGCTCCGAAGAGCCATTAATATGCCGGAGGCCGTTTTCTGCCGCAATCAATTCCCTCCACGTCCTGTTGCAACGTATCAGGGGAAGCTCTCGTCTCTGCTGATTTTAATGGGGCAGATGATCATTCTGGTTTGCACTGAGGCCTCACGAAGTACCCGGTGGTCTACGGGTAAATACATATATACATACACATGCGCGCACACAAACACACACACAGCAAATAAGAATATATATATATATATATATATATATATATATATATATATATATATATATATATATATATAAACTTTTTATACAATATTTATATTTCAAATACGTATATTGATATATGAGGCTATCAGTCAGTTGAAACATGCCAAAAGTAATTAATTTAATTTATTATATTTTAAAAATGCCACTTTGGCATGCTTCTCGATTGAAAAGCTCATATATACATATACTTATTACATATATACACATATTTATACATATATATAAAATAGCACTTTTATATATATATATATATATATATATATATATATATATAGTAATATGTATATATATATATATATATATATGTTTTTATGTCTAGAATAGCATGGTGCAAGAAGTTGCGGAGTCCAGCTTCCCGCCCTATAAAAGGTCAAGGGGTTCGATTCCTATCGAGACGGAACTCTTTAAGGAATTTCCCGGTATTCTTATTGTGCCTCTCCTGAGATAAGCAGGGAGAGAGAGAGAGAGAGAGAGAGAGAGAGAGAGAGAGAGAGAGAGAGAGAGAGAGAGAGAGAGAGAGAGAGAGAGGATACTTACATAACCAATAATCTTACATAACCAAATATAAAATACTAAATACAATTAGGCTGCATTAACTCAAAGGGAGCAACAAAACAACAACAACAACAATAATAATAATAATATTAATAATAATAATAATAATAATAATAATAATAATAATAATCATCATCCAAACCAGCCAGACCACCTTCACATCTCTTGAAAAAGGGTCACAGTTAGGACCTGAAAGTGCTCGAGATTCAAGTAATATGTAAATATTTACAAGTAAACAAGTTATACACAGGAATTTTGTGGGTTTCTCTTTCCAGTAATAATAATAATAATAATAATAATAATAATAATAATAATAATAATAATAAATAATATTAAAAATTAAAATTTCAAAATAATAATAATAATAATAATAAATAAATAAATAAATAAATAAAAATAAAATAAAAATAATAATGATAAAAATAACAATAATAAAATAACAAAAATATTAAAAATGAAAATTTCAAAATAATAATAATAATAATAATAATAATAATAATAATAATAATAATAATACCCAGACCTGGTGCAAGGCCTCGAAATTCTTTCCTAACCAACCGAATTCCAGTCCTACTTCACAAAGGCATCCATAATTCAGAACTAACGATTGGCCGACGTCAAGTGGGCGATATCCCTTCACGGGGAGAGAGAGAGAGAGAGAGAGAGAGAGAGAGAGAGAGAGAGAGAGAGAGTCAATCCTCTTGAAACAACCATCCCCCCTTCCTCCTCCTCCTCCTCCTCTTCCCCCTGCACCTTATCCATAATCCCCCCTCCCCTTAAATCCTCATCTCGTCTCCTACAGCCCACTCGAAAGGAACTTCTTTTAATCTCTCCCCCAACATAGCGAGCGTTCTTATCGTGCCTTACAGCCAAAACATCTTTACAGGCAACGCACGCACAGACACACACGTGGAAAGAGACGTGTTTAGCTATGAATGGATATGCATGTTTATGTATATATATACATATACACACGTATATATATATATATATATATGTATATGTATATATATATATATATATATATATATATATATATATATATATATATATATATATATATATATATATATATATATATATATTCAATGCAACTGAAGGACGCGTGCTTATAATATCACCAAAATCCACGTGAGAAGGTGAGTAGAAAACCAGGACTTTGAACAAGTACTTTGGTAGATTTATTCTACACTTTCAAGTTCACAATGAATACAAAAAGGAAGCTGAACTTGAAAATGTTGAACAGAACTGACACAGCACTTGTGCAAAGTCACGGTTTTCACCCACCGTCTTACGTGGATTTTGTGATATATATATTCCTCTCAGGTAAAGAAATCTAAAGGAACGAAAGAGTACCACCACCTAGCCGAAGCAGGTAGCAATCCAACAGGTGTAGCTGTGTGCGAGACTCCTCTGGCTTAGAGCAACCGGATTATCCCAAGAGGCCACTCGCCACCTCTAACGACCGGTTTCAGGCGTGGATTTGGTTATCCCTTGTTCAACACGGGCCACAAAGTCGGCGGCACAGGGCGAGATAGGGTTACCCTGTCTATGGGAATGGCACGTCCCTGCTGCTATTTTATCCCTTCCAGCTACTTCGGGCTACTTGAGACATAATGAGATTAAAACTTATGAAATATCCAGCTGAAGATGTGTATGAAGTTTATTAGAGAGAGAGAGAGAGAGAGAGAGAGAGAGAGAGAGAGAGAGAGAGGTTTAAGGAAAATTTGTATCACGGCAAACAACTTTTGATTCTCAATTTCAATTCATAAGAGAAAAAACATCCAAAATATAAATCAAATATTGTCCAGGACAAGTGTATCAATGTAAACGTGAATCTCGACCTCAGTTCATAAAAATTAAACATATGAATTAACAAATAAATGAAGTTCAGAGCCTTGTAATTAATCAATTATGAGACGGGAGAAGAAACCCTACAGAGAGAGAGAGAGAGAGAGAGAGAGAGAGAGAGAGAGAGAGAGAGAGAGAGAGAGAGAGAGAGAGTGGAACACAAGTTTAAGGAAAAATTCTCATCAATTGCAAAACAAGTTCTGATTCTCAATTTCAATTCACAAAAAATTAAACAAGCAAAATATAGGACAAATACAGTCCAGGACAAGTGTATTAAAAAAACTAATCAATACAAACGTGAATCTCGACTTCAATTCAAAACTAACATACAAAATAATTAATATATAAATAAGGTCCGGGATCTCCTAAATATGCATATGTGAGACATGAGGAGACCCTAAATTGGAACAGAGAGAGAGAGAGAGAGAGAGAGAGAGAGAGAGAGAGAGAGAGAGAGAGAGAGAGAGAGAGAGAGAGAGAGAGAGAGAAATGTATTAAAAAAAAACCATCAATGCAGATAACTGAATCTCATCTTTTAATTATCTCGTATGTTTATAAAATTAAACATACGAGATAATTAATAAACAAATAAGGGCAAGGACCTTTGTAAATAAGCAAACATTGCGAGCAGAGAGAATGAAACCCTAAAATAGAAGAGAAGAGAGAGAGAGAGAGAGAGAGAGAGAGAGAGAGAGAGAGAGAGAGAGAGATTTATACAAAATGCTTATGAATGCACAAAACCTCTGAATCTCAATTTCAATTCCCAAAAAAGAAAACATCCAAAATAAAAACTTAAATAATACCAAGATCCTCTTAAAAAAAAAACGCAACAGGAGAAGGAAACCCTAAAATGGAAGACACACACACACAGAGAGAGAGAGAGAGAGAGAGAGAGAGAGAGAGTTAACCTTACTCTCCCACTCTTGACACCGGGGAATGCTCTCTCCCTCCCTCCCTCCCTCCCTCCCTCCCTCCCTCCCTCACTCCTCAAGAGCGTATCACCACCAGCGCCATCATCATCACAAGAGCATCGCTAACATTCCCAGCGCTGTCTCTCAGACTTGTCAATCCAGAAGGACGATGATACTTCAGATCATCTCAGCATCCCCGTTTTCCCATCTGAGGAGGATGATGATGCAATGGGTTCCAATCGAGGGCTGACGGATAAGGAAACGTTGCGCAATACAAGGAGAAATCTGATTTGGAATCGTTCTGGAAATACTAGGTCAACTTTTTGCGTGTTGGAATGTGATTCATAAGGAACAGCTGTAGGAAGGAAAGTTTAATCTGTAAAGGGAATGTATCTCTGTATGCATTTATGTGTATATATACATATATATACATACAAATATGTATATATAAAGTATATGTATCACAAATTACCATAGGTGAAAAATAAGAGTCCTCTTATTTTTCACCTACGGCAATGTGTGATAAATAAATCACGTACAAAAGTGATTATTATCATATATATATGTAATATATATATATATATATATATATATATATATATATATATATATATATATATATATATATATACTGTATATATACATACATACATATACATATGTAGGGTCAGCTTAATGTGCAATCATTCTTTTAATAGAAATATTTATACGGTACAGCTGAAGAAAGAAGAATTTATATTGTCAGACAGAAGGAGAGGATCTGATTATGAAGGACACAGTACATAACGTGTCTATTATCTACTATGCGCTCATTCTGATGTCGCTGACAAAACATCTTTACTCTAATAAAAACCGCAAATGAAATTAACCATAAAAATCAATTTTAATAAACGTCCATCCGAATGAATGCATTCCACATAACTATCTCCTTGGTGCCAAGTATTGAGAGTACTCTGAATAATTAATGAACTTTATCTGGCATAAAAATACTGTAAAACGACGGTGAAATAGAAGTGGTAGTATAGCCGACCAAATATAGTCTTTATACTGAGAGTACCTAGAATAATCAATGAACTTTATACGATTTAAAAACATTTTAAAACCGAGTGGAAGAGAAGTGATAAATATAGCCAACCAAATATACCGTATTTATATTGAGAGTACTTAGAATAATCAATGAACTTTTTATGATTTAAAAATACTTTAAAAAGACAGTGGAAGAGAAGTGGTTAAGTAAAACCTACTAAACAAACAGTATTTATATTTTTAAAAAATCTCAATACATGGGTGGGAAGGAAAAACAAGCCCCCTCCACCTCATAAAACGAGTCAATATAAAAAAAAGAAAAAACTTTCTCTTTACAAAGACGATAGGAAAGAGTAAACTCTCCCAACCCAATAAAAAGGGAATATATTTAAAAAACTAACCAGCCACCCTTCCCCCCAAAAAAGTGTGGCTGCAGAGGCCCCAAGGGAACAACCTACCCAATTTTTAAACGACGCAGAATCCGGAAGAAAAACTCCCCTACCCATTAAAAAAACAGTGGGTAAGGGACGGAGAATGGTTACCGCATACCCAATAAACGAATCGGTAAGACATATTCTAGCCAAGCTCTATCCAACTTCCCAAGGAGGGGTGGGTGGATGGAGGGGTGGGTGGGGGGAGAGGCGGCACCGCCCACGCCCATAAAACGCAAGACTATCTTGAGATAATGATCGTCAGGGTAAATCCTCCCGCCCTCCCCCCGCCCCCCTCCTAACAAAGCTGATAAATCCCCCAGGTCGACAGAAGACGCGTGCCCGCAATCTATCAAGTAATCCGCCCGTCCATTTTATCACCCACCGTTGTGGTACCTTGATAGCGCAACAGCGCTAAACTGCGCCGGGAATGGACTTTCTTGGAATCCATGAACCCTTGGGGGGAGGGGGGGGGAGATCTAGCGGCTGTCAAAAAGGTAAAAAGGTCCATTTTACACTGACTATTCATTTTCATATTTCCTTAAGAATACAATGGTTTCTCTTTGAAGCTGATTTCAACCTGAAACTAGAAATCTAAAAGCATTCCTTAACATAACGAAAAATAAACCGTCAGTATATGATGGATTCTTCTTTGACACTGGTCATATGACTTCAACCTTGTACTAAAATCTAAAGTCATAAAGTCATTACTTAATATACAAAGGAAATATAACGAAAGAAAATGTTACATCACATCAGGATAAATGAATTTCAGAAGTTTGTAAGCTAATTGGTCGCTTTGCAATATGTGGTATTTACTCGTCATAAAGTAAATCCATACAGAGAACAGAACAGAATATAGACAGATTTAGACTAAAGGCCAAACGCTGGGACCTAGGAGGTCATTCTGGGCAGAAACGGTTTGAAAGGTTTAACGTGAGGAAAACCTCAAAGCAGTTGCGCTGTGAAACAACTGCTAGAAGAGGGTGGAAAGTCGGGTGGAAGAAAGAATATGAACGGAGGTATAGGAAAAGGAATGAAAGGGGTTACAAAGAACCTTAAGTAATGCCTACAGTGCACCGCGTTAGGTGCTCTGACTTCACTAACACCTCCTACGGAGTATTGAGGGAGAGAAAAAACCAGACATACGAATTTAACCTCCAATAAAAGCTTGACCTAAATGCATCCAACTTCATATTTGAAACACAGTTTATCTCTTCTGTTCTGACACAGAAAACAAACATACAGCAATACCACCGACATGAAGACAATCGTTTGACAGGAATTCGCTCAACCGTATATAGGACTCGCCACAAGGTAAGCGTGACAGACAATGACACATGAATGGACTGACAAAATGGAGGGGAAACTTGCGGTCGCCCAAACTTATTCGATAAGGAACAAAAAAAAATATATAAAAACTGACAGATCTCACAGACATGGTTACAGATAAGAGTCAGAGGGCCTCTCTCTCTCTTTCTCTCTCTCTCTCAGACATGGTCGCAGATAAAAATCAGAAGGCCTCATGTCTTTATCCACCCCTCTCTCTCTCTCTCTCTCTCTCTCTCTCTCTCTCTCTGAGACATGGTCACAGATAAAAATCAGATGGTCTCATGTCTTTATCCGAAGACACTCTCTCTCTCTCTCTCTCTCTCTCTCTCTCTCTCTCTCTCTCTCTCCACTGTACGTCATGGGTTTCCTTTGATCGCATCTTCACATGTCACAAAGGCTCCTGGGGCCTCTTCCCAGGGAAATCACCGTCGTTATCCTGAAATCCTGAATGTCTGCAGAGTGGTTCCTAACACTGGGAGGAGAACAATGATTCCGCTAAGGTAATGTGGACTCGGAGATTCAACAAAATGGAAAACAATGACCAAGTTGTAAGAATAAAAGGATATCTAAAAATCAATACTAGGAGCAGAAATTCGAAAAATGTGTAGAGGAATGGAATAAGGAATTCAATCATTCAGCGCTGGAAGGGAAATTAAGAGTAGAAAGGTTTTAAAGGTTTAACAGGAGGAAAACCTAGCAGTTGCACAATGACACAATTGTTAGGAGAGGGTGGACAGCAAGAAGGAAGAGAATATAAACGGAGGTACAGTAAAAGAAATGAAAAGGGTTGCAGCTAGAGGTCGAAGGGACCCTGCAAAGAACCTTAAGAAATGCCTACAAGGCACCACTTAAGGTGAACTGACGGCACTAACCCCCTGGGGGGGGGGAAATATGTTAAGAAGCTGCCGGAGTAAAACAGTGTTTCTGTCAAGGTATTGTGACTCAGAGTTTCAACAAAATTAATAACAATGAATAACAAACCCGTAAGGATAAAAGGATATCTATTAATGAATACTGAAGTTTGAGAGTAAAAATTCGGAAAATTATTTGAGAATCTACTGAGAATCTAAACGCTACCAGTTAGCCCACTGAGAGCAGAACAGTGATTCTCCCAAGGTGACGAGACTCAGAGAGATTCAGCAAAATGAACGAAACTGAATATTACAGCTGTAAGAATACGAAGACATATAAAAATTGAAAATAAACAAAGTATGAGACTAGAAGTTAGAAAAAGGTGCCGAGAATCTGAACGCTACCAATTAACCTGTCCAGAGAATCTACCCAGGTAGATGAGAATCAAGACTGGCAAGGGGATGAGAACGAGGCAATCCATCACTAAAATGACAATAATTAACATTCTGCCGTTGGGATGAGAATCGATACTGTGCAGGGGATGTGATGAATGATAATGATGTGAGAGAGAGAGAGAGAGAGAATCTAGGGGGTGTGACGAATGATAAATAGA
>NC_089749.1:15937661-15940161 GCF_040412425.1 Macrobrachium rosenbergii | reverse complement strand
GGACTTCACTCGAGGCTCTGACTGGAAGGGCCTACGAGGAGGAGAGATATTTTAAAAGCGACAAAAGGACCTGTAGGTATGAACCATAATAATAATAATAAACACATTTCTGAACTCACAGGTTTTTGAGTATGTATACGTACGCATATGTATGTATTTATCTTGCAAATGCTATAATTTTATACTTATGTATTCATCTTCAAATACCTTTACACGTGTGTGGATCTTCAAATACATTTACCCTTTACAAACTTACTGTTTTAATTTTTACTTATATTTCACCATACACAATTAATTTTATACGTATGTATTCATCTTCAAATACCTTTGCACGTATATGTATCTTCAAATACATTTACTCTTTACAAACTTACGTTTAATTTTTACTTACATTTAACATACACAAATTACTACTACTACTACTACTACTACTACTACTACTACTAATAATAATAATAATAATAATAGTAATAATAATAATAATAATAATAATAATAATAATAATAATAATAATAATAATAATAATAATAATAGGTTTTTGTGCAAACATATGCACACACATATTTAAATATTTACCTTCAAAAATATTGACAAGACAATTTTTAAAATCTTGGCTTGTATTTCAATAATAATAATAATAATAATAATAATAATAATAATAATAATAATAATAACAACACAACTACAATCATTTACTTGTCAACAACTGGCCACGCATCATACCTATAACCATGCCCTACTAGAACCTCCCCCTACACCTCCCCTCCCCCTCACCACAAAGGCAAGTCCCTTCCACATATTGTCCCATCTCAATCCCCCGAAATCGCATAGCACTGCCCGCGTTCCGCCCCTTCTCAATACACGTTTCGTAACCTTCCTGTAATAGGTAGTAGCCTGCAGGACCTGGCCAGCAGCTTATATACCACAAGAGAAAAAAATGTCGAGCGCGGTCATTTCCCCAAGTACTAACGCTCGATTTCGTGAGACGTTTCATTTGTCATATCCGAATTACTCAAGAGAGAGAGAGAGAGAGAGAGAGAGAGAGAGAGAGAGAGAGAGAGAGAGAGAGAGAGAGAGAATGTGGCTTTCTGGAGTTGGCGTGTGTGTGTGCCATGTGTATGGAGAGAGAGAGAGAGAGAGAGAGAGAGAGAGAGAGAGAGAGAGAGAGAGAGAGAGAGAGAGTTTTTCCGAAATTACTGTGTGTGTGTGTGTGTGTGTGTGTGAGAGAGAGAGAGAGAGAGAGAGAGAGAGAGAGAGAGAGAGAGAGAGAGAGAGTTAGTTTTCCGAAATGATTGTGTGAGCGCGTGTTTAGAGAGAGAGGTATATTGAAAAAATCTCATCAATACAAACGACTGAATCTCAATTTCAATTTACAAAAATTAAGCATTCAAAACAGTAAATAAATATATAAGGACAAGAATCTTGTAAATAAGCAACCAAGTGACGGGAGAAGGAAACCCCGAAATGAGAGAGAGAGAGAGAGAGAGAGAGAGAGAGAGAGAGAGAGAGAGAGAGCACTTCCCCGAGTATTTCTCCTGCGTCACAATACCCGTTTCCTTCGTACCTATAAGGAAGCAGAGTTCACTTCCCAGGCATTTCCTGGGAGAAATAACTAAACAAATACCTCAAAATTAAAAATACACTTCCTATTCACTTCGCAAGCGAATTAAATAATAAAAATGGTATAAAACCTGTACAGTTTTCGTGTACTTCATCTTCCCAATTCGAGTTATCCATGACTCACCACCCTTATTAACACATCACGAGGAGTTGTTATGAATCACGAACACAGATAGACAGATAAAAGATAGACAGATAGAAGACAAAACCATGAAAGCTATGTTTCGTTATTATTTCAAATTAGGCATTGGCACGAACACTCCACATATTGCGCTACTTGCGAAACCGACCTAGCAACGAACATTATAACTACATAAATCAGCATATTCCAAATTAACATTGTTACGTATTTCTTAAGCAATGCTAGTTATTGCTTAAGATGTTGGAAAAATACGCAACAGCATTAATAGAAAGGAAATTAGCCCATATTTTTTCCGGCAATCCTTATGAGAATGTGTTTCTGAATATAAATAAAAATGTAAAATACTAATTAAAAGTAAAATACAAAGGAAAATGTAACAAATTAAAATACAAATAAAAAAAACACATTTCAGCCAAAAGGAAAATAAAAACTCAAAGCGTGTTACAAACATCAAACCGACACATTCACTGCAAGCGAATGTAATGCAAAATGAAACATATTTTGAATTGCACATTTTTCCTTACAATCAAATATATATTCAGTTTCTCAACCCGGTAAAAATCACAATATGAACGCTATACCGAACGCCAAATATATCACGCACCTATAAAATCGACGTGCAAGAATAACTTTTCTAATTAACCGAAAATATCTTCAACATCTTATCTCTTTCAGAGGACACCAAAATCTTCCAACTCATGAAAGAACTTACACGTTTCATCAGGGTCATAAACCTGG
>NC_089749.1:15885161-15932661 GCF_040412425.1 Macrobrachium rosenbergii | reverse complement strand
TTCATCGTCAGCCCTGAGTTATAAAACTACACCAATGGCAACGAACAGCAATAACAACGAAAACAACAACAATAACCACAACAACGAAACAACCCCAACATCAAACAATTCCCTTTGCAGGTCCGCGTGCTGAATACCCGGGGAAAGTTAGATTGAGGGCTACAAACTTTATCCACACGAAAACTTTCTCAACACCAGAAACCTTACTGTATCCATATTCGCAGATCGGGTTTGGGATTTGAGCAAGACCTTGCAATGAACAATATCCATTTTTACGTCCGTGGGAAATAAAGAAGTGTGTATATTTGGCATCAAAGTCATAAATTTTAGCCTACAAGGAAAATGAATTAATGTAGATTTGTCACCAAAGTTATAACTTTTTTGCCTACATGGTTATAGATGTTTCCCTACATGGAAAATAAAGGAATGTATATTTAGCATAAAGGTTATAGATGTTTGCTACATGGAAAATAAAGGAGAGTATATTTAACACCAAAGATCAGTTTTTGCCTATACGGAAAATGAATGAATGTATATTTTGTACCAAGGTTAAAATTTCTGCCAACAAGAAAAAGAATATATATTTAGCAGCATTTAAAATTTTTGGCCTACATCTAAATTAAAGGAACGCATTTGGTACCAACATTATTTTTGCCTGTATGAAACATAAAGGAATGTATATTTGGCACCAAAGTTAAATTTTTGCCTGAGTGGAAAATAAAGGAATGTACATTAGGCACCAAAGTTAAAAATTTCTTACCTACATGGAAAATAAAGGAATGTATATTTAGCACAAAGTTTAAAAATATTTACCTGTATGGAAAAGAGAGGCATGTATATTTGGCATAAAAGTTATAAATTTTTTCTACATGGAAAATAAAGGAATATACTTGGCACCAAAGTATTTGCCTCCAAAGTTATAATTTTTTGCCTATATGGGAAATAAAAGACTATATATCTGGCAACCAAAGTTATAAATTTTTGTCTACACGGAAAATACAGGAAGGTATATTGGAACAAAAGTTAAAAAAAAAAAAAGTCTATGTGAATACAGCAAAAACTGAATGAAAAAAATTAATTCTTACTGTATCACTAAAAATTACACATTTCCGCACTTTAGTGCAAATTTATTGACCTTAATCGTGATATGGATTTCCGTTATTGATAACAAAATATCTACCAAATAATGTCAAGTGCAGTAGTTATTCCAGTTTACAGACATATTGTCAACATTCTTTAACCACACTTCTTTTTAACTTATCGGTCAAAATACAGTATCCTCATACATGTGACGATTCTTGCCAGTAAACAAGACATCTGTCACACACCACCGATAAATTTCTTCAGAGCTGATGTAATATACTTCTGGCTCCATCGAGCATTACTGCTCGCAGTACGCACGTAAATTATGCTATCTAACAAGCCTCTTCTCATCGCACCATTTACATCACTCCTTATCAGCATTACAACCCTCTTTGACCCTCTGTCTCGAAACTCCTTGGCAATTTCTTCCTGATCATTTACTCTGAACTACTCTAGATCGTAGAAGAAGATTAACCCATGTAAACACGCTATCTATGCCGTACTGTATGACATCGAGTGGCAAAAGCAAGTCTACTCAATCTAAAGGAAGTTATCGTGGCATAATGCCAAGGCCTGTGGCAAATTCTCATTTTTCATCTTTACCCTCTGATAATTAGAACCCTGACCACACTCTACACAGCGACCTCTAATTCTTATGGCCGAAGTTAAATTCCTATTTGATCTACGACCCCCAAGTATGACCGACCTCATTTGGCACGTCGACGTCGATGAAAAAAAGTACAATAGGCAAAACCAGCAGCGACCTCGAAACAAAATTTAATCCGGACAAAAAGAAAACAAAACTGATTTGGACAAAAATAAACATCAGAGGAGCAGGAACTTGAAACGAGCTAGGAAAAAAAACAAAGACGCAGAAGGCACGGAAAGAAAACAAGAGACAGTAACAGGGTCCGCAAGTTTATTGATCTAGCTGAAAGGGCCTGGCAATGACGAATGGTACTTTAGTAGTTGTCCCTGGCCACATTTCTTTTGCTTGGGCGATGGCCAAGAGCACTGAAAAATTGACTCTGTTGAAAGCAAATGGCATCCCCACACAGTGATAAAAAATTACTCTGTCAAAAGCAAATGGCATCCCATGCAGTGCTAAAACTTTACTCTGTTGAAAGCAAATTGCATCCCCATTCAGTGCTGAAAATTTACTCTGTTCAAAGCAAGCAAAAGATAATGCAACTGTTTTAGATTGCTGAATCAAATGGCAGCATCCCCATTTACAGTTAAAAATTTTACTCTGTTAAAAGCATGAAAAAGAGAATGCAACCCTTTCAATTTGCTGAAGCAAATGACAGCATCCCCATTTTAGAGTAAAAACTTGCTCTATTCAAAGCATGAAAAAGTAAATGCAACTAATTTAGGAAAATAAGAACGAATAATTTAATAGTTTCCATATAAGTTCAAGATTCAGTAGGCAGACTTGACAAGCCCCTGCCTTCTCGTGTACAATACACTTCAAAGTTGAGAGAACTAATAAGACAACGCCTTCTTCCTGTCTACGACGACGACGACGTAAGTCCTACCAGATTCACGCCTTCCTGTCTAAAATAAACTTCAGAATGGTGAGAGGCCTAATAACTTGCCACCTTCTTCCTGTCTAAGACGCGTACTACCAACCAAGTACTATCAAGTTTGGACCATCTCTGTATACTATTAATACTGTTACCTCTATGGGGGAACAGCCATCATCCATAAATGAATATCGTTTGAAATCTCTCTCTCTCTCTCTCTCTCTCTCTCTCTCTCTCTCTCTCTGTCCTATCAACATATCGGAAAGGCAACCCGCCACCTCTGAATATGTAGATGACTTCGGGTCGCCTCTGTGCTCAATATATACATATTCCTTCCTCGGGCGTCTCAAAAAGTAAATTACGTCCCTCTTCTCTCTCTCTCTCTCTCTCTCTCTCTCTCTCTCTCTCTCTCTCTCTCCTCCATCAGGGTTCTTCTCCTTCCTTCCTTCCTTCCCTCCCTCGGTATTCCTCATCTCGATGGCAATATTTATGAAGAAACGATAGGGACAAGGGGGAGAGATTCAGTTGATGAAAAAGATACGAGCACGAGGGGTGGGGGTGGAGGAGTGAGAGAGAGAGAGAGAGAGAGGGGGGAAGATATAGGTGCGACATGACGAAGACAGATCTAAAGCAAGAAGGTAGAGAGAGAGAGAGAGAGAGAGAGAGAGAGAGAGAGAGAGAGAGAGAGAGAGAGAGTGTGTGTGTGTGTGTGTGTGTAACAGCATGAGAGAGAGAGAGAGAGAGAGAGAGCACTTGTGTAATAACATCCTAACAGAAGTGGCTTAGTACCTGAAGTATACACGTAAACAAACAAACCAAACCTCTAGGCATTTTCCCACTTAAAGTACTTTAAGTAAGACACAGAATTAACAATACCTAACATAAATACAATTCCAACTTAGACTCTCATTCACAACACGGGTTGAAGGGGGGTCACCTATTCATCCAGCAACCCTGACGTCATAACCGAGCTATTCCGGCTAATTAGCCGAGAACCTCGCTGACAATCTTGATCACAAATGTAATCGTCTCGAGTGACAGCAACAGTCACCATCAAAGGTGACACCAAAACAGATGATGGTCGTACAACGAATGTTACGCATCAGTGACTTGTCTGGGTAATGAAAATTAGTGGAAAATTACTTTAATCTACAATACGTTACTGTACATATATACACAAACAGAAAAATAGGTTGGCAATTAGGTAATGGAAATTAGTAGAAAATTACAATAATTTACAATACGTTACTCATTGGCAATGGGTAATGGAAATTAGTAAAAATTACAATAATTTACAATACGTTACTGTACATATACACAGAAAAATAGATTGGCAATTAGGAAATGAAAGTTAGTAGAAAATCACAATAATCTACAATACGTTATTGTATATATACACAGAAAAATAGACTGGTAATTAGGTATTGGAAATTGGTGAAAAATTACAAAAATTCACAGTACGTCACTCTCCACATAGGCTATACAGAAAAATAAACAGGAGACAGGGAGTAATCAGAAGAGATTATCTGGCAATTACCGACATCAACTTATCTAGCGGAGTTCCCAACATCGACCACAAACAGGGGAAAAAGCGACTTAGGCAGTTTCGTGAAAAATCATGAGTGACTATTACCTTAACAGTAATTTATGTACATAAAAGTTGGTCGACTGTCGTTGAGATAAGCATGGGCTTACAACGGGAAGAATAAGACCCTTTAGAGCCTCAGAAAGGTACAAGGAATATAAGAACAAACACACACACACACACGGATTATATATATATATATATATATATATATATATATATATATATATATATATATACATATATATATATATATATATATATATATATATATATATATAATAAAAATATATATATATATATATATATATATATATATATATATACATTACCTTCGTCAATGGCTTGGAAATTCAGAAACCGGTCAACAGGTAATGTGTGATAAATGAATCACGTACAAAAGTGCGATAATAATCATATATACATACGTATAATCTTCCCAAAGGAATCCAATCACGTAACACTGACCTTGAACAAACATTCCCGAAACGGTCGAGGGGGGCGCGGGGACAGAGAACGAGCAACAACGGCCTGGGAAGACAAGAGACGACCGGCAAGACGGAGAGACGAGCCGCAGACGACCGCCCACACCCAAATATTGACCGAAAACAAACACGACAAGAAAGCCGAAATACCTCGGCCATTCCTCGGCCACAAGCCGGCGAGGAATGTAGAGAGAGAGAGAGAGAGAGAGAAAAGGGGGAAAAAACAGGTTCGAGGGGATGCAATTGGCGCCGAGGGGGTTTGAAGGGAATCGGAGACAACAGGAAAGAAAAGAGGGGAGGAGTGGGGGGGGAAGGGAAAGTAGGAGTGCCACAAAACGACTTCAAGAATACAATGCAATGAGGGGAAAATGTATCGGAAAAAGACAAGGGGGAGAGGAATGGCTGGAAGAGGTGAAACTCAAGGGCTCCCGGGAGAGGTGGAATGGAGATAAAAGTGGAGGTGGATGTATTGGGTTAGGAGGAGGAGGAGGAGGAGGAGGAGGAGGAGGAGGAGGAGGAGGAGGAGGAGGAGAGGAGGAGGAGGAGGAGGAGGGGAGAGAGAATGATCAAAATCTTGAAAATAAAGGTTACAAAAGCCTTATATGTCGGAATGGAGATAAAAGTGGAGGTGAATGTATTATGTTTGTAGGAGGAGAGAGAGAGAGAGAGAGAGAGAGAGAGAGAGAGAGAGAGAGAGAGAGAGAGAGAGAGAGAGAATCAAAATCTTGAAAATAAAGGTTACAAAAGCCTTTTATGTGGCCGACAAATTGACGAGGGGAGGAAGAAGCCAAAAACATACCAAAATACCTAAAAAAAAAAAAAAATACATAAAAAAGACTCAATTCTGCGCAGAAGAGCAGAGGGTCCCATAAGAACCATCATCACTGGGAGAAATAAACAGATACATTTATGTGGGAAGGGGGAAGTGTCGGGGAGAGGGGGGAGTGTAGGGGGAGGGGGAAATGGGTAAGAAGGCAGTGTAAATACGGGAGATAAATGGAGGTGACGAAGGAACGAGTAAACACGTTCCAGCTTATCCCAAATGAGGCCTCTCCGAGATGGAAGTAAGGGCTAAGAAAACATGAGATTTAATTCAATAATCCTTCATAAAAATAAGGTGGTTTCTTCAAAAGGAGTTACGTACTTTAACATGATGCTTTAAGGAAATAAAGGATTTAAAGACTAAGAAAATATGACATTTAATTCAATAATTCCTACATAAAAATAAGGTGGTTTCTTCAAAAGGAGTTACGTACTTTAAAATGATGCTTTAAGGAAATAAAAGATTAGATGGTAAGAAAATATGAGACTTAATTAAATAAAGGCTACATAAAAATAAGGGTGTTTCTTCAAAAGGAATTACGTACTTTAAAATAATGCTTTTAGGAAGTAAAGGATTTAAAGGCTACGCAAACATGAGAATTAATTAACTGATATATAAAAATAAGGTGGTTTCCTCAAAACGAACCACGTACTTTGAAATACTGCTTTAACAAAATATTTACAGGAAATATTAAAATTTTCATCGAAATAAAATAAATTTCCCGAAATTTTTTAATCATCATTACTCCACACCGTTCCTCTTGACGAAGGGGCTTCGAAATATTATTATACGACTTTCTTGATAAATCCACTTCGCTCAATCTAAATGATAAACTTATTCATTTGATAAACCACTTCCGGCTGATGAATTCCTTGCAAGTAATGACATTTTCAGACAGTCGCCAAAAAGCCGGTTCTTAAAAATATAAAAATGGAAAAGAAATTTATTAACCTCTCAAACTTTTCACTTGTTTTCTCGAGTCTTCAAAACCACTTAATAACGTGCATCATAAATAATGTATTTTAATGTTTGCTTTTATTTTCTGAGAGTTTAAGTAGCATAAATCAAGCATTACAATAATAATAATAATAATAATAATAATAATAATAATAATAATAAATATTGGTAGATGACCCTTAAGCACGTAGTGTTGAAAGTGATAGTTGCACCAGCTGAATTCAGTTTATTATTAAATATAATAATAATAATAATAATAATTCATAAAAATCTCATACTAGCATGAGTCACTAAAATGGTGAAGAATTCCACAGTGGTATAAATGTATATATATTTCTAATATATATTTACACCAATAATAATAATAATAATAATAATAATAATAATAATAATAATAATAATAATAATAATAATAATAATATATCCGAACGACCTGCTATCTATCACTCACCAAAAAAATAAAAACGAAAGCATAACTTAATTTGTAAAAGATGATGCATTCACATAACTTCCCAAGAAGCCTCATTGCTGCTGCTGCTAGCAGTGAAATACTGAGCGGAAGCAATTTGGCAATGAACAAGGGACATAAAACCCAGCCTCCTCCTTCCACCACCGAGAAGGGACAATGTACGACGCAAGAAGGGGGGGGGGCGGAATTCCCCGAATGGCCAAGAGAGAGAGAGAGAGAGAGAGAGAGAGAGAGAGAGAGAAAGAGACGACCTGGAAGTCTTCCAAGGAGGTCCTTGTTAACAGGACAAACGCTGGACACGTCAGGGCTCCTGACAATGATTCGGCGTCCTCTTCTGTAGGAGGAGGAGGAGGAGGAGGAGGAGAGAGGAGAGAGAGAGAGAGAGAGAGAGAGAGAGAGAGAGAGAGAGAGAGAGAGACCCCACCCAAAAGGAAAAAAAAAGGAATGAGAGAAAATTAGAAAAAATAAAGGAAATAGAGGAAGGAAGCTTAATACAATTTCATTTCTAATTTCTTTTAAAATTGTTTTTTTATTCTCCAAAATAACAGCGTAGGATAATAGAGAGAGAGAGAGAGAGAGAGAGAGAGAGAGAGAGAGAGAGAGAGAGAGAGAGAGAGAGAGAGAGAGAGAGAGAGGTAAATCAATAATTAAATCCATCAAAAGGACAAAATCTACATCCCAATTGTACAGGGAAAAAAATAATGCTGACGAAGACAAGCATGGAGAGAGAGAGAGAGAGAGAGAGAGAGAGAATCCCTCCAGAAGGCCACAAATCCACCTTTCACCCCCTTCTCACCCCCTGGAACGTGTCTCTGATCTGAGTGCTGTCGGGAATCGTCATCCCTGGAGGTGGTCTTGAATACATTTGGGTTGGAACGACGCATAACACGAATTCCCCTCATCTCCGAGGGGAAGAAGGGGGTGGGGGAGGGGGGAAGGGGAGAGGGGGAGGAGGTGACAGCCACCATGTCACGCTTATACCGTCTATCATCAACATCAGTATTTATTGGGATATCTATCAATACCTAATGCTTCCGAAGACTGTGAGTTCCTCTTAATACGTCAATTATTGCATCACTTATTTCAGTTTATAATACTGAATCCGTAAGTCAGTCAAACTCCCCTACGATAGGGATAATAATATCGGATTACATAGCAAGTAGGCCGAAATCCAAAAGCTACCCATGAGAGAGAGAGAGAGAGAGAGAGAGAGAGAGAGAGAGAGAGAGAGAGAGAAGAGAATCATTTATTGAATTCAATATAGAGTTTAGGCCAAAGGCCAAGCACCGGGACCTATGAGGTCATTCAGCGGTGGAGGAAAGGAAATTGAGAGTAGGTAGGTCTGAAAAGTGTAACAGGAGGAAAACCTCGCAGCTGCACTATTTTGTTAAGAGGGGGTGGATAACGAGATGGAATAAAGATACTATGAATGGAGGTGCGGTAAAAGTAATGAAAGGGGTTAAAGCTAGGGGCCGAAGGGACGCTGCAAAACCTTTAGTAATGCCTACAGTACACCGCATGAGGTACACTGACGGCACTAACCACCTATGGGGGAATCATTTATTAGCCTCCGATATCATTACTTTTATTATTATAACTGTTATTTATTTTTTATTTCTATTCAGAGAGAGAGAGAGAGAGAGAGAGAGAGAGAGAGAGAACTATATATTACCTCCAATATCATTACTTTTCTCATTACTGCTGTTATTTTTCTATAGAGAGAGAGAGAGAGAGAGAGAGAGAGAGAGAGAGAGAGAGAGAGAGAGAATCATTTGTTAGACTCCGATATCATTACCGTACTTTCAATATTATCATTACTATTTATTTTTTCTTTCTATTCAGAGAGAGAGAGAGAGAGAGAGAGAGAGAGTAGAGGAGAGAGAGAGGGGGGGTTAACGTTAAAATTCACATTTCCCATTCTCAGCAAATTTTGATCGAAAGGAAACCCGAAGAATTGCGAACGGTTTTCGATTACCTAAACCTATAAACATCCATCATTCAATCTCAGACCATCCCTTGTAATGGTGCCATACCTATCACGATTCAATTTCAGTCCACCCCTGTATAATGTCCCATACCGATCGCCATTCGGCTTCAGACCCGTCCTACAATACCTATTCAATCACTTTCGACGAAAAAGTGAACGGATAACGTTTAAATAAATGCTCCTGGTTTGGAAATAAACAACAAATAGGATGGAATAACATAAAGGCGAATAACAGGCATACATTCTGCTCTTCTGCATACATTTCCTAGCATACACGGGCATACACATACACAATAGAGAGATCCTACAACCTACAATAATATATGCATTCCCTGCAATACTGAGCAAAACCAAACACACAAATGGATACTGAAGGATATCAAGAAAGAATAATGTCTGACTGACAATTGACAATATTTGAAAAATGACAGCTGAAAGTGGACATACACAAAACTGCTTCAGACAAAATTCACAGTTACATAACACAATTTTCTATCTATTTATAACTGCATAATGCATACATTTTCTATCTACACTCACATTTACATTAACAGAAAAAATAAAAAGAAATAACTTCCAAATAACCTTCATAATCATAATAATAAAAAAACATTAAAACTACTTTGCTTCCCAGTTTTGTAGAAAGCAAAAATTACTTGACGAAATGCTTCATAGTTATATCTACGATCACATTTACATTAAATAAAATTTTAAAGTAAAAACAGCTAAATAAACTTATAAAAATACAAACTAAAATTACTTCACTTCCCAGTTTTGAAGGAAGTCAAAATCACTTGCAGAAACACTTCACGTTTAGATTAATAAAAAAAAAATCGCTGTAAACAAAAACGGCAATAGACAATAACAACTCCTACTAAAGACACTTCATAACAATAACAAAAATTAAAATTACTTCGCTTCGCAGTTTTATATAAAGCAAAAATTACTTGTGGAAACACTTTATAATTATATCAGTAAAAAAAATCACGGTAAACAAAAACGGCACAAAATAAACAAACAAACTGAAACCCCCTCATCGCCACTACCGGAAGTGCAACATATGCGCATGACAGCAGCCTCCAACACCATCCTTCTCTCTCTCTCTCATCCTCTCTCTCTCTCTCTCTCTCTCTCTCTCTCTCTCTCTCTCTCATATACGGAAAATTTCAAGATGGCGATAAGCAGACCTCCCAAACATTCAAAATTCAATGATGTGCAAATTGACTCGCATAAAATTGCAAATTTGTAAATTGTGAATTTGTCAGTTAATAGAAAAACTATATAATACAGAACAGACAATCTTTCCACGCCTTTGTGGAGAGAGCGTGGGAGAGACAGCCTGGTCCAATGAATATATTTTGTGGTGTGCATGCAGTTAAGCACATAAAATATACCTTGTATATTTAGAGAAAATTAATACATAGTAATAACGACTCTGGTGTACATATGTGTATATATATATATATATATATATATATATATATATATATATATATATATATATATATATATATATATATATATATATATAATAATATATATGTATATATGTATATATGTATATATGTATATATATATATATGTGTGTGTGTGTGTGTGTGTGTGTGTGTGTGTGTGTGTGTGTGTGTGTGTGTGTGTGTGTGTGTGTGTGCGCGTATGCCTCGTGTGGGCTTCAATGAGGTATGGATGAAGTTTAGATTCAGATTCTTTCATTTACAAAGTATAATTTAAATTAGAGTGAATCAAAGGATCCTGAATCTACACCACCTTGACTCATTGAAGTCTAACACGAGTAGCACTAATATATATACACTGAAGTTGTGTAGCTATTTTGAGAAATCATGGCGCGTTGTAACCGTCCAGGTATCAGAGCTGTTCCTGTCCACGTTTACCGTACCTAACATCTGGCGTCTTACCCTCCCTTACATAATTTTATGGTGCACTCTCTCTCTCTCTCTCTCTCTCTCTCTCTCTCTCTCTCTCTCTCTAATACATATATGTTGAGACGTCTATCAATCTAACTATGAATTACCTGAAAATCTAACTAATTTTCAAAGTGTAAACTGCATCTTGCTCATTCCAGTCTGCCTTGACGGTACAATCCGTACCTGGAGACGGTGTAAAAAAACAGCTGGAAACGGTACATGGAAAGAGTGACGAGAGACTAAGGTATAAGAAGAGGGCATAGGGCAGGTCATCATCATCATCAGGGCCGCCTCACTTGGGC
This sequence comes from Macrobrachium rosenbergii, assembly GCF_040412425.1. Taxonomy (NCBI): domain Eukaryota; kingdom Metazoa; phylum Arthropoda; class Malacostraca; order Decapoda; family Palaemonidae; genus Macrobrachium; species Macrobrachium rosenbergii. The sequence continues at coordinate 15,921,522 of NC_089749.1, read as the reverse complement.
ACTTTCTCTTCGAGACTGAACAATGTCTGACACTTTCCCTATCAAGGTCCGTCCTTATTTTCAAGGGGCAGCTGGGACGGGCAACTCAATGTCTATCCAGAGAGAGAGAGAGAGAGAGAGAGAGAGAGAGAGAGAGAGACAAGGCCACCCATTATAATAAATTGTGTATTATCTCATCATTCAGAAGATGAACCCTACTCATGTGGAACAAGCCCACAGGGGCCATCGACTTTAAATTCAGTCTTCCAGAGAATATGGTGTTCATTCGAAAGAAGTAACAGAAGGCAATAGGAAATATAGAAAGAGATCAGTTATTAGAAAAGCAGATAAATGAACAAACTGATAAATAAATGAAAATATAAGTACATTATTAAAACAACAAGTGGAGAGAGAGAGAGAGAGAGAGAGAGAGAGAGAGAGAGAGAGAGAGAGAGAGAGAGAGGCAGGACCATCCCTTAAAAATATATTATTATTATTATTATTATTATTATTATTATTATTATTATTATTATTATTGAGATGAGAAACAATATTCATATGGAACAAGCCCATAGGTGCCAGTGACCTGAAATTCAAGCTTCCAAAGAGTATGGTGTTCACTAGAAAGAAGTAACGGAAGATAATGGGAAATGCAGAAAGAAGAGATAATTGATTAGAGAAGGATAAATTAAAAAATTAATAAATAAATAAAAAAAGTAAGTAAATTACTAAAATACAAGGAGAGAGGTTAAAGAACGCACTTCAGATCTTGTTGCTAACATCTCCCCTTGCATAATCTGCAAGACAGAGCACCAATTTAATATTGCCTATTAACCCCGTAATATATTCCGATTCAAGACGAGATAAGCTATTAAGGGACTGAGATAGAGCGTGAAACATATGATCTGTGACGCTCCCTCTGGCGCACACTTAAATTGTGCTGAAGAATGGATATGGTTATGGAGCTCTCTCTCTCTCTCTCTCTCTCTCTCTCTCTCTCTCTCTCTCTCTCTCTCTCTCTCTCTCTCTTTCTAAAAATAAAATTACAAACGAAACTCTGCACACAACCAGTTTCTTGCTGATGGTTATAACTCCACTGCCAATATGCCAGTAGGAATTGGAACTATGAGAGAGAGAGAGAGAGAGAGAGAGAGAGAGAGAGAGAGAGAGAGAGAGAGAGAGAGAGAGACTGAGAGAGCAAATTGGAATCGGAACTAGTTGTCACTACACTGACGATAAGTAAATAGGAGTCGGAACTGTGTATATGAGAGAGAGAGAGAGAGAGAGAGAATGTAACCGCACTTACATTATGCAAATTGGAATCGGAACTGTGTGAACGGTGTATCTGAGAGAGAGAGAGAGAGAGAGAGAGAGAGAGAGAGAGAGAGAGAGAGAGAGAGAGAAACTACATTGACAATATGCAGAACTGTGAGAGAGAGAGAGAGAGAGAGAGAGAGAGAGAGAGAGAGAGAGAGAGAGAGAGTGAGTTGCAAATACGTTATGCATGCAAAAACAGTCAATTGCACGACCCACCAGCATGCAACCCTTTTACCCACTGTTACAGCCCGGGGGTATCAAACGTGCAACCCGGTCTCTTGGGGTCTCATTATGCATTGTTAATGACTCTTGGTTTCCTACCATGTTTACCAATGGGCCTGCGTGCGCGCGTGCACGCCAACATGTGCGGAAGTGCGTGCTTGCGCGCATGGATGTGCATACCACAATCAGAGGTCGTATGCTTTCACTGCAATGATATATATCCGGGTCATATCAACAATGAAGGCGCCCAAAGAAAGTAATGTACTTGAAAAAAAGTTTGAATATATATATATATATATATATATATATATATATATATATATATATATATATATATATATATAAATATATATATACATATATATATATATTATATATAAATATATATACATATATGTATGTATATGTATATATTACATATAAATATTATACATATGCACCCCGTCTCTTATTTTTCACCTGTGAAAATAAGAGTGTAAGACCTGCAATCTCTTATTTTTCATTATAATGATAAATGAATCATGTGCAAAAGTTATCATATGATAAATGAATCACGTGCAAAAAGTTATTATAATCATACAGTATATATATATATATATATATATATATATATATATATATATATATATATATATATATATATATTTGCATATATATTTATTGAACAGCCCTCGTTCAGTTACGTACAATAATATTAATCTCTCTCAAGTATGAGGGCAAAATTATCGGTTTAGGAATGACAGCAACTAATGATCAACAGTGGAAGCACATACAGGTAATGTAAAATTAATCCCACATTAAGTCAGATCTGTTCAATTGTGAAAAAAAAAGATCAACTGTGATGGGAAAGTAGAGTCAGACCTTGCAAGATATTACAAAGCAATGGAAATTTAATATTACATCTATTCATTAGTTACGAATTACCTAGCATCACAACTGCCGGGGTCACCGACGCCGTACACTGCTAAGAAAATCACGAAACGAGAACATCCTTCAGGTGAGAATAATATAAACTGAAATTCGAACATATGAGATGCGAAAAGATTGAGATTTTCCAGCTTGAAAAAATGAGAGAGAGAGAGATTCCACCTGAAAAAAAATATAAAAGAGAGATATTCCATCTTGAAAAAACTATAAACTAAACATTGCTTCTGTTTATTAATAACGCATTATCTAGCGTCACAACTGCCAGGGTCACCAAAGCCTAACATTGTTAGAAAAAGCATAACATAGGACCATCAGTCAAATCAGTCAAGTGAGAAATCAGTCAAGTGAGAATTTATAGAATAATATTCGAACAAATGAAATGAGAAAACAGAAATTCCACCTTAAAAAAATATAAACTATATATTGCTTTATTAATAACGCATTACCTAGCGTCACAATTGCCAGGGTTACCAAAGCATAACACAGGAACATCATGCAGTTGAGAATATATAGACTAACATTCGGAAAAATGAGATGCGAAAAGAGAAAGAGAGATTCCACCTTGAAAAAATATAAACTATATTTTGCTTCTATTTATTAATAAAGCATTATACAGCGTCCCAATTGCCAGGGTCACCAAAGTCAACACTGCTAAGAAAAACATAAAACAAGAACATCCTTCAGGTGAAAATAACGTATACTGAAATTCGGACAAATGAGATGCGAAAAGAGAGAGATATTCCATCTCGGAAAAAAAAAAATATATATATATATATATATATATATATATATACTGCTAGATCGTATAAACCAGGAGAAATGTATGAGAAAGATGGCCTGTCAGGCTAGGAAAATAGAGTACGATAAATTGTCCGGCTAGAAAACTGCCGGGGAAATAAGACCTGTCAGGTCACAAGACTGAAAAATCTCTGAATACAAAATCTCGGGAGATACCTGAATTTATATATATATATATATATATATATATATATATATATATATATATATATATATATATATATATATATATATATATACAATATATACATATATACACACACATACTAAACAATATAAAGTAATATATATACATACATAAATAAACAATATAAATAGATAGATATGTGTGTGTGTGTGTGTGTGTTTGTGTGTGTAGATACAAGCACAAGCACACACCCGAAAAAGAAGCTCACACACATAAAAAAAAAATAGTTCACCTCATTCCCGTTAGAATTTCCTGAACGCGACCAAACGGCAGAAAAAAAATAATTCATAAACTCCGCGTGAGGTGAACACTCATTAATATTCTGCCCTGAAATAAGAAAATACGCCAAAGGTGCGAATTCATCGGAATTCTCACCAAAAAATGAAAAGCCATAATGGATTCCATTCTGAACCTCACAGGCAGCATTAGCATAAGAAATGGATAAGGGGAGGGGAGGAGGGAGGGGAGGGAGGGAGAGAGGGAGGAGGGGGAATTGGGGAAGGGGAGGGGATGGAGAGGGGGTTAAGGGATAACAGACCCTAATACCCTCGTCCTTTAATCCTGGTTCTAATACTTCATATTTCGGTTCAGACACATTCTTATCTTTTATGTTGATGAATTTCTGGACGTTGTGAAACTGAATTAATTTTACTTTTAATAGGACGAAAGGACTTCAAAGTTAATATGTAACCAAAAACCTTACCAGTTGTTCTGAGAGAGAGAGAGAGAGAGAGAGAGAGAGAGAGAGAGAGAGAGAGAGAGAGAGAGAGAGAGAGAGAGAGAGAGAATTTGACTAGATCAATCAACAACCAATTACTCGGTGAAACCGAACCTATTAAAATCTCAAGCCATAAAATGTGGTCCCCTGCACCTCCTCCTACCCACCCACCAACTCTCCACCCCAAAATTAAATTAGCAAAAAAGGCAATGAGAGGTTAAACGAAAACTTACGGGGGGAAAGCGTCGATCGTGACCAGATAGAAAGCCGGGTGTAATTGTTAGGTGTCACAAAGAAAGTTTTTTTTTTTTTTCTCTTCATCACTTTTTTAAATGACCAGATCCATTCACCCGAAACGAGTTTTCCATTCAGCTCGCTTTCTCCTCCTTCCGAGAGAGACGCAATTAGAATAAAGAAAACTTTCTTCAGAACAATGACAAAAAAAAAAAAATTGAAGTTACTGACCTAGAAGGAAGCCAATTAAAATTGGCGATACGTTCACAAATATTCGAGTGGAATGATATTATTGAAATTTCTCACGAGAGCGAGAGAAAGAGAAAGGGAGATTATGGACGTATTCAAGTATGAATGAGCTAAATCTTACACTCACAAATATTATACGAGTGTATGTATGTATATATAATATATATATATTATATATACATACATACATATACATATACACATCATGTATATATATATATATATATATATATATATATATATATATATATATATATATATATATATATATATATATATATATTGAAACGAAGTTCATCAAGTCTTCGTCTATCTTTTAAGAAATTTGTTAATCAACTTGCAATTATATTCTAATAACGACGAAAGTTGGGAATTAAATCGTGTACGCACGCATACAGGCATTTACTTGTCGCATAAGGAATAGCCACTCAAAACGCGAATTTAACACATTGTTTTTTATATAATTAAATCTATATATTGTGTGCAATGTAATAACCATATATATATTTTTTTTTCTGACTCACCATGGGACCGAACCCCGGTCTTTCGAGTAAGAGTCCAGGGCATTAGCAATTCCATGGTAAGTCAGAAATTTATTTCTGTGAAAAATGTTCCCATGTGTTCATTTCATATATATATATATATATATATATATATATATATATATATATATATATATATATATATATATATATATATATATATATACATATATGTGTGTGTGTGTTTAAATCAAAGAAAAAAACACAAAATACAAAACCTACGAACAGGAAAACCCATCGGGGTGAAACTCACACCAAAATTATGAAAAACCACGCAATCGCCCTTTCGCCTTAACCTGTGCTGTTTATCTGGATCCGATCTGACCTCGGGGAGGAAATCAAAACAGCCGGCGTCGTATCCACTTCAGAATTAAGCTTAACGCAGCGCTAACAACACGCGGGAGACGCAACAAGCGGCCGCGATCCCGGGCTACAGACATAACATTCATTAAAAAACATTACCTTTTGGCCTTGCACTCGACACGCTGATGAGGAGAGGTGGAACAACAAAGAAAAGAAAGGGTTCAGATGTAGAATTACTGGTGGATTACAGTTGGTGGATTTAGGTAGAAAAACTGTAAAGTGAATTACCGATGAAAATACTTGATACTAAGAGAGGAAAAAATATTACATTTTGGCCTTGCACTCGACACACTGACGCGGATGAACGAGGAACAACAAAGAAAAGAAAGGGTTCTGATGTAGATTTACTGGTGGAAAAAGGTTGCCTGGTATTGTCAGAGAAATGGGAAGTGAATTACTAATAAAAATACATGATACTAACACATGAAAAAATATTACTTTTTTAGCCTCGCACCCGACGATTGATGAGAAGGAGAGGTGAACAACAAAGAAAAGAAAGGGTTCTGATGTAGAATTACTGGAGGAAATAGGCTGGCAGATACTGACGGAGAAATAACGAAGTGAATTACTAAGAAAAATATATAATATTAACAGAGGAAAAAACACTACCTTTAGGCTTCGCACTCGACACTTATGGTGAGGAGAGGTGAGCAGCAAAGAAAAGAAAGGGTTCTAGTATCTAACTACTGGAGAAATAAGGTTGGTAAGTATTGACATAAAAATAAATTACCGAAAAAATACATGACACTGACAGAGAAATGATTGGCAAAATGATGTGGCGATGGAAAAGAAACCTTAAATCTTACATGAAAGAAAAAATGAAGATAACGGAAGTAAGAGAATAAAATGACCACTCGGATTCGCTTCACCGGCCACCCCGGCACCCCCCCAAAAAAAATTTTTTTTAAGGAAATATTAAACCTTGGAAGCATCTTTTTAATCTTCCAGGAAAAAGATGACAGGAAAAATGGAGGACAAAATTCAAGGCAAACTGAGGAAATGACATTTACCAAAAATGAGGAGTGCTGAACATCGACGTGGTGCTAAAGCAAGGGGCGGCTGGAGGGCTGTGGGCGGTGGGTGGGTGGGGGGTAGTAGCCCAGTTGGTTGGAAACTTGACACAAGGGTTTCTTGTTGCTACCCCCAGCTATGCTCTCAAAAACCAGCCCACCAACCCCTTCCCCCGCCCCCAAGCACTCAACCCCACCCTGCCCCAGCGTCATGCTCACACGCCCACACATACACAAACACACCTCCTGACCGTGCAAAAACTCAAACTCAAAAAAATAACACACTCATTTCACCCACCAACCCACAGGCAAGAGAGTCCACTCTCAGGAATTAAAAAATACGCTTTGAACCGTTTATCCGGCCATCGTAAGGATTGGGACGGAGCCTAAAAATAACAGGACGGAGAGAGAGAGAGAGAGAGAGAGAGAGAGAGAGAGAGAGAGAGAGAGAGAGAGAGAGAGGACGGAGGAATGGCTTGCTGTCATTTCATCCGGGAGAAAATCCCGGATTTGTGTGCGCCGTGTGATGTGGTCCGTTTGACAAAGTCCCAGCCAGAAACAATAGTGGCAACTGTGAGGGAGGGAGGGAGGGAGGGAGGGGGGGAGGGAGGAGGGAGGGGGGAAGTAGGAGGAATTCTGCAAGGGGGTTCCTCAGTTCTTTCAGTCTACCTGCCTTCTCTCTCTCTCTCCTCTCTCTCTCTCTCTCTCTCTCTCTCTCTTTCCAGTGTACCTGCCTTGGTTTTAACTCTCTCTCTCTCTCTCTCTCTAAGTCTGTCTTGGATAATTGTGACACTTCCTCGAGGTAATCCTCACCCAAGAGACTTGGAACTTTTCTACATGTAATCTCTCTCTCTCTCTCTTTCTCTCTCTCTCTCTCTCTCTCTCTCTCTCTCTCTCTAATGCACACAGGTAGGTGTGTCTGGCGTATGTCTGTTTGCCTGTCTGGTCAAGAAAAGATTCAATAACGTAATTCTAATACGTATGAAAGTTACATTGTATTAATTTCTTGCAAGCAAGCATCTGACACATATTAAAAACCTAGAAAATTAATAAAATCGTGCAAAAAGTTGACCAACAATAAAAAAAAAAAAAACACTCGGAACAATGACCCATAACAGGACGCTGAGGGAAATATGAAACCGAAAAACAATTCACGATAAAAACCGCACGAACTGCCCATTTCAAACCGGATGCGTTTTTCTGAAAAAAAAATAGATTAAGCCCAACAAATGCTGATGAAAATCATATAGCGTATAATTATCGATAAAAAATATCTAAAAAATAGACTTGACGGACATATGCGAAACATGGAAAGGGCGTAGCCTACATATGTGAAAAAAACAGGACGTACACTCACAAACACATTTATATATATATAATATATATATATATATATATAATATATATATATATATATATATATATATATATATATATATGTATATATATATATATATGTATATATATATATACATATATATATATAAAATATATATACACACACACAGAAGACAGGACGTACATGTGTGAAAAACGACAAAACGTACACGTGGAAAGGGCGCATATGTGAAAAATGAACAGGGCGTACACATATGATAAAAGACAGGGCGTACATTGCCAATGTGACAAAAGAAAGTAAACGTCCCCCCCAAAAAAATAAATAAAAGATAAAAACCAAAACACCACAAACCACAAAAAAAAAAAAAAATGGAAACAGAACAGTGCAGAACTGGCAATAAAGATCGAAAGCCCTCCGTTCCAAGCCGAAATGGAAAGGAAGTAATAAATTGTCACTGTAATTTACAGCTAGGCGTTGACTATCCCTTGCAAGCGTCCCGCTTGCCTGATAAGAGCGACGGCGGATTGAAATCCCGACGATATTGCCGTGGGAGAAAAATCTCAACGGCCACTGGAGGACTTCGACCGAGGGAGATCTTGATAGGCGGGCCAGAAGAGAAATGAATATGGAATTTAGGCCAAATGCCTAGCGCTGGGACCTATGAGGTCATTCAGCGCTGAAAGGGAAACTGAGAGTAGCAAGGTTTGAAAGGTGTAACATGAGGAAAACCTCGCAGTTGCACTGAATCAATTGTTAGGAGAGGGTGGAAAGTAAGATGGAAGAAAGATAATATAAACGGAGGTACAGTTAAATGAATGAAATGGGCTGCAGCTAGGGGTCGAAGGGATGCTGCAGAGAACCTTAAGTAAATGCCCACAGTGCACCGCATGAGGTGCACTGACAGCACTACACCCCTCTACGGGGGATAAGCGGGCCAATAACAGCGACTGGCCAATACGTATCTTGTCCCACCTTCTTGACGTTAATAACATCATCTTCCAAGGAGTTAATTCATTAGTCATCTTAAAATATGAGTTAATATCATCTTGTCCATCAAAAGATAAGATCATCTTCAAGGAGTTAATGATCAGACATCTTAAAATGGGTTAATAACATCATCTTCCAAGGAGTTAATTCAGCATCAAAAGTCATCTTAAAATATGAGTTAATAACATCATCTTCCAAGGAGTTAATCCAACATCAAAAGGATAACATCATCTTCCAAGGAGTTAATCCAGCATCAAAAGACATCTTAAAATAAGAGTTAATAACATCATCTTCCAAGGAGTTAATTCAGCATCAAAAGACATCTTAAAATATGAGTTAATAACATCATCTTCCAAGGAGTTAACACAGGACATGTTATCAACATTTCCAAACGACAACTACGAAAGAAAAGTCCCTGTAAATGTCATTAACAATAGCCCTCATTAATATCAACTTTCAAGGAGGAGTTACATAAGCACATGTTATTAACACTGAACACTGTCAATTACAACGAAGGAAAAGTTATGCAAATGTTATTACCAAAAGGCCTCAATGACGTCAACTTTCAAAGAGGAGTTAAGAAAGCACGTTATTAACACTGACTGGCATCAATTTCATCGAAGGTAAAAGTTTAAGTTAGCGTTATTAACAATAGGCCAGCAATTACAATTCGTGCGTCATCCCAGTAAATGACAGTAATCACATTACCTATTATCTGTGAATTAACACTCTTAATAAAAAGATTCACATTTTTGGCCATTGTTTCAATATGAACACTTTGTAAAAGCTTAAAAAAAATTTAACATACATGATAAAATTCTAAATACTGTAATTAATTTCGACCAAGACTGTAATGTCATAAAAAGAAAGTTTCAGCAAGAGTACAATAGGCTTCATGAATTTCAGCACGCATCTCAGCAAGCTAAGGAGACACCTGGCAACTCCATGAGGAGACACCTGGCAACTCCACAATGCAGCAGGTAATAGCCCTGTGCTTAGAAAAAGCGATAATCTGCTAGTGTCGCTAAACATATCAACCCATGACAAAAAGCAATGTTAATCAAGTAGCAACATAAAGCAACACCATCATAGGGTTGCCTGAAGTTTCTTTATCAACCGCAACGAATGAAGGAGCACCAAATGATAGGTAAGGTGTGAGTAATGAGCTGGAAAAGTGAATTACTGTATTTATCTGAGAGAGCATTTAAAGAGAGAGAGAGAGAGAGAGAGAGAGAGAGAGAGAGAGAGAGAGAGAGAGAGAGGAGAGAGTGGGGGAGGGGAGGTCCAACCTCTGTTTAAATGGACTTATCGTTGTCCAACATGCAACGTTACTGGTGAGCTTGTAATTTTTTTTTTCCTCTCTCTCTCTCTGGAATTACTCACGAATTTTCCTGCCCAAAATCCTTACACTTCAAATCCCAAGGAAATAATGAACTTAAAAGGAGAATTTTTAAGAAAATCTAGAGAGCTAATTCAAGTGACAGCAATGAGTGAATCTCTTATAACTAGTGAATGGTTTCATGAGATGGGGAGATATTACCCAGCCGAGCTTCACAGTTCTGAATTATGCTATAATCGTATAATTTTTTACAGATTAGTAATTACTCATGTATACTGTTTCTGCTCTTTCGCCATTGGCTGTTGCAGCCTGCGACAGTCGTTTAATAATCCTGTTTGGCTTTACAAACGCATACAGGATTTATTAAGAAATACGCCCCAAAAAAGTACCTCTCCCAAGGTTGTTATTCAAAAGTGCTAATAATTGCAAGAGAGAGAGAGAGAGAGAGAGAGAGAGAGAGAGAGAGAGAGAGAGAGAGAGAGAGAGAGAATTTCTAAATACTTAATCCTTTCTCGGAAATTCATTTCCAGTGACTGATTCAAAGAAGACACCACAAGAAAGAAGAGGAAGTCCAAGAATAGAGTCCTCCTCCTCCTCCTACCTCCCCTTTTGCACAACACCAAAAAGAGGGAACCTTCTGTCTCAGACTTACTGAAAAGCACTGAAAGGTAGACGAATGCCAAAAGTTAGGGTAAAGTAAAGGTAAGGAATAAATACCTCCGGTGTCCAAAACGTGCAGATTTGAGTTTGTTTACAGAAGGATACAGGACTCTCTCTCTCTCTCTCTCTCTCTCTCTCTCTCTCTCTCTCTCTCTCTCTCTCTCTCTCTCTCTCTCTCTCAAATCCAAGACTGCAGGTCCTTCACAATAAGATATATATATATATATATATATATATATATATATATATATATATATATATATATATATATATATATGTATATATATAATATATCAACTATTCTCTTAATATAGGAACCAGGAACTACACAGAATGCCTTACTAAGAAACGAGACGTCGATGAAGGGAGAAAGAGAGAGAGAGAGAGAATATTACAACTCACAGTTTTGCAAACAACTTCGCTATCAATAGAACTACTGAAATAAAAAAAAAAAAAAAGACGCGTTTGCGCGCACAAAAGCGAGAGGTGTAAAAGTTTTGTGTGTGAAGTTAAAGGTTCTTCATGACATGCATGTTGCCATGTAGCTTACTAGTGGAGAGTCCTGACTCCCTGCAAATATGTTCGTCCACTGTTTTTTCTTTATTTCTATTTGCGTTATACACACACACACATATAGCCTATACATACATACATACATACATACATACATACATACATACATACATACATACATACATACATATATATATATATATATATATATATATATATATATATAGATAAATATATATATATATATATATATATATATATATATATATATATATATATATATAAAATATTGCAAATACCTGAACTCTAAACTTCACCTTTTCTGCTCCCTTTAGAAGAGAAAGTGCCCCTACCTTCCAAATCTATTTCAATGATGAAACAATTAAGCACATAGGGGTCTCTCTCTCTCTCTCTCTCTCTCTCTCTCTCTCTCTCTCTCTCTCTCTCTCTCTCTCTGAGTATTTATACTTGTTAAATCAATATATACTTCGTTTATGAGGGTATGATCTTCATTCTAGAAAACACTTAAGGAAAATCGGCCGTACTGCTCAAGCAACTGAGGCTACTCCATTTCTTCCACTTCTTACCATTACATCCTTCACCAACATTTATTTCCAAACTCGGGATACCAGGAATAACTAAAAGACAACACCATCACTACATCATCACGACCACCATTGCCTCTTATCTTGATCATCACTGTCGTCAGCGTCATCACTAATCACCGCTACCATCATCACTAATCCTATCTCCGGGCTGATTTTCACAGAGTCACGGCAGAACCAATTGTCAAAGCCTGGGGGAGCCAATCACAAGCCCCAACCCCCCTCCCCTATAGTTCCCCAATCCCCTACACACTCCCCTCCCCCTTCCAATCCCCACTATCAGAGGGCGATTATCACCACATCTAATGAAGGCAAATGACACAGAGCCAGTGGATATGGTTGACAGGGAATGGGGGTAGGAAGAGGGGGGGGGGGGTTTAAGAAATAAGCTAATTGGATCTCGAGGTTGTAAAAGTAGTGTGTAGGGACCCGAGGTACCGATACAAAAATAACTAAATACAGTAGGGAGCTGAGGTAACGATACAAAAATAACTAAATAAATACAGTAGGGGCCTGAGGTACCGATACAAAAATAACTAAATAAATAACAAAATAAAATAAGAAAAATTACCTCTCATAAATCTTCTGTAGGTATTCATTCTAACTGTACATGAAGACAGACGTTTTGTCTGATAAATGCCATTCATAATTCAACGAAAACAGAAAGGACAGTCAATATGGAAACCTATTTATTCTTCTAAACAGCTTTCATAATAATAAACCCAACCACTCTATAAAGAAATATCTTCCTCCCTCACAGCTTCCCTCACTGTAGGCACTCAAGTCATTAGGAAAGAATTAAATTCCTTCGCTTTACTAACACCTTTCATTGTACTAACCTTTCATTATACTAAATGAACGGGAAAAGGGAAACCTCTGAAATACCTTACAGCTCTGGAATCCTATTCTATTCCTTGGCGCTTTGGTGGTAACGTGAATTTATTCCTCCTCATATGGGACTTCCAAACACTAAGGTACTGGAAAGGAAGCCTTTCCAAAATACTCACAGTTATGAGAAGATATCCATTTCCCTTACCCTGTCAACTTGATTCCAGACACCAAGATATATGGAAACATTCTTCCTTTACCTAAGTCCGTCACACCAAGCACCAGAGGTACTGGAAATGGAAAGCGAACTCCCTCCAGATACCAAAATGTGCTGGAATTGTTAACACTCCCTCCAGATACCAAAGGTTGCTGGAATTGGAAACATTCCCTCCGGATACCAAAAGGTGCTGGAATTGTTAACACCCCCTCCTGATACCAAAAGGTGCTGTAACTGGAAACACTCCCTCCAGATACCAAAAGGTGCTGGAGTTGGAAACTTTCCCTCCGGATACCAAAAGGTGCTAGAATTGGAAACATTCCCTCAGGATACCAAAAGGTGCTGGAACTGGAAACATCCCCTTCGGATACCAAAAGGTGCTGGAATTGGAAACATTCCCTCAGGATACCAAAAGGTGCTGGAACTGGAAACATTCCCTTCGGATACCAAAAGGTGCTGGAACTGGAAACACTCCCTCTGGGCAAGGTGCTGGAACTGGAACCTCCCTCCAGATACCAAAGGAGCTGAGTGAAACCTCCATCAGATACCAAGGTGCTGGAATTGAAAACCGTTTCTTCATCCCTAATCACTAATTCCAAGTACGCCAGGAGGTAGATGGGATAACTTTCCCCTTATTCCATGCATCAATAGCGTCGGAAAGGGAAATGTATCCGACCGTTTCCACCCGTCACCGTTCCAGGTACCAAAGGGGATGGAAAGGGAACCTTGTAGTAACACTGTTCCAGGCACCGAACGTGCTGGAAAGTTAAAACTTCTACTTCCTCCTAACACTTCTATAGGCGTTGAAAAGGAAAAACCAAGTAACACATTTCAAGGCTCCGAATCTGCTGTAAACGCAATTCATTCCATCCCCTACCACCGTTCCAGGAACCGAGGTGCTGGAAAGGGAAACCTATCCTCCTAACTAAATTTCAACCCCATCATTCTAGGCAGACAAAGGTAATGGAGAGGGAACCTATCCTCCTCGCTACACTCCAGCTCCATCATTCCAGGAAAGACAAAGGTTCTGGAAAGGGAAACCTATCCTTTCCTTTTAGCTAAATTTCAACTCCATCATTCTAGGCAGACAAAGGTAATGGAGAGGGAAACCTATCCTCCTCACTACACTCCAGATCCATCATTCCAGGAAAGACAAAGGGTACTGGAAAGGGAAACCTATCCTCCTCTCTACACTACAACTCCATTCCAGGCAAGAAAAAGTACTGGAAAGGGAAAGCTAGCTAGCAATTCCTCCTTCCTTCCCCTCCGTCGCCTTCACACAACAGCCAGGTCCCAGTTCGACGATTTGTCACGGCAATTATGCCTAGACACAACGGCGACGTTCGTCTGAGTACTTTAGACCCTGTGGGGATGGGGAAAGGGGGGAGGGACTAGAGACACCGGCCCCTAGGCAAGTAACAGCCCCTTACCGCCGATATAATGGGGGAATCAAGTCGCCATTATGGGTTCCACTAGAGGTACCACCCAACCTACACCCCATTACAAAGTTCCCACTCGACTACCTCCGTCATGATGCAATCGCCTTTTCCACATCTGTCATGTAACTTTAAGTGATAATCGTTTCTTTCATAATAACAGCGTCAGCACTCAATAAACAGATATTAATATGAGTTATCAAGGGCAATGATGCTTCCACACTGGAGAATTTTCACTCCCTTAGAAGTTCCTAAAGGTATGCATTCTCAATATGAAAGTTCTTTGGCAACAAATGGCATATATTAGTTTTATACTATAATTCTTAAAAACATGGAGAAAATAACAGATACATTTGCTGGGCAAAGTACCAACTTATCAAGGATTATTCTTTCAAAATTCTAGAAAACTGAGAATTCCCTGGATTCAAAACATGAAGAATAAGAAAGGAACTTCGATTTAAGATACTCCAGAATGATTATCCTTTAATGTGTCCAGTAAAATATGAAATAAAAATATCAACTCAAGCTCTATGGGAAAAAATTATCGTAAAAACAGGACTAAAGTAAGTTTTTAACTAAATGTATAAAATAACTAAAGCAGATTTGTTACAACTAAATCTAAACTGCAACTCCAAATCACAAGTCAATTAGGCTACTATGGAAACTCCTTTGTCTCACACAAAAAAAACACAAAAATAACAAAAGAGAGTAAAAACAAACTCCATCTGGAATCAAGACCATTAGAACCCATTGCCCTGAGAAGCTAAAACAACAAGTGAATGGAACATGGCAAAACTGAACACTTGACACATCCTCGAAATGAATGGATAAGAGAAAGGGGAAGAAGAGTAGAGAAAATTAGCAAAAAGAACAAGTCCCGGAAAAAAAACCACGGACCGATCAGAAATGTAAAGAAAAAATACCCAGCTACAGCTTCAAGGCAGGTGAAGATGATAAACGCATAAGGTGCCAAAAAAAAAAAAAAAGGAGTATCAACGTAGCCGTACTGATCTCTGTCTCCTGTGTGCAAAACCAGGTGACGAAATGTGACATCGACTAATATAGTAGCCTTCACATCATTATGTGCAGAGCAGTGCAGTTTAGTGTAATTATCCACATCTGAATTTTCAATGTTTTCATAAATATCACATCTTGTTTCAGGAATGGTTTATACCACAAAGAATAAAGCATTTAGACTTAAATATGTGACATTTGCAACAAAATTAAAGGCACAAAGACTACCAACTGTACAAGGAATAAAGCATTTAGACTTAAATGTGTGACATTTACAGCAAAATTACACGCGCAAAAAAGACTACCATTAGCACACTCGAACAAAAAGACCAAAAACAGTAATCAGCCGCAATGACAACCCCAAACTGAAAAACCAACCTACGCAAACACGCGACTACTACACATCCCTGCATCACCCCTAAACTAAACAGACTTTCACTTTCGGGATCCCACCGACTACAGCTATTTATGGAGCTAAAAAAAAAAAAAAAAAAGCTCGCCGACGCCCCCATCTGCCACGGAACAAAATGTCAAGAGTTATATGCCCGTTTCTCATCGGGATCTCGCGGAAGGCGATAAGAAACGGAGAAAAGCGATGATAAAAATGACGCGCGGAGAGGGGAGAGAGAGAGAAAGTAGAGCCGAGGGTGTATAAATCGCAGTAACACCTACCCATCCGAGGTAACCCTCTGAGATATGACGCTCTGAGAGGTAACCCTCTGAGCTCTTAACCCTCGGCCGGAACGCAGCCACGCGATGAAGCGTTACGAAGGCGCTAAAATCCAACGGCCTGAAAATGTTTCCGATATTTTCGTGAACGTAAAGATAAGTCTCGATCACAGAGGTGAACATGCAGTGTTGCCAGAACTCAACTATGAAAGAATTCAGTTACAGCAAATAAGCACGTAGCGCTGGCAAAGTTCAAAGTTGAAAAAATGCCCAATTTCTTTGTCATCAATTGTTACTTTCATTATTATTCAGAAAATTATTATTATTCAGAAGACAAACCCTATTCATACGGAACAAGTTTACAAGGCTACTGACTTGAAATTCAATCTTCCATTTGCAGAACTGAAGAGTTAATATTGTTATTATTATTATTATTATTATTATTAAGAAAATGAACCCTACTCATACGGAGAAGTCCACAGGGGCCATGGATCTAAAATTCAACATTTCACAGAATATGTAAAAATTAATCCTGTTTCTTACGTCAGTCCGGTAAACAAAAATTATATGGAGAAGAGGGGTAGTTCCCTCCCCCCGCACAAAATAAATTCTAAGTGACAACCGGGACAAAATGAAACTACATTTATCATCCTCGACAAAAACTGACTGGCGGAAAACCCTTTGCACTGGGAATGAAAATATGACCTCAATATCAGCAGGTTTCAACTCTGACCCGATCTGGCAACACTGCTTCGAAAATCCTACGTGGGAGGGGAAAAGGGTCACATTTCCCTATCCCAACCACAGGAGGGGGTGGGAGGGGGAGATAAGGTATTCATAAAACCTATTTCTGTCGAGGGGGGGAAGAAGATACGATACTCCCACTGAACCACATTGGAATCTTTGTATCTGAGCTGAGAAGTCTCTCGAGGTTAGCAAACGGGTTTTTTTTTTCTTAACGAAAAAATAAAGGAAAAATATGGAGAATCTCGAGGTTAGTAAACGGGGTTTTTTTTTTTGCCTAGCAGGAAAAATAAAGGAAAAATATGGAGAATGTCGGGGTTAGTAATCGGTTTTTTTTTTTTTTTTTGCTTAGCAGAAAAAATAAAGGAAAAATATGGAGAATCTCGAGGTTAGTAAACGGGTTTTTTCTACTTAGCAGAAAAAAATAAAGGAAAAATATGGAGCATCTCGAGGTTAGTAAACGGGGGTTCTTTTTGACAAAAAAGAATATAGGAAAAATATATAGAATCTCGAGGTAAGTGAACGGGGTTTTTTTTCTACTTAGCAGAAAAAAATACTGGAAAAATATGGAGAATCTCGAGGCTAGTAAACAGTTTTTTTTTTTTTGCTTAACAAAAAAGAATAAAGGAAAAATATATAAAATCTCGGTTACTAAA
Source organism: Macrobrachium rosenbergii (assembly GCF_040412425.1). Lineage (NCBI taxonomy): Eukaryota > Metazoa > Arthropoda > Malacostraca > Decapoda > Palaemonidae > Macrobrachium > Macrobrachium rosenbergii. Next base: position 15,903,969 of record NC_089749.1, on the reverse strand, counting down.
CGGAGTTTTTTTCAGGAAAAATAAAGGAAAATTATGGAGAACCTCGAGGTTAGTAAACGGGTTTTTTTCTGCTTAGCAGGAAAAATAAAGGAAAAATATGGAGAATCTCGAGGTTACTAAACGGGTTTTTTCTGCTTAGGAAAAATAAAAGGAAATATATATAGACTCTCGAGGTTAGTAAACGGGGTTTTTTTTTTTTTTGCTTGGCAGAAAAAATAAAGGAAAAATATGGAGAATCTCGAGGTTACTAAACGGGCCTTTTTTCTGCTTAACAGAAAAGAGTAAAAGAAACATGGAGAATCTTGAGGTTAGTAAACGGTTTTCTTTTTTTTTTTTTTTTTTGCTTTACAGAAAAGAATAAAGAAGGAAAACCGCGATTCTGTGGACTGAAATACCCCACCATAATAAAAAGAAAATTATATAAACTACTCATTAAAAACCTCTATCGTTTACGAACCATTATTATTTTTCACAATTTTCTCTCAGAGAAAGACTGCATCTCCCATTTATAAATCTGACATTTGAAATACTTTGCAATATTAAAAATCTATCGCTTTCGCCGCAAAGCTCCATTATCACACTATCTTTTTCCAAGCAGGATTAATTCCTATCATATAAATAATTCTCGTCAAATTAAAACGAGAGCTCGCCAACCCGCCAGATGACTTACCCAGATCATTTTTTTGCAATAATCAGGAAGAGGTTTCAGGCAGATTTCAAGACTTTGAAATGCATTATATACACACATATATATACATATAAATACATATACGTACATACATATATATATATATATATATATATGTATATATATATATATAATATAAATATATAACATATATCTAAATATATATACATTTATATATATATATATATATATATATATATATATATATATATATATATATATATATATATACATACATATATATATATATATATATATATACACATATATATATATATATATATATATATATATATATATATATATATATATATATATATATATATATATATATATATATAAATTCATCTGTTATATGGATACTCATATACATATATATTTGTACAAATATATATATCTATTATAACATATAAAATACAAAATATATATTCATCTATTACCGGATCTCAAGTCTCCTTTGTGATTAACATGAAATACAAAATATACAAGGCTTCTGATAACACCAGCATTTGTGTTAGAACAAACAAAACGCAAACCAATAATACCTATATATCATAAAAACACAGAAAACTTATTTAAAAAGAACAACCCAATCCTGAGAATGAAAAGGAGGGGGGAGGGGGGAACCGGCAAAGCCAGAGGAAGGCAGAAGCCACACGTACGCACGCACGCTTTTGCCCACTCCAAGGTAACCCTTTCTATTCCACCCTTTCCACATCCCCCACCTTTGGCATGAGGGCGTAGGGGAGACGAATGCCGAGGAGGACGAGATATAGGAGGCAGGGAAGCTTATGGCATGGAGATCGGAGGAGGAGGAGGAGGAGGAGGAGGAGGAGGAGGAGGAGGAGGAGGAGGAGGAGGAGGAGGAGGAGGAGGGTGGAATAGGAAGCACGGAAGCTATAATGGTTAGGAGAGCGCAGGAGGAGGAAGGAAGAATATGATGCAGGTAAGTTTATGGTGAGGAGGAGGAGGGAGAAGATGAGGAGGAGGTAAGAAGATGAGGAGGAGGAGGGAGAAGATGAGGAGGAGGAGGAAGGAAAAGAGGAGGAGGATAAAAATAAGAGAAAATAAAAAAGAATAAAAAGGCACGGGAGATACCGATGATAAAAGACATGGCAGCAAATGATAAGGAGAAGGATATGTGGAGAAACAAAAAACCAGGAATGCAATGAGGAGGAGGAGGAGGAGGAGGAGGAGGAGGAGGAGGAGGAGGAGGAGGAGGAGGAGGAGACAGAAAGAGCTGAGGATTAAGTGACAAGGAAGCTAATGCTGAGTAGGAGGAAAGAAAAGAATGGGAAGAACGGAAAACTAAATAAGAAAATAAAAGACAATAATTAAAAATAACAGGCACAGGAGCTAATGATCATAAAAGGCATGGTAGCAAATGGTAAGGAGAAGGATGTGTGGAGGAACAGGAAGCCAGGAATGCAATGGAGGAGGAGGAGGAGGAGGAGGAGGAGGAGGAGGAGGTAAAAGAGAGTCCTGCAGTTACAACGAATACCGGAACGTTTTACGGCTGTCTGACGAGGATGGCCGAGTCGTCGACGTAGAACTTCCGACGGTCGTAACTCTAGTCCACTCTCGCCTTCTTTCATTACCGAGCCTCGCAGGAATGCCATTTATCGCCTCCCTTCGGGAGCCCCTTCGCCTGACATTTCGGAACTGTTAAACTTTACTGACTTGAGACGGATGACAAAAAAAAATAAAATAAAAAAGGCTCCAAGTTCAGCATTTACTTGCCAGTTTTTATAACATTTTTATATCATTATTTATTTCGAAGGTGAATTTGAAAATAACGATCTCGTATCTTTCTGGATTTTGGACTATATATATAAATGTAGTTATTGCACTTTTATGTTGTCTAAAATTCAGAAAGACAAGATATCAATTTTCAGATCCAATTTACATGTAAGTGATGATATGCAAACATCATATGAAAACTAGTAAGTAAAAAATTATATAATAAGTGATAAAGGTCATTCGTGAACGAAAAAAAAACAACTTTTAAACTTTACTGACTTGAGATTGATGACACCAAAAAAAAAAAACCTCCAACTCTAGCATTGGCTACATTGATATAATGTCCAAAATTAAAAAAGAACATGTAAATAGAACATTATAAGTCGTTCGTGAACAAAAATAAGAGAAGAACTGTTAATCTCGACTGGTTTGAGACATTTACACATTGTCTAAAATTGAGAGATAATGATATGCAAAAATGCAAAAAAAAAAATGCGTAAATAAAAGATTATAAGTCTTTCGTAAATAAAAACAAGATGAGAAAGAGAGTGCAGCCAAGCAACAAGTCGAATCTGAGTAAAAGTCAGACTTCTCTCTCTTATGTGAGGTCACCTTTAACTTGGATATTATTATGAATAATCAAGATACAGAATACACCATAACATACTCTCTCTCTCTCTCTCTCTCTCTCTCTCTAAAAAGACTTTACAGAAATAGAACAGTTGCTAAATTAAGTTAAATACGAGAATCATGCATGGTCTCGTTTTTAAATAAAAATTAACATCCTCTAAAAGTGTATATATATATATATATGTATATATATATATATATATATATATATATACATATATACATATATATATATATATATATATATATATATATATATATATATATATATATATATATATATATATATATATATATGCCATACACACACACATCATTCTTGAATACGGTAACGAGATAATTTTGGAAATGCAAATACTACATTCTTGAGGGCCCGCCAGAAATCCGATAACAGCAAAACCTACTTAAGTTCCGTCCCAAATAATTACAAATCACTGAGACCGAGAATAATTCTACGTCGATGAAGCTTAGCCTGTTGACCTTGAAGTTCGGTCGATTAAAAAAAAAACTGTCAGACCGCGCAATTAATAACAAGTTCTATTTGTAATTATTAGGACGAGTGAAACCGAAGTGACCAGATCGACCCTCAATACTAGGTTCCATTAGCATGTTTGTCAGTGCCAGGTGGACTCGAGAGTAAATTACAGTAGAAAGACTGTGCATACTAGACGTTGTTTTTTTTTTTTTTTTTTTTTTTATCGCTGTTACCAAGCGGACTTTTTCTGTCTGAGGTCGTCGATGTGGTAATGGACAACCCTCTTCAAGTTCCCGTTGTAAAGTCGTCATTTTTACATTACTTTATTATCAATTCATATAGCCTAGTAGAGTGTATGCTTTATATATATATATATATATATATATATATATATATATATATATATATATATATATATATATATATATATACACATACATATGTATATATATATTATTATATTATGCATATATACTCTAATTCCACTCCTCTCTCTCTCTCTCTCTCTCTCTCTCTCTCTCTCTCTCTCTCTCTCTCTCTCTCTCTCTATATATATATATATATATATATATATATATATATATATATATACATATAAATATTCATATGTATATTAATGTATATAAATATATGTATGTGTATATACATTATTTATTTATATATCAATTACAAACGGCATTCCTGCATGAATACGCACAAAAGCACACAACATAAAATTATTTCAGCAACAAGCCTATGTTAAAACGTCCGTATTGTGGCACTGCTAAAAATGAAATGTTTGCGGGCAGTCAATATCGAATATTTGATGGACCACAACGCAACACTAAATAGCATCGGAAATTGCTTTTAAAAAATCATTTCCTCCCGGCAACTTTTCAAAGGTGACACGAAAAATGAGACTTTTTGCAGGAAAAAAAAAATTTTAGCCTATATGATGTGGTTTTAATAATGTTACCATTACCATTAAGCTGCATTCCTCTTCAAGACTTCTCACAAAAAAAGTTGAATATTTATTTTTTCAAAATAATATGATGTGGTGTTAATACCGTTATCATTAGGCTGCATTCTACTTTGAATATCTTCGAGACTTTTAACAAAAAATGAAAAGTTGAATATATTTCTTTCAAAATAATATGATGTGGTTTTAATACCATTAGCATTATCATTAGGCTGCATTCCACTTTACTTTAATTATCTTCGTGCCGTTATCTGCATTCCACTTTACTTTAATTATCTTCGTGCCATTATCTGCATTCCACTTTACTTTAATTATCTTCGTGCCAGTATTAAAACCATAAAAATTACCAGAAAGATTGCTAGAAAACTTGATAAAAGCATAAAGATACATTATTATCATTATTTTTAATGTTACCCTACTAACAGGCTTGAATAACAAATGACGTTAACATTAACTGAATCACCATTATAATGATCATCATTATCACTATCCGGTTGAAACTCAGGGCAATTAGGGTAGGACAAGATCGTAATATTGTAACACCATGCACGTCACTATTCTAAAGACACCGGAAAAGAAAACAAAGAAATGAAATAAAAATTAAACCAAGGAGATCCGCACAGGATACCTAAAAATGAAAGCGCAAATTTCTAAAAGGAAATAATTCGAGAGGATGTCTCAAAAAAAAAAAAAAATGCGAACTTCTAAAACGAAATGAAAAAATCCTACAGGATGTCAACGTGAATCAGCATTCTCACGGGATGTCAAGTGACTTCATTTGGGAAGAAATTAAGAAAATAAAAAGAAATTTATTCGTCATACCCTTTTTCTCGTTACTAGGATACATGTGCATAATGTCATTCAGTTACCCTGCATCAATGGCTACATCTCTAACAACTTAAAATTAGATGCAAACAAGTTAATCACATGACAATCCAGAGAGAGAGAGAGAGAGAGAGAGAGAGAGAGAGAGAGAGAGAGAGAGAGAGAGAGAGAGAGAGAGAGAGAGAGACTACATCTCTAGCAATATAACTACATCTAACAATTTACAATTAGATCCAAACAAGTTAATCACATGACAATCCAGAGAGAGAGAGAGAGAGAGAGACACAGACTCTAGCAATATAACTACATCCAACAATTTACAATTAGATCAAACAAGTTAATCACATGGCAAGCAATGAGAGAGAGAGAGAGAGAGAGAGAGAGAGAGAGAGAGAGAGAGAGAGAGAGAGAGAGAGAGAGAGAGAGAGAGAGAGAAACACAAGACGTACAGTAGCATATCCTTACCACCCACTTAGAACAAAGCCTTCAGTTAACGTAACATTCACAGGCAGCTTTGCAAGCAACAGATGCTGAAGCACATGTTCGCTTGATTGTGTTTCTTTCTGCATAAAGTAAACAATACTAAAACCTTCATAAGCAATCAGTGAACTCTTTGAATGCTTCTGTTCCCTAAATGTACGAGGATTTGCTAAAGAAATACAACCTACACACTAAAGAGATTTTCTGATCGGTTCCACCCTTCAGAAGTAGAGGGTTTACCTCATTGGGACCCTTCACTATGAGGGCTTGGCTGTAAGACCTGATCTTTGGAATTGCACACAGTTTTTATTGTGGGATCTGATTTTTCAGAATCACATACAGTGTTACTGTGGGACCAGATTTTCCGAACTGAATACCGAGGCTGTTAATATAGGACCTGATTTCTGGAACTACATACATAAAGTGTCGTATCCTTGGCTAGTCCAGTAGAATATCCAAGAAACTGCCTAACTCATATGCTTCAAAGAATGTTTACTTATTGATCTGTGAAGATTGAGATGCAACATAGTAAACTCTTCCGGAGTTCTGAGGCAGTAAAGAATATCTGAAGCCAGTTCTATGATTGTGACGAAACTCATGGGGAAATGTTTCCAGTATTAATGACTGAAGCCAACCGCTCTTTGATTTTGTAAATGCTCGATGCTACTAGTTTTTTCAGCTACAGAGAAAAAATCACGCAACTTTCCAATTTCTTTTTAACTAATGCCTGAAAGTACTGATCTGTAGTTTATCTATTCGGCCAGAGAGAGAGAGAGAGAGAGAGAGAGAGAGAGAGAGAGAGAGAGAGAGAGAGAGAGAGAGAGAGAGAGAGAGAGAGAGAGAGATTTCATGAAGACATGAAATTTTCAATTCTCATCTAACAGCGGACCTCAATTTTTCGCTTTCTGGCCCAATCCTGGAAAAACTCTGCCAATGACATCCCGTCATCTTGCCCGCGAGAGAGAGAGAGAGAGAGATAATCCTATTACCTCAAGATCAAAGCATGTCGTGAAAGCAGGCAGTAATGGTCCAGCCAAGGTTAAAGAATACCTGTGACATCTTCGCCTTCTGGGAGAGCAGCTATTACCTAAAGGCAAGAACAAGTTTTAAATAAGTCTAATTTTAAATTCAGTGATTCAACTGCTAAAATTAAAAATTAATCATAAAGACACTGACCAATTTGCATTCTTTACAGCCACGGACCTATGTATATAGCTTATAAATTAGGTTGCAGGCTTTATGACTGCTACCACTATATATATTGTACATACATTCTACATACACACACACACATATATATATATATATATATATATATATATATATATATATATATATATATATATATATTACATATATGTGTGTGTATATATGTATATTATAATTATGTATACATACAGTATAGAGTATATACATACATATACTGTATATGTATACATAATTATATAAATATATACATAATATATTATATACACACACATAAGCACATAGGCTACACGTATACGTGGGAATACGCCACAGCACGAGTGTCAAAAACGAGTAACAACAGGCCCTCCCCTCAAAGTGGACCATCATGTAAGGTAAGTCACTGGAAAGTAAACAATCAACCCAGAGAACCTATGGGTCGATCGAAAGGCTCCCATCTGTCTATGGCGGAACCACAACTAACTTCCCCCACCCCTTCCCCTTAATACCGCTATCCTTCCTCACCAGCTGCTGTCCCCTTCTTAAAGAGGAGGAATAACAAAAAAAAAAAAATTAATAATAAAAGTGGGAGAGAGGAAAGACACGTGGGACCACGTGGCCGAAACCATCCCCATACCCTAAAGACCCACAATCACGCATTTAAATGTAAGACAAAACCCAAATCTTTCGAATATCGATCTTCCTGAAGGGGTAAAGCAGGGGACGAGGGAGGGGAAGAGGGAGGAGGGGGAAAAGGGAGGAGGGGGAGGGGGGTGTGACAATCGCGGCCATAGAAACATGATCCAGAGGGGTATTGATTCTGCCCTTTGACGCCGCCCCGTCGCCAGATGACTCCTTCAGCTGAGTCCATGTGTATGTGTGTGTGTGAGAGTGTGTGTCCGTCCCTCCGCCGCAGCCGCCCTTTAGCCGCCTAAAATCTCCGCCACCACTCCCACCGAGGTCCCACGAAGGTCCCTCTCACCCATCCACGCCCATTTTCCCCTCACGCCTTTGTCCCTCCTTTCCCCTTTTTCCCAACTCCTAGTTTTCTTTCCCTTCCGATTGGCCTCTAAGAAGGTCACGCCGGGGGAGAGGAGTTCATAATTAAAGTGTCACTAGTGATGGACGGTCGATTACTACCTTGATCGTAATGGTGATGCTGGATGACGATGTACTCTTTAAATAAAAAAAAATATTCTAGCTGATTAAAAACACTGGAAGTTTATGCTAGGCCACCTATAAACATGCACACTTTAAAGGTTTTAATACCTATATTCGACTTTAAATATGATACAAGGTAAGACCAAGTAACAAGTACGTGGCAAGGATTCAAACCAAACAAAGTGATGCAATTCGATCATTAATAGTTCACTGTGAAAGCTCTCCATACGAGAGCGTTTCTACTGTCCTTCAAAAATAAATACAAAAAACCTTCCCGTAATACAGCCATCAAGGTAAGACAACAAAAATAACGAAAGAAAGGTCAAATAGGCCTACATCATTCGAATATGACGACCTCTTGGAAGGCCAAACAAAATAAGCAATCCAACCCCATCCCCTCCTCCCTCCCCCGCCCTTCAAGATCTGTCCCCAAAAGTGACATTTCGATCTCCCTCAAAACCGAATCACTTGTTGCCAGCCACGAGCGCCACCTTCGGTATATTTTTCGTGAAAGGCCACACATCACTCGTCGCGTCATCTGCCAACAAATCCACAAAACACAAACACACTGAGAGAACACCATGAATAGTGGAGATATTATAAGACAAAGCACAGCATAAAAACTCGCCCACTGTCACAAAAATATTACTATTAAAAGATAAATTTAAGGATCCAACGTGTAGCAAAGTAAAATATCGTACTACACCATGAATACAGGAGATATTATAGAACAGTGCACGGCATAAAAGCTCTCCCATTATCACAAAAATATGACTATTAACAGATAAATACAAAAAGTAGGAAAGGATTGAACGTGTAATAAAGTAAAATCTCGTACAACACCACGGATAAAGGAGATATTATATAACAAAGCACAGCATAAGAAAAGTCCATTATCACAAAAATATGACTGTTAAAAGATAAATAAAAAAATGGAAAGGATTCAACGTGTAGTAAAGTAAAATCTCAGCGTAAAAACAAGGCGACTAACAAAAAGGCGAAATCCTAGCAAAGGCAAAAGTCAGGGAACAACAAAGAACTGAAAAAAAATAAACTCACTTGTTTACAGACAACGTCGATCTTACCGAGGGTGCAAACGATACCACCTAAAAAAATTCTAATACTAAACTTTAAATCTCGTCTTCCGAACACGAAGAACCGGAGCTACGTAGTCGTGATGAGGTCTGGCAGACGAACTGACTGCTGATGCTTTGCGAGTGAGTTAGGGAAGTATCCTAAACGTATATTCAGTCTCTGTTGAGAACGTTTTGGCATCCACAAAAAAAAAAAAGCAACAGGAAACGTAAGCAAGCAACGAATTCTTTGTGAGACTTTACAACGACAACGGGACAGGAATGATACCAACTGCAGCTGACAGGAAAATGTATGAGTTGCACTCACTAAATCTGGAAACTGCGTACCAACATCAATACGTACACAAGATATGATCCGCACACTCTCACAGTGGATTGTGGAAACGTCCTTCAGAGGTCTTAAAAAGGAGGAGTTATGCTCTGACAGTTCTAAACATAAATACATATATATACATACATACATATATATATATATATATATATATATATATATATATATATATATATATGTGTATTATATATATAATATATATATACATATATATATATATATATATGAGGCACCAGCTGCGGACGAAAAGCTTCAACAACAACAGACAAAAAGGATCCATCCCAAAATAGTACAGAATCCAAATACGTTTCACAAGCAATGCTGCCATGACTCACTTCCTGGGTATCGCCTACGTTCAGCACAGTCGTCACATGACGAAACACGAAATATATCCCTCGGAAATAAAACTATTGTGTCTTACCATCACTGGCTATTAAATATCTGGGGGGTTCTTCCATTTCTTGGACGATCTCATTTGCATCTAGTATGATGAAACATAAAAGAGAATTCGCTCTAGCATGCAAAGTACGATGAGAATACTAAAAAGTGAACGATGGATATTTAATATGCTGGGATCAAACAAAAAGCACACAGAATTATGCGCGACTTCCATATCAAAAGGCGAAAATACCAAACGCTAAAAAGGAAATAGCAACAAAAAGAGAACACAAAGAGAAGATACACATCAAACAGCGAACAATTCGTTCTCCGAAATAGCCAGATGGAAATATAAAAAATATATACCACTGACTTATTATTTAAGCAGCAATCGCGCAAAAGGTCATGTCGCATGTCAAATGTCAAATGAATATTACTGAAAAGAGGCAAGAAAGAAAAAAATACATCCAAAACGATATGACAGATCATTTATATTATACAAAATAGAATCCTGTAATCTTCTTCCCGCATTAATGCTTGCAGAGGAAACCCTACGGAGTAAAAACGATATTGTGAATCAGATTAGGTATGAAAAGAAAAAAAAAAAAAGTTGAATCAAAACTGCTTTCAATAACACCGTACCCACAGAATTAAATGCTAAACAATTATATGATCTAAACAATTATCTCTCTCTCTCTCTCTCTCTCTCTCTCTCTCTATATATCTATATATATATATATATATATATATATATATATATATATATATATATATATATATATATATATATATATATAATTTATATATACATACAGAATTAAATGCTAAACAATTATACTCAATCTAATCTAATCTATATATATATCTATATATATATATATATATATATATATATATATATACACACACACTAAACAAGACACAACTACAGTAATAAATTCTTTTAAAACATTTACTGGCACAAAAAGGAAGTGCTCAAAGTTTTCACATACCGTACCTTAAAGACAAGAACTATTCTTTTCTCCATTTTTTCCCTCCGTTTACGGAAGATCTTCTATCAAACTCCGAGAAATGACACTAAGATCTCTTCCAGCAATACCAAGGAGCAATGCAGGTGAAAGAGTACTGGTAATTAACCTTTCGCAAAAGAAGACACACTCTCTGTATAGGCTATATGACTCTCCACGTGGGAGAAGCAGCAATGTTGATTGCCCTCCATGTACAAAGAACAACTCCATATATGACGCTACCACACATGAAAAACAGCACTGTGAATTACCTACCACATGAGATAAAGACCACCGTTTATTACCCTTTAAAACGAACTACCTCCCTTATACGAGCAACGTAATTGTAATTACTTTTCACCGTCCTAAAAACACCACTCTACATAACCTTCTATATATGTAAAGCCCCGTTACTTACCTTTCACATAAGAAACATCACAGTAAATTACCGTAACTTCCACAGACGAGAGAAAAAATGTCAATTAACCTTTCAAATACGAGAAGCAATACTATACTCACGCTGCAATAAGAACTGCAATAAGAGCTCTTTCCAAAGTACAAGGAAACAGCACAGCCAACTCCCTTCAGCGCGTACGAGACACACCACAAAAAAGTCAACTGATCTGACGCTAATTATGACCAATAAACTTTTCCTTTTCAAGTTACCTGAAAGTTAACAATCAACAAAGGCCACAACCAAGAGTATCGTCTGACTTCTCCTGAGCCAATACTAACAAACTGTTTACAAGTACAATACGCTTCTTTATGGTGACGGTCTTCAAAGAGAAAAATAAATATTGTGGAGTAAAGTGGGTCAACAGAGTTGAGCTTTTTATCATAAAGACTTCTTCTCGAGTGACTCTATGAGGATTCGCCTTTAACCAAAGCTACGTTGGCCATCAAAAGAGATGATGGTTTCCATTCTTGAGAGAGAGAGAGAGAGAGAGAAGAGAGAGAGAGAGAGAGAGAGAGAGAGAGAGGGGAAGAGAATTCAATAAAAACAAAATACAAAACAAACAGAAAAAAATTACGAAGACGCAACAAACAAAGAACAGTAGGCTAAAAAAAAAAAAAAGTCTCGTAAAAGAAAATAAAAGTTTTAGAGTGATAATCTCATATTGTCCAACGAAGACAATTAAACCGATTCGTGCACAGGCATGAAGGTATGAAACTGCGTACAATTATATTCACGACACTATGAGAACACAGCCTCGTAATCAACAGCAGAAGCCGGTAAAATAATAACCACTTGAATATCAGCACTGCGAATAAGGAAATCCAGGGGGGTCATTTTAACACAATTCACGTGGAATAAATAAACTAATATAATAACGACATATTTCAATTTACAGTGCAAGCTGGAAAATAAAATACAGCACAGCGATATTGCAACAACTGGAATGCGTTGCAACACTTAGCTGACATCGTTACCGTTGCAATTAGAAGTCTTACCACTACCATAACATGAGTGGCATCCTTGTAACATTGTCATTGCAAAACGCCACGCGAAGAAAGGAATAATCAAAAGCATTATGAAGCATTATGGTTGTCAGCACCGTCCCTTGCCAACATTTTAAAACGGGGATACCAGTGGCTGAAAGGATTTTCAAAAATAGCTTTGTGAATCAGAAGTTCGGTGTACTACATCGAGAATTTAATACTAAGAGTTCTGTATAGGCTCATAAGACTACAAATTCACAGCATACAAGCCTAAGACACCACGCTATTTCATACTACGAAGCCATACGTGCAAATAAAACAATAATACGCAACAAATTTAGATGCTCTATGTATGAGGGGAATTTAATACCAAGAATTCTGTATAAGCGTCTAGGGCTAAAAATTTACAACATATAAGCCTAAGACACCACACCATTTCAAACTATGAAGCCTACGTGTAGCTTAAATATACCACAATAGTTCAATACAAAGCCAACTTTCATATCGGCTGTTTCCACAAATTACGCGTTTACATCCCATAAACAACTTCAAAGACAATGCACATAAACAGATACAGTACAAACAAACATACACACACACAAACACCGAGGCATTTAAACATGGCATATGAGAAACTCATTTACACTCAGGCGCGACGTTTAAGCAAAACCTCCGGCGGAACAATAATTACTCATCGATTGATCAAACAGTAATTTGTCCCTCTCGAGTCCTTTTAATGGTAAGGGAAGACATAAAACATCTGACATACGTGGGGAAGGAGTAGGTTGGGTGGGTGGGAGAGGGGAAGGGAGAGGGGAGGGGGAATTGACATGAGGGGAGATCGTTACTTGGGGAGGGGTGACGATATGGGGTCGATTTTAACCATTAGATGATGGTTTTTAATAACGACCATAAGGGATCGTCAACGGCTCTCGAAATCCATGTTCACACACACACACACACACACACACACAGAGAGAGAGAGAGAGAGAGAGAGAGAGAGAGAATATTTATGGAGTACTAAATAACACGTGTCGCACGAGCTGTAGGCCTATGTGACCTCGTGGTTCACATTCAAACATGTACTGACAAAATTGTTCTTTCGTTCCACTCTTCTCCTTTACCAGTATCTCATTTCAACATTCAATTCATGTGGCCTAAATATGGGACAGACAGGAACAATTTAGGCCTAATACAATTGTATTACGAAAGCTACGATTAAGGACTTCTGAATGTTTGAACCAGAAAGGGCTTTCGGCGCTTGAAGGGAACCAGTATTTTTTTTTATTTTTATTTTACCAAAATAAGTCCCATCTATTTTTGGCAATAGTGAACTTGACTATGCAAACTCTGAACTCAAATTTTTGCCTCACAAGGATGTCTCCTCTATTGCTGTGAGAGCAGAACAAGGAAAAATTCACACAAACAGTTGCCCATAAGGGTTGAGTCATACAAGAGAAATCCTCACCACTTCAATAAATGTGGGCGCAGCATCAAGGTACTTGTAACAGAAGACGGCTAAAATATTAGCTTTGGAACCACAGTTCTTCAATAAAAGAAAAATCTTAATGAAAAATGGCAGCTCAAAATCGTTACCAGGTTGATACCAAAATGTAAACGGGAACGAAGGAAGATATTACACGTAACTGACAACACCAACAATAATAACAAAAACAACATCACAAACACAATACCCGTGTCGCTCGATCTCAGAGCAATCTTTTATTTTCTCATTGAATATTTTTAGTTCATATACATAATAAACAAGTATGACCCACTACCATACCCAATTTGATGAAACTCTGACATTCTTTTTTTATTAAACATAGGCCTAAGTCACCATCCCTTAAATAAGCCACAATTACTATAAATTCAAAGTATATAACAGTTAAAAAAACCTTGAGTCCTCACACTAAATTTTAAGAAACATAAAAACAACTCCATTTTATCGAACATACGCCTAAATCACCATCTGTTAAGCAAGCCACAACCAAAATAAGTTCCAAGTGAATAATAGGCAGTCGAAAAAAAGGCTTTCACAATTAGTACCATTCTTCGCCAACAAGCCCGAATGAAAGCAACGCCTCATGACCAGAGTAACTGGACTTTCAACACAGACGGATCAAAGGTCGTCAACCTTCTGGGACAGACATTTCTCACGACAGAAAGTTAAAGAGGAGAAAGGGGATCTGACATTAACGACAAGACACCAGTAGAGCCTAAAGATTCTGGAGAGAGAGAGAGAGAGAGAGAGAAGACATAGAGAGCCTAAGATTCTGGAGAGAGAGAGAGAGAGAGAGAGAGAGAGAGAGAGAGAGAGAGAGAGAGAGAAGACACCAGGAGAGCCTAAGATTCTGAGAGAGAGAGAGAGAGAGAAGAGGAGAGCCTAAGAGAGAGAGAGAGAGAGAGAGAGAGAAGACACCAGGAGAGCCTAAGATTCTGAGAGAGAGAGAGAGAGAGAGAGAGAGAGAGAGAGAGAGAGAGAGAGAGAGAAGACACCAGGAGAGCCTAAAGATTCTGGGAAGAGAGAGAGAGAGAGAGAGAGAGAGAGAGAGAGAGAGAGAGAGAGAGAGAGAGAGAGAGAGAGAGAGGCTTGACCAGTAGAGCAAAAATGTAAACAGGAAAAAACAAGTAAAAAATGCGCAGAAGTTTCTTCGGAGCAATCGAGCTTTCAGTGCAGCGTATAATCAAGGCCACCGAAAATAGATCTATCTTTCGGTGGTCTCGGTATAATGCTGTATGAGCTGCTGCCCATGAAACTTTAACCACGGCCTGGTGGTGGCCTGTCCTATACAGTTGCCAGAAGCACGATCATGGCTAAATTTAAACTTAAGATAAAAACTACTGAGGCTAGAGGGCTGCAATTTTGTATGTTTGATGATTGGAGGGTTGATGATCAACATAGCAATTTGCAGCCCTCTAGCCTCAGTAAAAAGCCGGCGGAATAGTTTTCTTTTACAGAAAACTAAAAATGGGGACCTGCTGTCTAAAAATACACCAAAAACCCTCCGAGAAATTCTTGCATGTATATGATATCGGTTTATAAAATTCCCAACAGCAGCTGCTGCTGTAGTGGGCGGAGTTAGCTCTACTCGGCCAATACATAAGGGTCATGGGGCTAAGCCTACCTCAACTGCAAGACTCTGTTGCCTCAAACTCCATGCAATATTACTTCGGACGCTAAAATGGGCGTGTGATCCGTGACCTCGCCTCTGCACGATGAGTATTTGATGCCAAAGAGCCATTTAATGCATGCAACGGGAAGGAGAAGAAATTATAGCTTACATTTTAACACCAGCATGCGAGAACGAATTCTGCCCAGTCAATGTGTCTTGCAAGTTTTCTTCTGAAGGAATGTGAACCGTAATGCTATGCAACGAGGATTATATATGAAATCACTTTTCACATTAATTATTATTCCTAATATTCTATATGCGCATATGTGTAAAGAGAAAATAGACAAAAAGACTAGCACATAACGGTTAATTGCAAAACAAAAACATTTAGGCTACATATAACCAGCACAGCAAGTTGGAAAAATACAGAAATATTGCGGGATATATATATATATATATATATATATATATATATATATATATATATATATATATATATATATATATATATATATATATATATATATATATATATATATTTCACCTTAAAGTCACTGTGACGAGCTCTGCTTCGTGTAACAGGAATAAAAGTAGCAATGAAATATGCGGAACCTCAGTACGGACTGTTGTAAAATCTCAATAAATAAAGAAAAAATGAAAACTACGGTTGTGATTGCATGACAATTGGATGGAGAAAACGGTCAAGTACTCAAAAGCCTGGACCAGATGTAGTTCCATCGACAATGACGGACTTGTATCAAGGATACCGTAGCAAGTGACAGGATACGGCATTTGGGAACCATCAGTTTGAAACTGACGCATGGCGTAACGACGCGTCCAATGATAACCTCCACCACACAAGCTGTGCATTTGCAGAAACACGAAAATTGACTTGGTCACTTTTAAGGAATACGCACTGTTATTACAAGTAAACCACATTCCTCCAAGAAAAACTGAACATAAAAGTGACTGATGGCATCAAATTCAGTCGTTGTAAAACATTTGCACTGGACGTGTGACGCAACCGTGACGTCTCTACGCCAAGTCCACATTCATTCTGAAGTTCCTTTCAGCGCACACCAAGACATGGGAACCAAAGGAAATTTGTATCATTCAAAGAGAAGGTAAAATTGTGAAACATTTATTGTGTAATGGTTGCCATCAATTAAGCAGAGAATATTCCGTGACAGCTATTATCCGAGGCCTTTTTACCAGGCCGGAAAAATCGGGAGTAGGACTAGACCGCCCCGGGAGTTGTGGGATATTGCACCACTGTTAGCCCACGTTAGGCTTCTCCTACATAATGATAGTCGAATGTTTGGGCAAACTTAGCATACAATATATAAGATGTCACATCCAGGCGAGGGAAACGCTACGCATTACAACTAAATATATTCAACTGTGACTATGTCTACCTTAAGTTGAAACGATTTTGAACTATAAGGCTTAGCCACACCCACGTCAACCGTGATTTCATAAGCGATGACTTTGGCCACTTTAAAAACGAGCTGAATAAAAAATAGGCCGATACAACTAATATGAATGTCATACAACACTGCTGAAAAACAACAGGAGACTACCTACGCCTTTGTAATGGTCAGAAGCAACCTAACAAACAACGAAATAATAAAAGGTCATTTTAGGTACATATTGAAGAGTATGTTCCATTAGGTCAGGCCACATTTCAAGGTCTCGGCTAGAAACGTATATATGATCAGCAGTCAAAACTGGTAATAAACGAACTCCACTTTTGTGTATCTGCAATAAACAACGCCTGGCAAAATACAGCACCAGTAAAAATGCATCAGCTGGAAGGTCTCGACTAATTAAATCAATCAAGGCGTACCACCATAACTGATACAAATGGTGGGCAGTGAAAACTTTTAAATATTCAAGGCATAACCTATATTCGATGGAAACTCAGCAACTAATGTAATTTCATATTTCTTAAGCTGTTCCTCAGTATTATATGAAGAGTCTGTGTGGTTTAACTTCTGATTCACGTTTCATATATATATATATATATATACGTTTATATAAATACATATTTTTTTTTTCATGACAAACAGGCCTAAAGTAGCTTAATAATCTAACTTGAACCGACCTAACTTTGGGGCTGATATGCTATAGGTTATTCAATATGAGTTCAGTATAAATTTTAAGCACTGTATATCAAGTCCATAAGCCTACGTGAAACTATCCAGTGGTCTACATGAAACTATACAGTCCAAACGACAACGGGATGAGCTTCAAACAAAAGTCCGTTGAAAAAAAAAAACAAATACGAACGAAAACGTAAGCTGTATGGGCCTCACTGTCTAACTGGACAGCATACGATACCACAGTCCATGATTCCTTATGGGAGTCCAGCAACCAAATAAAAAAAAAGGTCGACAGATACATCGGTCCATAAGAAAAAGGTCGACAGATACATCGGACCATAAAAAACGGTCGAAATACATATTGGACCAATATAAATAGTGATCGAAAGATACATCGGAACAAAAATAAATAAAAAGAAAGGTCGACAAATATATCGGACCACCCCCCCAAAAAAATATGGGAGGAAGTCGTTTAGTAACGATTTCTGGCGAAGCAAAAGCAACGGCTACAGACAGGGATGATGACTCAGTGGACGACAGGTAAGTGTGTGTGGGGGGTGGGGGGAGGACGGATGGGAGGAGAGGAGGAAGATGGGGGGGACACGAAATAGGTAAAGGGAAGGGGAGGGGGGGAGACCAGGTAAGCATTTAGTGGGGGGTGGCAAATAGACGTAACCCCCTTAAAACCACCGTCTAACGTTGTGCAATTTTCGCCCAGTCGGAAGACCTTGGACTGTCGTAGACGGATATAACAACAGCGTGACGTTTTCCAGGATTTTAGGAAAACTAATGAAATAAATAAAAACAAAATAAAGAAATAAATAAGTGAATAACAGCCAGGCCATTCCGCTGCGTGAAGGTAAACAGGTTTCTAGTTTACATTCAATACGTCGTGCTTCCCCGTCATGATCATCAACTTTCATGAATGACTTAACGAAGTGTATTCCATGCACTCCTAAGTAACAGATTAAAATAGCCATCACTTAGAATAAGTGAAGGCAACTGCCACAGTGCTTGATACACTTCGAATGCAAAGAAAAAAAGCAAAGCATTCCCTTTGAAGACTGTGTTCCAGCGCGGACCTTCTTCCTCTTCCAACGGACGCCAGGGAGGGACTGGCCGCTTCCAGCAAGTACCAACAATAAAAATTCCCCTAAATTGAACGCTGAAAACACATATTCACCTTCTGTGGTTATAG
>NC_089749.1:15872661-15880161 GCF_040412425.1 Macrobrachium rosenbergii | reverse complement strand
ATATATATATATATATATATATATATATATATATATATATATATATATATAACAAACACACATCAAACCGGAGTGTCCTCAACTATTTAGGTCAAACTCGTCTACGCAAACTTGTAATGAACTTGTACCCTGGGTTTATAATGCAACAGAACAAAGAGCGAATATTAGTAATCGTACTCAGCTGTTGGACATCAGAGGAAATTTCTTGATTCGATTAAGTTTAAATGACAACAGAGAGAGAGAGAGAGAGAGAGAGAGAGAGAGAGGAATAATTACTGTCTGTTTTAGAGAGAGAGAGAGAGAGGAATAATTTCTCGCTGCTTTAGAGGTAGAGAGAGAGAGGAATAATTACTCGCTGCTTTAGAGAGAGAGAGAGAGAGAGAGACAGACAGACAGACAGACAGACAGACAGACAGACAGAACAATAATTGCTTGCTGCTTTTATAGAGAGAGAAAGAGAGAGACAGTGAGATAGAGAACAATAATTCTTACTGATTTTATATATATATATATATATATATATATATATATATATATATATATATATATATATATATATATATATATATGGTTTAGAGAGAGAGAGAGAGAGAGAGAGAGAGAGAGAGAGAGAGGAATAATTACTCTCTGGTTTAGACTCACTCCTGTTAGAGAGAGAGAGCCAGAGACAGAGAGTGGTGGAATAATTTCTCGCTGCTTTAGAGATAGAGAGAGAGAGGAATAATTACTCGCTGCTTTAGAGAGAGAGAGAGAGAGAGAGAGATAGAGAACAATAATTGCTTGCTGCTTTTATAGAGAGAGAAAGAGAGAGACAGTGAGACAGAGAATAATAATTGCTTACAGATTTTAGAGAGAGAGAGAGAGAGAGAGAGAGAGAGAGAGAGACTAGGGGATCACTCTCTAGTCCATACCTAATCGAACGGAAAAATGGAGAGAGATTTACTTTTAAAAACAAAGGGAATACATTTTTCGGATCATTGGGTGGGAATCATGAATGGAAATGAACCGTAGCTCAAAGGGACATTTCCGCTAATTAGGGAATATTTAGTTCAGAGGAGCTTTTTACAACGTGGTATACTCGCTTTGTGATGCGGTGTTTGTGTATGTGATACATAGTTTAGGTATGAATAGGGCACATACCTACACACAAACACACATACACCCACATATATATGTGTGAATATAAATATATATATATATATATATATATATATATATATATATATATATATATATATATATATATATTGTGTGTATATATATATATATATATATATATATACACATATGTGTGTATTCGTGTGTGTTCTATTATACATAAACTATATATATATATATATATATATATATATATATATATATATATATATATATATATATATATATATACACACATACGTGTGTGCCACATTCCTATGTCAGTTGCTGTATTGTGGATTAATCATCTGCACGCACTATATATATATATATATATATATATATATATATATATATATATATATATATATATATATATATATCCCTAAACTCTTACAAAATTCATATTCGCGCACAAGTGCGCTTGCGCACACGTAGTTCTATTACGTATATCAGTACTTCTAGGACATTAACTTATGAAAGTTCGAACTAAACAAACATACAATAACAAACTATTGGTCTATCGTTCCTAGTTATAGTATACAAAGGATGAGAGAGAATTCTGAAGCTTAGCTTTCATCCGTCAGAAGAAAACACAAGCACCATCTTATCATTTATCAAAAAAAAAAAGCGAAATTTATCTTGCTTCAATTCATCTGAAAAAGCTGACATTAAGATTCCATCCATAAGGAAAGATCACCCGGCTTCCATCCTTACGAAAAGACTAACACATTATTTTCATCTATCATAAACGAGTAAAAAAATGCGCCGAAGCTTCTTCGGAGCAATCGAGTTTTCTGTACAGCCGCTACAACGTATAATCAAGGCCACCGAAAATACATCTATCTTTCTTTGGTCTCGGTATAATGCTGTATGAGCCGCGGCCCATGAACTTTCACCAAGGCCCGGTCGTGGCCTATCCCATATCGTTGCCAGAAGCACGATTATGGCTAACTTTAACCTTAAATAAAATAAAAAAAACTACTGAGGCTAGAGGGCTGCAATTTGGTACGTTTGATGACTGGAGGATGGATGATCAACATGCCAATTTGCAGCCCTCTAGTCTCAGTAGTTTTTAAGATTTGAGGGTGGACAGAAAACAGCGCCGACAGAAAAAAGTGCGGACGGACAGACGAAGCCTGCACAATAGTTTTCTTCTGCAGAAAACAAAAAATTATAAGTCCAACTTTAACATTTAGTTCATAGCATCATCTTCAACAAACAATTACGAACTTTCATTCGCACGAACACCGACCACCGCAAAGCAAGGTCACACTCCGACCGCTGAGTCTTCAAAGACCCCCGAATTTCGTCAGCGAAAGACTACGCTATTGCGGAGGTAAAGTTCCTCATTAAAAAGTGTTATGTTCCATCTGGAAAAAAGTATTATTTCCCATCTGGGAAAAAACAAAAAAGTATTATTTTCCATCTGGGAACAAACAAAAAAGTATTATTTTCCATCTGGGAACAAACAAAGTATTACTTTTTCATCTAGGAAAAAACAAAACACTATTATTTTCCATCTGTGAAGAAACAAAAAAGTATTATTTTTTCATTTGGGAAAAAATAAAAAAAGTATTATTTTCCATCTGTAAAGAAACAAAAAAGTATTATTTTCCATCTTGGAAAAACAAAAAAGTATTATTTTCCATCTAGGAAAAAACAAGAAGTATTAATTTCCATATGGGAATAAACAAAAAAGGATTATTTTCCAGCTGGAAAAAACAAAATGTATTATTTTCCATCTGGGAAAAAAAGAAATAAATATTATTTTTCCATCTGGGAAAAACAAAAAAGTATTATTTTCCATATGGGAAAAAACAAAGTACTATTTTTCCATCTGGGAAAAAACAAAAAAATATTATTTTTCCATCTGGGAAAAACAATAAAGTATTATTTTTCATGTGGGAACAAAGTATTATTTTTACATCTGGGAAAAGGCAAAAAGTATTATGTTTCCATCTGAGTAAAACAGAGTATTATTTTCCAACTGGGAAAAAAAAAAGCATTATTTTCCATCTGGGAAAAAACGAAAAGTATTATTTTCCATCTGGGAAAAAACAAAAAAGTATTATTTTCCATCTGGGAAAAAACAAAAAAATATTACTTTCCATCTGGGAAAAAACAAAAAGTATTATTAATTTTTCCACCTGGGAAAAAAAAGACTGCCGTGACTTCATTATACGGCTGGTTGCTGGCGGCGCTTTTGACATCGGGAACAGAGACCAAGAGACTCCGAAACAAAGCTCGTTAGAGGATCGAACTGAATGATAAGTTTACCTAATTAATCAGCTTATCGGCGAGCGATCCGATTTGCGAAAAGGGAAAGAAAAAAAAAAAAGGAACAGTGGAAGCTGGGGAACGTAGTGTGGAACTGTAAAGATCGTAAACCATGATTCTATAATAAGGTTGCCTCCCAGAGTTCCACATTTCCTAATTAAATGCTATTGCTTAACTAGATATTGGATGGAAATTATGCATGCGGTCCAGTTCGTCTGTTGACAAAAATATCTCAAAAAGTTATTGATGGATTTCGGTGAAATTTTGTGAATTGGTTGGCTATGGGGCAGAGAAGACTTGATTAGATTTTGAGATCAGTCCGGACACAGATCTCTCTTTTTCTACGCAGTCATTCATAGGTACATACAAAGGAGAACCGGATATAAAATATATTTAATAAAGGTTTGTTAATTTTCATATGGAAAGCGAAAAACGAAAAAAAGGCCTGGTTAGAAAGTAGTATTCGGAAAACACGAAAGCAGATAGAAATGTCCAAAGTCTAAAGTTGATGAAAAAGTTTGATTAAGTCAAATAACAGGATGAATAAACTCCTCCTCAGTCTTGTTCAAGATCAAGCTGGCTCTGTGCCAGCACAGGCTCTTGCACTTAAAATTGCAGGTGGAAGTATTTAGGAAAAACTATAAAATAATACTTCTTGGAAGGTGGTTGGTTCAAGAATGAGCTAGGCCATATACCAGCACAGGCTCTTGCTCTTAAAATTGGAGGTGGAAGTATTTAGTGCAAGGGAACAACTACAAAATAATACAGGAAAGCAAAGTGTAACCGCATACAGGTTATATGGTAATGGGTCAAAATTTCGACAGCCAAAATATCGACGGTCATAATGTCGACATTGTTTAAATATCAATGGACTAAATGTCGACGTCGTTAGTTTTGCCATTACGCCTAAAAATTCCAGTACATTTCCCGTGTTATAGCCTTCAACAATGTTTTTCGACCCGGCGTTTACTTCAGTATATTTCTCGTTCTTTCTCCCAAAATCCTTTCCTTGAACCACTTGCTCTAATATCATTTCCGTACTTACTTACTCTGGACGGAGTTTTCGAATTAGTCTTTCTTCTGTTGGGTGGATAATCGTCATCCTCTTCCTGAAAGCATTTTGCCAGCCATCAAGAATGTTGTTTGTTCTTGGTAAATCATTTAATGTTCTCACATAACATGACCATAAGTTAACTTCAAACTTTGGCCGCCTCCTTCTTCCACGCTGAAAAACGCCCAACCATGTCGTCACAAAGTGTTGTAGAAATCCATCTAAAATATTACCCTTTCCTCGTCAAGGGGTGATGCCAAAGTGCCAAAACAATCATATGCGTCGTCTGGTGGCACAAATGCAAGTGCTTGATGTTTTTTTATGAGCTTTGCATTTTCAGCATTTGAGTACCAACACTGTAAACCCAGTCCTTGTACCTTTCACCAGAGGCACTGTCCAAAGTGGGGGAAAAATCAATAGATTTTTTCACGCCATTGGTGGCTGAACGTTCGAAATCTAGCGATACTGAAACTGGATGCAAGTTATGACTTTCAAGTCATTATGTATTCTCATTTTTGTGAGTTGTAACAAAATACATAAGAGGAAGCGACTCGTTTTCCCGTATCATGGCGCGTACCGTGTAAAGCTGTTTTCCTGCTGGAACACAGTCGAAGATGTCATCATGAAGATTCCTTGAGGTAGAATAAATATTCACTTCTTCACAGATGTACTGTAAAAAAAATTTTCACCTTTCGTCGTAGGCCTAACTGTTCAGTTTTCGATACTAGTCACAGAATGACTTGCTCTTTTTACAGTACGTGCAAGTGTTTCCTTTTTAGTTTTCTGTAAAAGAAAATTATTGTGCCGGCTTAGTCTGTCCGTCCGCACTTTATTCTGTCCGCACTTTTTCCTGTCCGCCCTCGGATCTTAAAAACTACTGAGGCTAGAGGGTTGCAAATTGGTAGGTTGGTCATCCACCCTCCAGTCATCAAACATACCAAATTGCAGCCCTCTAGCCTCATTAGTTTTTATTTTATTTAAGGTTAAAATTAGCCATAATCATGCTTCTGGCAACGCAACAACACAGGCCACCACGGCCGACTGAGAGTTTCATGGGCCGTGGCTCATGCAGCATTATACCGAGAGCACCTAAAGAGAGATCTATATCTATTTTTGGTGGCCTTGATTATGCGCTGTACAGAAAACTCGATTGCGCCGAAGAAACTTCGGCGCATTTTTTACTTGTTTGGTGAAGCTCCAGATACTTCCAAAGGAATATTTTCCACATATTTGTTTACTGTTAAGGAAGTAAGTTCTCTCGTCTTTCTAGCATTTTCTTTCAACTCTTCTTTGACCTTGAGCACTTCTTCTCGAGTTGAATCTGGAGGTTGGCAGAGTTCTTGAGTTAAAGATGATATTACTTCACCATTGCTAATTAGCCTTCCACTGCAGAGTCCTCGTTTTTCACATCTCCAGTTGGCTTTTTCTTCTCTTTCTTTATCAACATCGTAAATGTAGCCTTCGTGCACAAGCTTCTTGCCTCCCTTGTTGGTTTTGAGTAACTCCATTCACTAGGGGGGCCACCAATTTTCATAATACACACACACACACACATATATATATATATATATATATATATATATATATATATATATATATATATATATATACACACACACACACACATATATATATATATATATATATATATATATATATATATATATATATATATATATATATATATATATATATATATATATATATATATATATATATATATATATATATATATATATATATATATTTTTATTTATATATATTTCTATAATGGATTTATTATTTTTCCCATTTTTATATTTCTCATTTATGTTATCATTATCTAAATCTTCAACATTATTATTTTGTCATTATTTTTCATGGGGGGGGCCACGTGCCCGGGTGGCCGCCGGCCCCCACCCCGGATCCGCTAGTGACTAAATTTCTATGTAAGCCCTTTCCGAAAATAAAACCAATACCGAAGTCTGACATCTAAGAGAGAAAAGGATGGAATAAACTTACAACGTACTGCTTGAAATAAATAAAAGTAACAAACTGTTTAGGGCGTTAAGTGGGTAATTTAAATGCGGACAGTCTTGCAGTCATTTCAACTTTGTAACAACTGTAGCCACTTAAACTTTGCAAGGGTCCTTATCTGAGAATTTCTTTTGAATGATTTTATATTTGTGCTGTATAGCCTATTATGAAAAGTAACAAATTGTGTAAAATTTACTGCAAATATTTACATAATTTTAATTTGATATCTGAAGTGTCGACATTGTGACCGTCGACATTGTGGTTGTCGACATTTAGTCTGTCGACATTTTGGTTGTCGACATTCAGTCTGTCGACATTTAGTCTGTCGACATTTTGGTTGTCGACATTTTGGTTGTCGACATTTAGTCTGTCGACATTTAGTCTGTCGACATTTTGGTTGTCGACATTTAGTCTGTCGACATTAAGCCTGTCGACATTTTAGTTGTCGACATTTAGTCTGTCGACATTTTGTCGATGGATAGACAGACAGACAGACATACAGACAGACAGAGAACGAATCTGCATAACAATGCACATAGGAGATTATCACAAGAAATATTTACTAAAATGTATGCACAAACACGTAGATAGACAGACAGACAGACAATTCATCCGCATAGCAATGCACATATAAGCTTACCCCTTGCTTTCCCCCCCCCACCCTTCCATGGCTTAAGGATAACCACTTTGGTGGCTTCCAGACATGATGAGCTTGGAAATAACTTTTCTTCTCCTCCTCCTCCTTCTTACTGAGAATAGCTTTTCCAGCAGATGGGGAAGGGGGGAGGGGGGGAATGTGCTCGATCCTTATTTCACGCTGCGGTATTCTGGAATTCCAGGCGTTTTCCAGGGTCGCTAATCTTCCTCCGCCTCCTTGTCTTCCTTCCTTACTGCAGTTGTTCCAGCCCTTCATGCTTCACCTTGGGGGGGGTTTCTTCTCTCTTTCTTCTTATTTGAAGATTTACTCATTTCTTGCGATTTCTGCTTCTTCCTGTTATTCTTTTTCTTTCTCAGTT
>NC_089749.1:15847661-15867661 GCF_040412425.1 Macrobrachium rosenbergii | reverse complement strand
CGCAAGTGTAATTGGCTTACCTATTTTCAACCCTCTTTTGCAATTGGCTATTAACGCTTTATTACCTATTTTTTTGAGGAGGTTTTTTGTTTTGTTTTTATTTTCGTAGTGGGGTCTGGCAGGACTGGAGAACTGGTATATTTCTCAAAACTACCAATAACCGTATCAAAGGAATATCAATGGTCTTTATTGTAAGGCTTTATTACCTATTTTTTTTTATTTGTGATTTTCGTAATGGGGTTAGACAGTACTGGAGAATTGGTATATTTCTCAAAACTACCAATAACCGTATCAAAAGAACACCACTGGTCTTTATTGTAAGGCTTTATTACCTATTTTTTTTATTTATTTATTTGTAATCTTCGTAATGTGGTCAGGTAAGACTAGAAATTGGTACATTTCTCAAAACTACCCATAATCGTATCAAAGGAATACCACTGGTCTTTATTGTAAGGCTTTATTACCCATTTTTTTTATATTTGTGATCTTCGTAATGGGGTCAGACAGGACTGGAGAACTGGTAAATTTCTCAAAACTGCCAATAATCGTATCAATGAAATTGCCGCTGGACTTTCCTTTATACTGTAAGACTGTGGTTGACCTTTAGGAATCAAGTCTATTGATCTCTTTGTGGTTAAGACCTCACCCTACTTCTCTTCCTTCCCGTATTCTTATTTTCTTCAGGCCCGGGCTAGAAAAGGGCACTAGGTTGCTCGTTCCAGTGCCCAGAATAGGACGTGTCAGATCCCATAAGGTGGTGGGTTTTATCAGTGTGCAGTGTGTCTTGTGTAGCACACAGTTGACAGCACTAATCGTTCTTTGCAGAAACCCCTTTTGGACCTTAGCTACATAAGCTTATAATTTTCCTCTATTTCCGTTAGTCCCTTCTCACCTAGCTGACCAACTTCTTAAACTTGACATTTCTACAATTTTCATCTTCCACTCAAAAAGCAGATCTTCTGGGTGAGTCTCTTGAGTCAGGTGAGGTGACCCAGTAGTCTCGTTAAATAATAAAGAAACAAGTAAAAAATGCGCCGAACTTTCTTCGGCACAATCGAGTTTTCTGTACAGCGTATGAGCCGCGGTCCTTGAAACTTTCAGCCACGGCCAGGTGGTGACCTATCCTATAGCGTTGCCAGACGCACATCATGGCTAACTTTAACCTTTAAAAACAAATATAAAACTACTGAGGCTAGAGGGTTGCAATTTGATATGTTTGACGATTGGACAGTGGATGATCAACATACCAATTTGCAGCCCTCTGGCCTTGGTAGTTTTTAAGATCTGAGGACGGACAGACAAAGCCATCTCAATAGCTGTCTTTTAAAGAACACTAAAAAGCTTGTTAATCCTTGTACGTTATCTGTGTGCAACAACAATAATAGAAGAGCAATGAACGCGTTTAGACTTACCGTTGTTAGCTTGTAGTTTGAGCATCAGGGCGGTACGTATCGTCCCTATGCTTGAGACTTGCAGTCTCGACCCTCTCTTATACTACCTTAATTTTCTACGATCTGGGTACAGTAAAACTAATAAAACAATAATGACCACTGACAACAGCGCGTAACCATCAGTCGAGATTTACCACCCTTTCAGTTGCCAAGTCGTATTTTCGGAAACTTTCCATTCACGAAAGTTCTGCTGGGCATTTGGAACAGCTATAGAGGCCAGGTGAGTTCCTGTGCCATTACCATTAGTCGCCAAAGCCCGGCCATTCGCGGAACGACTGTTTGTTACGGCCAGTTGGAGTCCGCAGTTGCCTGAACTCCGACCTGATTTAGAAAGAAGAGGATCGACTGATATACTATTCGGTGGTGCATATTTTTCACGTCGCGATAAAGGTAAGTCAGTTTACTCGCTGTTCGGGAATATGCGTTAGGAAATGCTCAGCTAGAGGCTGTTGTGGGATTATGCAAATATCGCCACTAAATGTGGTTATGGTAAGGGTTAAAGTGGAGTTCGTATTGCTGTTTTTAGCTCGACAATTCTCCCCTAGCATCGTACAACTGTCAACCTGTCAGTGTCGTATCTGGCAGTGCTCGTATCTATGCTTTAAGGCGCATGCGCGCTTGGGTTTAATGGTAATTACGTCAGTCTTTTTTTTTTTAAATATTTACTTACTATTATCGTCCTCTTTTCATTGTACTTTGATAATGGAATCAGAAAGGAAGTCCTCACAAATTGCAATGACCACGTCTTCTTAGATTTCCAAACCTGGTAGTTGTCACGTCAGAGAACCTACAAATGACCAATTATAGAAGTTCTCGGGGATCATGAAACTAATTTGCAGATACTTAATCACTTTTTTTGGTCTAGTTTTTGTTTTTTGTCCATTATGAATTTTTCTTGCACTTTGTGACTTTCAAGGACTTTTATATACTGTAATGAAAGCAAACTATTGGGTTCTTATTCCAAACCTGGAAGTTGTCACGTCAGAGAACCTACAAATGACCAATTACAGAAGTTCTCGGGGACCATGAAACTAATTTGCAGATACTTAATCACTTTTTTGGTCTAGTTTTTGTTTTTTGTCCATTATGAATTCTTCCTGCACTTTGTGACTTTCAAGGACATTCATATGCTGTAATGAAAGCAAACTATTGGGTTCTTAATAGGCATATAAGTGGTTTTTAGCAGGTAGTTACGTCCAAAATCTTTTGCTACTGTTCTGCCTTCTAATTAATATATATATGTATATGTGTATATATATATATATATATATATATATATATATATATATATATATATATATACTGTATAATTACAAAGCAGAGCAGTAGCCAAAGATTTTATTAGGTAATTTCATAACAACTTACATGCCTGTTAAAAACCCAGTAGTTTGCCTATATTACAGTACAGTATACTGACCTCAAATGGACGACTGCAGTATCTGCAAAAATACAAAACAGAATAATGTTAGATACTGCATTTTTCCCTTGCTTTACTACTGATTTTGCAGATACTGCAAATGGGACCCCCAAAATACTCGTGGAAAGCATTGAAGACTCATTCTGAAACTGCAGTAGATTGTGTATTGGTGTTTCACGAACCCAGTATGTGGCAATCTCAATTTCGAAAATTTTGCAGGCAATGCAGTTTTCCATTTTAGGGTTTTATGTGTAAGTCCCTTGAATGCCCTTAGGTATATATATATATATATATATATATATATATATATATATATATATATATATATATATATATATATGTGTGTGTGTGTGTGTGTATGTATGTATGTATGTATGTATATAGACAGATTGATAGATAGAAAGTAACTCTGCGACGTATGAATTATGATGCAGAGCAAAGAAATCCCAAAAATTATGGGCTTCTTCATTATAAATCCTAATACTAGTTGTAATCGTCATCGCGTCAAAACTCGGAAATAACCAAATAAACAGCTTGAAAATATCTTTCGAAAGGATTTAGCAAATAAAACAAGCAAAAATCAATCATGGCTTGGATATATCTTGAAAAGCTCTCAAGTAAGCGGGTGAAAATTATACGGAACGTGCGATAATTAAAAGAGAGAGAGAGAGAGAGAGAGAGAGAGAGAGAGAGAGAGAGAGAGAGAGAGAGAGAGAGGAGGCGAAAATAATGATAGCGCTTTGGTCAAGACTTAATGGAAGAGTTTTTTAGGAAACCTCCCCTGCAAAAAAAAAAAAAAGTTTGGGTAAACATCTTTTGGGGTCTGGGAAAAGAAAAAATACAAAAATGAAAATTTACGAAAAAGAAAACATGTGAAAAAAGAAGATATAAGCAAAAGGAAAATATACGCAAAACGAATATATAAAAAAGAAAATATACTAAAGAGAAAATATACGAAAAATAAAATATAAAAAAAGAAGATATACGAAAAAGGAAAATATACTAAAAAAGAAAATATACGAAGAAAGAAAATATTTTAAAAAAAATATAAGAAAAAAATAAAATATACTGAACGGAAAATATATACGGAAAACAAAATATACGACCGACTCAGAAAATCCTAATGAGATTGCCTCATTAAATTCCACCCTTCCCCCCCGCAAAGAAGAGAGAGGTTATTTAAGTAACCAATACCAGTAATAAATAGGATCTCTCGTGGAAACAGGCGAAGGAGGAAGAGATTTATAGGAGTTTCCTCACTGTGCTTTTCTGAAGAGGAAAACATTAATCTAGTTATTTAATCAGAAGGGTCTAAATGACGCTAACAACAAACAAACGAACGAATCGAACGAACGTGTAGAGAGATGTGTTAGACATCGTATAGTTTGTGCGCACACCATGACCATTAATACTCTCTGGGGACATTAATTCATTAATTCAGCCATGGTGCCTCGTTACGTGGTAACCAAACAACTATTGTTTTCAAATCTTGGGCTGTGGCATAGCCTCTGCGCCTAGGCTTTCATAGTTTTGGGGTCTGAAATTCCTTTTTTAAGGATATACTATATCATATTTTCCTTTTCTTACTCATTTCTATACGTAAGTTTTGATAAGATTGTTGATTATATGATTACTCAGCCTTGTTAATTGGTTTTGAAAATATAGCACATTTTATGTTGCGGAAGTTTCCTGAGCAAGTTCATAAGTTCATACTCCATTTGCATAGCTCCAAGAGCGTATATGCAAATTATGAATAATTATATATATATTATATATACATAGGTATGTATATATATATATATATATATATATATATATATATATATATATATATATATATATATATATATATATTATTGTCGGAAGTTTGTAGCGATGTTGTGACAATAAATATATTCAAGGACATTTGCATATGTTGGCGAGTTTGACTGCGTATGTGAATTACACTTGCACATATAAAGTCACGTATATGTATATATATATATGTATATGTATATATACATATATATATGTGTGTATATGTGTATGTATGTATGTGTACATATATACATAAAACATACATACATGCACACACACACACGTGAACGTATACTATATACACACGTTCACACGTGCAACCAGACACCTAAACATATGCAAATGCCCATAACCATATTTATTATCACAGCATCACTGCGCACTGCCGAACAAAACACGGCTCGACGCGACCGTCCAGTGAAAAAATAAAAATAAAAATAAATAAATAATATTACATTTTCCCGTGCCCGAAAATATTTTGAACCCTATGGCGCGGTCGTTAATTACGGATTCACCTCCGTAATTGCATTTGTCCGTCGGTATTTCGACATCGAGGACTCAATCAAGGGCGTTTCATGATCGGGTTAGCAATGCGATGTCCAGTTTTCCTATGTATATACGTATTAGTATTTATATATACATATATATGTATATGTATACAGAGGTATGTATATATAAGTATACATACATATATATATGTATATACACTTACATGTAATACCTATATATACATATACATATATATATACATATGTATATATGTATGTATATATGTGTATGTATGATAAGGGTATATTAGCAGCACTGATAATATTAAGAATAATTAGAATACTTAGGAAGGAAATCTATTAACAGTGTTTCACCGAAAATTATATTTCGTCAGTGCACCTCACGTGGTGCACTGTAGGCATTACTAAGAATGTTCTTTGCTGCGTTCCTCCGGCCCCTAGCTGCAACCCCTTTCATTCCTTTTACTGTACTTCCGTTCGTATTCGCTTTCTTCCATCTTACTTTTTATCCTCTCGTAACAATTATTTCATAGTGCAACTGCGAGGTTTTCCTCCTGTTACACCTTTCAGACCTTTCAGCGCTGAACGACCTCATAGGTCTCAGCGCTTGGCCTTTGGCCTAAAATTTTATATTGCAGCCATTTTCTAGCTTTTTTCTCCACCGCCACTCCTCCTTCCTTTCTTCAGTCATCCTGTCCAACCCCTCTAACTATTACTTCTTAGTACAGGTGTCCGAGTTTTATCCCAATTCCACCTTTCGATCTTTGTACTTAATTTCCTTTGTTTTCTGGATCTCTTTATTTTGCTGTCCAACCACTCAAACTCCTCCTTTTCACTGTCTGAAGCGCTGAATGGCCGAAAGTGCCCCAGTGCTTGGCTTGACAGCCTAAATTTCATCATTCAAAACAAATCAGGAATAATTAAAATATATAGGAAGGAGGCCTTAACGTACAGTAAAAATGTTCCGTGACAAATTACATCTGCATTAACAAAGTTTAAGTTATATAATAGTTTTTTCTATTTTTATAATTATTCAATTTTTTTGTAAGGGAAGATCACGTAATAATTGACCGGATGTGTCTCTAATCCTTCCCTTTTATTAAGGAATTACAGGACAATAATTATGTGAGTTTCCCCTACATGAGAAAAATCAAGAATTTTTTTTTCCTAATCGAACTCTATTGATGCAACAATAATTGAAATAAAAAATACTCTTTAACATTCTGGTACAGCCTTACAATAATAAATATATGTCTGTGCATGTGAAGGCGTGAGAGAGAGAGAGAGAGAGAGAGAGAGAGAGAGAGAGAGAGAGAGAGAGAGAATAATTCATACGCTGCAGCATCACAAAAGGAAAAAAGGGAACAATTGCCATTTCATATGCAAATGAGAGATCTGGATAATCGGCTCTGCATCAAAAAAGTGTGACAAGAGAGAGAAAAAAAGAGCCGCTACAAAGGAAATGGTAATGATTTCGTTATTTGTTTGTGATACAAAAGAAGTAAGAGATTCGGGGCGCCTTCTTGGACTGAGCATAATCCAAAAATTACAGTTCATGAGCCGAGCTGTGTTTTGTTGCTTCGATTTCTGAAAATGTGGCCCACCTACGACCTCGTTTTCAAAAATCAAAACATAAAATGCAGTTACGTTAATGAATCGTAATTTCTAGATCATCTCTATATATATATATATATATATATATATATATATATATATATATATATATATATATATATATATATATATATATATATATATATATATATATATATATATAAGTTCCTCATTGGTCGGTTGCTATCGTTCTCGGCTAGCCCTCTGCTGGGCCCACGTTCGATTCTCCAACCGACCAATGAAGATTTAGAGAAATTTATTTCTGGTGATAGAAATTCATTTCTCGTTATAATGTGGTTCGGATTCACAATAAGCTGTAGGTCCCGTTGCTAGGTAACCAACTGGTTCTTAGCCACGTAAAATAAATCTAATCCTTCAGGCCAGCCCTATAGGAGAGCTGTTAATCAGCTCAGTGGTCTGGTTAAACTAAGATATACTTAACTTATATACTCATATATATATATATATATATATATATATATATATATATATATATATATATATATATACATATATATATATATATATATATATATATATATATATATATATATATATATATATATATATATATATATATAAGTTTATATCTTAGTTTAACCAAGATATACTTAACTTATATACTCATATATATATATATATATATATATATATATATATATATATATATATATATATATATATATATAATAAATACACACAAAACAAAGCCATTACAACACCTTCTAAAAACATAACAAACATCTCACACGTCTCGAACGCTCGCCATACCCGCGCAATAACTTCTCGCTGCTGGGAAGAAAGGGCGTTGGGTCTGGTATGATACATGAAACATACGTACCGGGGTCTAAGCGATGTCAGGCAGGGCAGCCGATCGAGACCACAGGTCTACCCAAAGCCAAATCAAAAAGTCCTTCAAAAGAAGGCATCGTGCTTACCCCATACAAAAATGGGAATAAAAGCACGTTAAAAGAAAAAGAAGAAGAAGATATATATATAATATATATATATATATATGAGTATATAAGTTAAGTATATCTTAGTTTAACCAGACCACTATATATATATATATATATATATATATATATATATATATATATATATATATATATATATATATATATATATACTGAACATACAAAGAACAGCTTGCTGTCTTCGAATCGCTCTTCGCAAAAACAGTAGTTCCAAATCTAAACAATCAAACAACCGCTACTTTCTTTACCTGGCATAACCACATTTACTCGGGACCTTTCTCTTCCTCTTCTGGTCATTCTTCTTCTTCTTCCCTTTGCTTGAGATAGTAATTTTCTTAGCATTTTATGTTTTGTGGATTTTATCTTAAATTTCTAAGAATAAATAGATTAAAATATTGAGGAGAGCTCCAAGTAAGGGAACCATTGCCCAAAAACATAGAAGTATATGGAGGTATTCCAAAGAATAAATAGATTAAAATATCGAGGAGAACTCTAAGTAAGGGAACCATTGCCCAAAAACATAGAAGTATATGGAGGTATTCTAAAGATATGGAACAGTAACACTGACAGTTGAATACTATGATATACAAAAATAAAAAAACTTTCTTTTACAGAAAAACTGTATAAAAATACCCATCCTTAAAATGGAAAATCGTCACAAATAAATGTATTGCTATATTTGTACGCATTACGCAAAATCTTGCTAATATAAGAAAAATAATACACATACTTTAAAGAAAAATCATATTGATAATTCAATATATTAAAAAAAAATAAAATCTCTTATACAGAAAAAAAAAATTGATACGCTCCACCGTAAACCATTACACTTAAAAAAAAGCCATAGATAAACGGATCAGAATACCGAGAAGCACCACAAAAATAAAAGGACCCACAAAACTGAGAAACACCATCATCGTGATAACGACCCCTAGAAGCGTTGTCAGAGGGACCATCTCAAAAAGGGCGTATCCCAACGGAGAAACTGATACGTATGACTAATTGAGAAGGACGCACCCTGCTGCTGTCGACCTATCCTTACACATCCATCCTTCGCTTTCTCCTCTTTTAGGATTGTAGGATGTTTTGTTTAGGAATTTCGATTCAGCTTCATTTGACACTTAAACTTCAGCCAGTAAGTGGGAATTGGCACTTAACGCTTTAATCCTACAAGTGGAGTTTGGGAATAATTGTATCCTTTACCCATCCTTCGCTTTTTTCTTTTGCAGGACTGTAGGATGTTGTGTTTAGGAATTTTTATTCAGCTTAATTTTACACTTAAATTTCTGCCGGTAACTGAAAACTGACACTTAACACTTTAATCCTGCAAGTGAAGTAGGATATGTATACTAACATATCCTTAGCTTTCTCCTCCGTCAGGACTGTAGGGTGGTTTGTATAGGAATTTTTATTCAGCTTAATTCAGCCCACAACTGAAACTTGACACTTAACACTTTAATTCTATAAGCGAAGTTTGGAAATAAATGTATCCTTTACCTATCCTTAGCTTAATCCTCTATCAGGACTGTAGGATGTTTTGTTTAGGAATTTAGCTTCAGCTTAATTTTACATTTAAAACTTCAGTCAGTGACTGAAGCTTGGAAATAAATGTATCCTATCCATCCTTCTGTTTCTCCTCTTTTAGGATTGTAGGATTTTTTTTAGGAATATTTCTTCAGCTTAGTTATATACTTAAAACGTCAGCCTACAACTGAAACTTAACACTTAAATTTAATCCTACAAGGGAAGTTTTGAAATAAATATATCCTTACCCATCCTCCGCTTTCTCCTCTTCTAGGAATGTAGGATGTTCTGTTTAGGAAATTGTTATCAACTTAAATTAACACTTAAAACTTCAAACAGCGACTAAAGCTTGATACTTAACACTTTAATCCTACAAGTGATGTTTGACACTTAACACTTCAATCCTACAAATGAAGTTTGGCACTTAATACTTTTAATCTACAAATGAAATTTTGCGCCAGAGATTTCAATCCACACATGAAATTTGACACCAGTTGGACCTTCTACAACTATGAAACTTAACATTTTAATCCTTCAAGTGAAGTTTAGAACTAAACACTTTACCTGTAGTTGAAATTTAACGTCAGAAACTTTAACCTATAAATGAAATTTGAGGCTAATTGGATCTTTTACAACTGCTTTCATAATAATCAACCCGCTTCTATGTAGAGTACAACTGTTTGAACGCTATTAAATTACTGTTTATTAGGGAGTCAGTGCGAAATTGGAGCGTCTGCACTTATGCAGAAACTGAGAGAGAGAGAGAGAGAGAGAGAGAGAGAGAGAGAGAGAGAAGAGAGAGAGAGAGAGAGAGAGAGAGAGAAGCTGCTATTTCCTGTTGGTTCTTTCACCCACTTATTGACGTCAGCATACGAAAATTCATTAGATCCAGAGAGAGAGAGAGAGAGAGAGAGAGAGAGAGAGAGGAGGGGGTGAAAGTTATTTATTGTCTTTTCATCCATATACTGACGTCAGAATCCATTAGGTCATAGATTCCAAAGAGAGAACTAGAGTTAAAATGCTGTTAAGAGTTGTATCTTTTCAGCATTAGTGCTACTTCGATAATTACATCTGTAGGGACGCCAGGTTACAGAAATCAGTCAGTCATCTCATATAATGGCAGTAAATTATCAAGGATTAAAAGCTTTACAAAGAGAGAGAGAGAGAGAGAGAGAGAGAGAGAGAGAGAGAGAGAGAGAGAGAGAGAGAGGACAATCACAGTTGTAGGGACTCCGTGTTACAGAACTCAATCTGTCATCCCACATAATAAGTGTAAAACATCAAAGATTAAAAGCTCCATAGAAAGGGAGAGAGAGAGAGACAGATAGACAGACAGACTGAGAGAGAGAGAGAGAGAGAGAGAGAGAGAGAGAGAGAGAGAGAGAGAGAGAGAGAGACAGACAGACAGAGAGCTGTAGGAACACCATGTTATAGGAATCAGTCAATCATCCCATATAATAACGGTAAAGCACCGAGAGAGAGAGAGAGAGAGAGAGAGAGAGAGAGAGAGAGAGAGAGAGAGAGAGAGAGAGAGAGAGATGTAGGAACACCATGTTATAGAAATCAATGAATCATCCCATATAATAACGGTAAAGTACCAAAAGAGAGAGAGAGAGAGAGAGAGAGAGAGAGAGAGAGAGAGAGAGAGAGATGTAGGAACACCATGTTATAAAAATCAATCAGTCATCCCATATAATAACGGTAAAGTACCGAGAGAGAGAGAGAGAGAGAGAGAGAGAGAGAGAGAGAGAGAGAGAGAGAGCTGTCCCAAGAATGACTCACAAAGGCTAAAGACGAGCTTCAGTATTTTACGCAAATCAACTTGACCTCGCCTTCATAAGATTATCAGTATGACGTCATACATTTAAAATGCTACAATGTTACTTGGCGTCCTAATCCATCTGGTAATTGCTGACGGGGTGTTTTTCAAAGATTGATCCACAATAAGTAGACTAAAACGTTTGACGCATGCCAGTCCGTACATTATTATTATTATTATTATTATTATTATTATTATTATTATTATTATTATTAGTTCTGCTTCTATTTTTGTTTGAATTTAAATAATGACACTGATGACTGTAATTTTTATTGTCATTATAGCGGCTGCTCTTGTTTTATTCTAATAATAATAATAATAATAATAATAATTCTTCTTCTTCTTCTTCTTCTTCTTCTTCTTCTTCTTCTTCTTCTTCTTCTTCTTCTTCTTCTTATTATTATTATTATTATTATTATTATTATTATTATTATTATTATAAGTGTGTAACTGCTACGGAATACACTAACAGAGAAAAAAGCAGTTGTGAGATTACTAAAAAATCACATTCAATTCCACTGATTTGGTTTGATAATAATAATAATAATAATAATAATAATAATAATAATAATAATAATAATAATAATAATAATGATAATAATAATAATAATAATAATCAGTATTATTATTTCATCTTCATCGTCTCCTACGTCTCCCTTTCATAGCACATCCGATATAACTGTTATCATCAACGTTATCTAATTATTTTGCTCACCATCAGCTTAACAGCGCAGTCGTCATAACCTAACCTAACCTGACGAAGCAAAGGTATGAATATTCCCACTGACCTATTCTTCGGCCTTATAACTTCCGCCTCCGACGCCCCTGCATTTCACAGACTTCAAGACTTACGTCAGATTTAGACTCTCTTCTTTCCTCTATTGAAAAGTTGCTGACGTCTGCCTGTCAGTCTTTTTGTCTGTCTGTCAGTATTTCAGTCTGCCTGTCTGACACTGTACAGAGTCTCATCCTCATGTCAGGTTCAGTCTCTATTCGTCCCTTTGTTTGAAAGTTGCTGACGTCTGCAATGTCAGTCTTCTGACTGTTTGTCTCTCTGTCTGTCTGTCTGTCAGTCTGACACTCTACAGAACAGTACTCTTAACCTCAGAAGTTACAGGAGACAGGAATTTAATTCGTTTTATCAAGTCGAGTGAGATTATAATCAAGGGCAAGTAATATTGGATTCAATTTAATTAATCTCATTATTTAACAGTAATATGATGCTGAAGCTTGACTTTTTAATCTGCATCGGATTATATGTATACTTGAGTGTGACTAATAATATAATGATCAAAGACTTTCCGATGTACGATTGGGATTGGAATACTATAATTTCTGTCATTATATTGATAATGAACTGTTAAAAATGATGATGATTTTATGATGATATTGATGATGAAAATAACATTAAAATAATCAATGGTAATAGTGATAATAGTGGTCAAGATAACATTAATGAGAGGACTGATGATAATGATATAATAATTAATGACTTTCCGATGTATAATTGGCATTTCTATCATCATATTAATAATGAAAGGTTAAAAATGATGATGATTCTATGACAGTACTAATAAGGATATTAACATTAAAATAATCAGTAATGTAGGTTAGGTTACTAATAATAATAATAATAATAATAATAATAATAATAATAATAATAATAATAATAATAATAATGATGTCAAGATAAAAATGATAAATGGTGAACTTATGTTAATATCAACAGTGGTATCAACATTAACATGCAAGACAAAGAAGGGGATAATAAGAATAACGATGATAAAGTGGGTTAATATAAGCCAAGCAACTTTAAAAAATAAACTACATCTCAATTCAAAAGAGAAAGTGGAGGACAGGGACCCATTTTGTTAATTAAACTGTACTTTTGAGAGATTTTATTTCTCAGGCATCATTGCTCCTGCTTTAATTCCTGCTGCGCTAATAATAATAATAATAATAATAATAATAATAATAATAATAATAATAATAATAATAATAATAATAATAATGCTTTTAATAATGCCGTTATATAACTTACTTAAAGTTTGAAGAAATATATAATAGTGATTAATAAATAATATTAACACAAGTAATTCAGCGAACCCTCGTGATAATAATAATAATAATAATAATAATAATAATAATAATAATAATAATAATAATAATAATAATAATAATGTCTTTCATGCCGTAATATACCTTACTTAAAGTTTGAAGAAATATATGCGAATAATTAGTAAATAATGTTAACACAAGTAATTCAGCGAACCTTTGTAATAATAATAATAATAGTAATAATAATAATAATAATAATAATAATAATAATAATAATAATAATAATAATGCCTTTCATGCCGTTATATAACTTATTGAAAATTTGAAGAAATATATGCCAGTGATTAGTAAATAATATTAACACAAGTAATTCAGCGAACCTTTGTGTTAATAACATCATCAAAATTGAGAGAGAGAAAGCGCGAGACATCCTCTGCCCATTTTCTTAATTAGAATCCCTTTTAAAGGGCAGACCTCTGTCATCCGCTTCTAAACTGGCTTAGGCGGTCTCCTAATCTCTGACTCGCTACTCATTATCATAACGGGGGGCGAGATGAGATGTTCCTAATTCCCCAATTAAGGAAGAAATGTTTCAGTTCGTATTTTAAAAGTTATTCTTAGACGGAACATTGTAGTAGGATTTGAGTACGGATGTAATATTTGCTCACACGGGTTTTTAGTTTTCTGTGAAAGCAAACTATTGCGCCGGCTTTGTCTTAAAGAAAACTTTTGCGTCGGCGCTTTTTCCGTCCGCATTTTTCTATCCGCCCTCAGATCTTAAAACTACTGAGGCTAGAGGGCTGCAAATTGGTATGTTGACCAGGCACCCTCCAATCATCAAACATACCAGATTACGGCCCTCTAGTCTCAGAAGTTTCTATTTTATTTAAGGTTTAAGTTAGCCATAATCGTGCTTCTGGCAACGATATAGGATAGGCCACCACCGGGCCGCGATAAATGTTTCATGGGCCGCGACTCATACGGCATTATACCGAGACCATCGAAAGATAGATCTGTTTTCGGTGGCCTTGATTATAAGCTGTAACGATTGTACAGAAAACTCGATTGCGCCGAAGAAACTTCGGCGCGTTTTTTACTTGTTTCAGTGTGGGTATAATTTTTCTGTATATTTTGGTATTCATTAGATGTTTATTGCACTTATTCTGATTTAGTATGTATCTAATGTTCATTTATACCAGATGTTTTTGTATATCAAACATTAGTTTTGTTTTTAAGTTACTGAATATTTTAGTAATTAGTTTTCTTGTGTATTTGATATTCCTTTGCACCAAATGTTTTATTGTATCACTGGAAAAATTTTAATGTTTGATTACTTAATATTTTTAGGAATATTTTAGTACGCTTCAGTTAAACAGAATCATTTATACGGAATATTTTATACGAAATATTTTAGTGACGGTTTTCATATATGGGATATTCAGTTACATGGAATATCTTAGTAATATTTTAGTATACATGAAATAGTCCCATGGAATATTTCTAAAATAATCCATTAACAATAATGAGGTTTACTTGCTACAACGTCAAATGGAATAGTTTGATGATATTTTATTTATCCATCTTGTCGTCATCTGTTAGGAATATTTCAGTTATATTTTAGCAAAAAGTCAAGAGGTTTAGCTAATGTTTATCCCCTATAGGGCGGTAGTGCCGCCAGTGCACTTCACGCGGTGCACTGTAGGCATTACTTGAGGTTCTTTGCAGCGTCCCTTCGGCCCCTAGCTGCAACCCCTTTCATTCCCTTTACTGCACCTCCGTTCTTATTCTCTTTCCTCCATCTTACTTTCCACCCTCTCCTGACAACTGTTTCTTGGTGCAACTGCGAGGCTCTCCTATTACACCTTTCAAACCTCTTTAATCTCAATTTCCCTTTCAGCGCTGAATGACCTCATAGGTCCCAGTGCTAGGCCTTTGGCCTATGTTATATATTCCATTCCATGATAATGTTTATCTAATGTTTTAGTAACATTTTATCAAAAGGGATAATATTTAATCTTAATTATACGGAATATGTCAGAGATACTTTAGTAAAAGGCGATTTACCTAAATCGGTTTGTGGGATATGGTTAATCACCATTGGAGATTAACGTCCTAATGAATTAGGATTAGTATTATTCCTAATCACATAAACTGGGAATATATATATATATATATATATATATATATATATATATATATATATATATATATATATATATATATATATATATATATATATATATATATATATATATGTATATATATATATATATATATATATATATATATATATATATATATATATATATATATATATATATACACATTTTACAATTTCATAGTTTTACAATTACTGAGTTTTTTAAAGGAAAGATCGTAACTTTCCAAGTTAAAAAAATCGTGTCATTACACGATGAATCATAATTTCTTCACTACCAGTCACATTTTAATTAGCATGCTAAAGTAATAAGCATACTATATTTACAAAGCTTAAAGAGGACGCTTCATATTGCAACTTTATAATTAAGTAGCGTATTAAAAGCATATTACTTAGAAGGATAAATAGATTATATATTTTCCATGTTAAGAAGTAAACAGATTAATATCATAACAAATGTATAAATATTCGTAGAATAATGTTATCAACTGTACAGATAATATAAAAGTTTTAATATTCATTCAGGGTAATTTATGAGATGACCAGATATAAATATTAAAGAGATAATATAATCTTTATACAATAAAGAAGACCTATCCAAGGTGTACTAAGTTCTGCTTTTGTGTGTATGCGTGTGTGTGTGTGTGTGTGTGTGTGTGTATGTGCGTATGTCTGTGTGTTTGTGCGTACCTTTGTTGTTTACGAAGCAAACACCAATTCTTCTCAGCAGCTCGGCTAAAAGGCAGAGCTTCACTCGCTAAGAAAAATAAACAAACTTGGCAATTAATATCATGGCGGGTTGGGGGGAAGGGGAAAGAGTGAGTAAGGGGTGAGGGAGAGGGTTGGTTAGGAGGGGGGCGGGGTTAAAAGAAGCCTTTGCGATGAGATAAACGAAAAACAAAAGGATTCGAAGATCTAATTTCCTGGAAGTAAATGGACGTAATTATCTCTGTACCTGGAAGCCTTTAGCCCAGAGCGATTCATTTCGAAGTCCAATTAGTAACTCGCGTAACAGAAG
The DNA here is from genome assembly GCF_040412425.1 of Macrobrachium rosenbergii. Lineage (NCBI taxonomy): Eukaryota > Metazoa > Arthropoda > Malacostraca > Decapoda > Palaemonidae > Macrobrachium > Macrobrachium rosenbergii. The sequence continues at coordinate 15,851,319 of NC_089749.1, read as the reverse complement.
CGAGTTTTTGTTTTGTTTTAAAGTGACTCCTAACTATCTTGCATGGATAGGAAAGTGATCGCTAATGAGACCATGATATTGGATTAGTGATTGGGCACGCAACAGTCTTTCTTGGTTAGGGTCATAAAAGAATGACATTATGCTGCTTTCATTTTAGCTGAGTTAGACAACGTCATGCATAATAATATTAAATAAATACGCAGAATTATTATTTATTAAATCAATAAACATAACACTAATTCCTGTCTTTCCAAGCTAAGTTAGACACCAGGTCCCACATGTGTCCAGTTGTCAAACTATCCCGGATGAAAAATGTGCATTTTTATGTTCATTAATGGATAAATACCCTGAATTATTACTCAGTCACTCAAGATATTTAAAACTAAATTAGCAGAACGCTCGTTATCGCTCACATTTGCTAGTTTCTTGTTAAAGTTCTGATGTAATTAATATTGAAGTTGTATAACAGAAGTAGTATTCACTGTGATCCTCATAATGCAGGTGGTTCATCCTGCATTAGGGGAGGGAAGGGTAAGGGGGAGGGAAAGAGGAGGGGAGGGGAGTGGGGAGGGGGAGAAGGAAGGGAAGGGGGAAGGGAAGGGGAGGCGAAAGGGGAGGGGAGGGGAGGAGGAAGGAGGGGGAGGCGAAAGGGGGGGAGGGGAGGGAGGGAGGAGGAAGGGAAGGGGGGAAGGGGAGGGGAGGGGGGGAATGGGAGGAAAAGGGGAGGGGATGAGGAAGGGAATGGGAAGGGGGAGGGAAAAGGGAGGGGAAGGGGAATGGGGGAGGAGGAGGAGGAAGGGGAATGGGGAGGAGGATGGAGGGGGAAAGGGAAGGGGGATGGGAAAGGGTAGGGGAAGGGGGAGGGGAGGAGGAAGGGAGGGGAGGGTAGAGGGAAGGGGAGGGGTAGAGGGAAGGAGATGGGTAGGGGAGGGGAGGGGAGGAGGAAGGGAAGGGGAGGAGTAGAGGGAAGGAGATGGGTAGGGGAGGGAGGGAGGAGGAAGGGGGAAGGGTAGGGGTAGAGGGAAGGAAGATTGGTAGGGGAGGGGGGAGGAGGAGGAAGGGGAAGGGGAGGGTAGAGGGAAGGAGATGGGTAGGGGGAGGGGCGGGGGGAGGAGGAAGGGAAGGGGAGGAAGGGAGGGGGGGAGGAGGGAGGGAGATGGAGGGGAAGGGGAAGGGGAGGGGAGGGGAGGGAAGGGAGACACAGACACGCAGATACAGAAAGGCAGCCAAGGAAATTAATAATTTAAAACTGAATACTGTCTTTCCAAGCTAAGTTAGACACCATGTACCCCTAGTGTCTAGTTTCCAAAATATTCCGGATGGAAAATTTGCATATATGTTAATGTTTTAATTTGGAGGCAGTAGGTAATTATACCGTCGCTACTTTGTGCATCACATTTATTGTTTATTTTATCTGAGTAATAAAAGCCGTCAATCACCATGTTATAGAAAAAGTTAAAGTATTCGGATACATTTCTTGTCAGTTGAAAAATGCTTTTACGATTAGATTTTCCAAAATGAAAACTGATTAGCTCGAAGGTTGATGTGGTTAGACGTGCCCTAGAGTTAAAAGGGAAAGACCTCGCACTCCGTCGTTTCACTTTCCTCGTGTACATTTGTGTGTAAATACAGAGAGAGAGAGAGAGAGAGAGAGAGAGAGAGACACTTACACTCACACGGCGACAAACAAACATATAAAAGAAACGAAAAATATACATACACTCTCCCCTCAGTTTGCTCACCCAAAAAGAGAGTGTTAAAGACAAATCTCATTAGCAAACGCCATGACACCGCTTCCGTACACTCCCTGTTGTTAAGAGAGGTATCGGATGCCATTCCAACCTCCCATTACCGAGGGCGCCTGTAACTGATACCAGGGTATTGCGTTACCCTGTTTGGTATTCGTGCTTGTGTGTGTTTGTGTGTGTGTATGTGTGTGTTTGTGTAGACCACGGTGTTATATGACGCCCCTTTACTAAGATATGTGCATGACTAGAATATAAGTTTTTTGTTTCGATGTTACGTTGTTTGTGAATGCGTATATTTTTTTGTATGTAGGTGATTGTTTATGCGTGTGTGTGTGTGTTTGTGTGTGTGTGTGTTTGTGTAGACCACGGTGTTGTATGACGTTGTATGAAACCCCTTTACTAAGAATGTGCATGGCAAGAATACAAATTTTTTTCGATGTTATGTTGTATGCGAATGCGTATGTTTTTTTGTATGTAGGTGATTGTGTATGTGTGTGTGTATGTATGTAGGCATTGCATTACCCTGGTCCAGTGACCAGGGCATTGTGTTACCCTGGTTTAAGCCGAAATACCTAGAGCATTGCTTGTATGTGTGTGTGTGTGTTTGTGTAGACCATTGTGTTACCCTTTTCCAACAAACAATACTCAGGGTATTGCGTTAGTACGTGTGTATATAGGGAGACCATTGTGTTGCATGACATCGTTCTAATAAGACATGCGCATGGCATGAATACAGTTATTTTCGATGTTATGCTGTATGTGAATGCGTATGTTTGTTGTATGTTCCTTGTGTGTGTTTGTGTGAAGAGTATGTTGTTGTATCTCCTGCTTATTCTATTACGGATTAATTTTTATTTATGAGGGACCAAGCCGTTTTCTTAGGACAGGGATCTGTCGAAATTTCAAAATGGGGAGAAAACAAGCTACCTTATTCTCGTACTCTTTGGCAAAAGGGTGAATTTTGCACTGTATTTAAACAAGAGGACAGATATGAAATGATTAAAGGTCATTTATAAATGATAAATACTATTGTAACCATTCACTTGGGTTACTAAATCTCAGAGCTCTAGATTGTGCATGCTATGAAATTGGATAATAAGTTTTATATATGTTATATATGTATATATATAGATATATATACATTATATTTATACATATATATGTTTATATAGATACATATATAAATATATATATATATATATATATATATATATATATAATATGCATGTATATATGTATATATATATTATGCTGTTTATTACTATAAACGCATTTAACCATATTTATATAAATGTACACACACACACACTTAAACGACATAAGCTACTTAGAACTTCCCCGTTTCTTCCGTGTTTCCAAAAGATCCAATAATATTAGGTTTCATAATCTGACGTGCTTATCTTAGACAAAAGCGAGAAACTCTCTCCAGACAATCCCTTTAAGAGACTGCTAGAAAGATTTGAGGTGGCTTAATGCTTTTTCCCAGAGAGAGAGAGAGAGAGAGAGAGAGAGAGAGAGAGAGAGAGAGAGAGAGAGAGAGAGCATTCCACTAAAATTAACAACATATTGAAACTTGGCATATTTTTTCCACAATAAATAATATTTTGTTTTTCATATTTTTGAATCATACAGTGAGTGAGAGAGAGAGAGAGAGAGAGAGAGAGAGAGAAGTCTAATTTTGACATTTCATTCCATGAAAATCAAAAACATAAAGAAATTAACATACTGTAGTTTTTTCCACACTAAATAACATTCTTGTTTTTCATCTTCCAGAATCATTCAGTGAGAGAGAGAGAGAGAGAGAGAGAGAGAGAGAGAGAGAGAGAGAGAGAAACACATTTGTCACATAAATTAGAATTTTGTTTCCTCGTACTAACATCACAGTTGTGATGTCTTCAATATAAAAATGA